>NC_047085.1:219617779-219947713 GCF_902459505.1 Geotrypetes seraphini
TGGCAGAGGGAGGAGTAGGAAGGGGGGTGGAGAGGAGGAGAGGTGCCGATGCCCCGAGGAAGACCACTCCCAGGGTAAACCATTCTCCCCCCCCCCCCACGCACCCCCCTTACTACACCACTGCCTGGTGTAAATATGGGCTCTTAAATGCAGCAAAGGTGCACATAACAAATATTGTGTAATTTAAGTGTTCTGCCCTTGCAGTTATATGCTACAGCCCTTCACATATCTTTACAGAATAGCACTTAGGGTACTTAAATAGATATAGGGAAATGTAGAGAAAGAGGTGTGCACCATAAGTGCCTAATTAAATAATTATTCTTCACATGCGTATTAATTCATAGGCTAATATCTGTTAAATCAATTTATCATACTCTAAATATTTTAGGCATCCTAACAAACCAAATCTGCACTAGCAAATAGAGATGACACAGTGACAGAATTTATCACCATCTCCGTCCCTATGGATAACCGCAGGATCCCATCCCCGTGTCATTTTTTAAGGAGAGAGGGCAGAATCAGCGTATGAGTGGGCACCGCCGCTCACCCTCAAGCCTTTCATTGAAGAATGCTGGCGTAGAAGGACCGAGGGTGAGATAGGCACTGAAGAATGACACGGGGTGGTTTCTCACGGTTATCTGCAGGGATGGAGACAGTGACAAATTTAGCGCAGGCCAGCGCACTGAATGCTCTGCGCTGCTCCCAACGCTCATAGGATCTCTATGAGTGTCGGGAGCAGTGCAGAACCTTCAGTGCGCTGGCCTGAGCTAAAACACTGCTATCACGGTTTTGTACATGGGGGAAAAGGTTAGGGAAACAAAAATCCTCTGTAAAGGGGTATTTATTTATTTATTTGCTAATATGTCCCAGCGGGGTCACAATCTACCTGAGGTTTCATAATTTACTCCTCCCTCCCCCCCCCCCCCTTTATCAAGCTGCACTAGAAGTTTTTAGCATGGGCCAGCAAGGTAAGTGCTCCGTCACTCATAGGAATTCTTTCTGTGAGCATTGGAGCATTTACCATGTGGGCTCGCTCTGAAAACAAACCTTTAGCTTGATTAAAGGGGCCCTTAGTCACAGCCTCTGAGATGCTTTTTTTTTTTTTTTTTACCAAAGGTTATAATGACTTTCATGCAGCAAGGTTGATGAAAATCTTTTGGCTGAAAATTTGTCCCAACTTGAAGTCTTTAATGTTTTCCAGAATCATAAAATTATTTGGCATATTTCACTGTAGCCCATAGCAACAGCACAGCACAGTACACCATTACATTAACACTAATAGCTTCATAGTTTATATTTTATGCATTAGAAGCAAAACCATTTTCAAGCAGTTAAAATTTCCTCAATAAATAAAGCTTTTCCAGTTGCTTCCTCTCTTATCTCTCTAATCAAAACCTAATAATGTTGCTTTATTTTTGGATCTAGAAGGAAATAAATGTTTTCACTTTTAAGTATCCAATTTGATCTTTATGCATTTGGAATCTAAAGCCGTAACAAAAGAGGCCTTCGTGAGCCAATTGCACGTGTCATTCCCATGTAATAAGGCAAATTGTGCCATAGCTGGAAAATGGCTGACTTTTCCATTTTCCCAATTAATGCCCATGCACTAATTTTGCCATTGGCACGCAGACATTAAAAAATGTTATCACATGAGCCCTTATCAAAACCTATTTTATAAGTGGTAAATGTTCTAACCCCGCAATAATCAATTAACACGTGGCAATTCAACATATGCTGAGGGGCATTTTTTTTCATTCTTTATCATTTTACAATAAGTATCAAGCATAAACTTGTACAGAAAGCAAAATCCAAGCCAAGAACTTATTTAACAATGTAAGAAACATATAACCAAAAAGTAAATAAAACAAATCTGCTTAAATTTCAGTTCAAGTCCTCTTTGAAATCCAAAATGTAACCTAAAGCGAGATTTTTTTTATTTAAGAATATATAAAGAAGAAAGCACAACTAGTTATACTGAGCAGGGATGCCCCATAAATATTCTATCTCGAGCTTGGCTCTTATCTTTTTCCTTTTCCAGGCATGATAATGATAGAAACATTGTCAACTGGGAAGGTTCAAAGAAACATATTTCTGTAAGGAATAATGCAGTGTTCTTCAACCACTGGTCCATGGACCAGTGCCGTCCACAAAAATTTTCTGCCGGTCCACAGGGCCAGCACGTGCATCAGGCCCAAAACAGAGTTCTTCAACTGCCGGTCCACTGTGCGATCGATGTGGCGTTATCTTCGAGCCAACTCCCTCTTCCTAACTGATTCAGTGCCCAAAACACGGGCAGTGGCTCCTACAGGCATTCTGCACGTTGCAACCTCAGAGGGAAGGCTTCCAAATGAGGCACGGGACGTGCAAGGTGCAATTAGTACTATTATGGGGGTGGGGTCTGGGGTGGAGATTGGGTAGAGATGGGCAGGGTGTGGCCCACAACTTAGCCTAGTGTTCTTCAACCATCGGTCCACGGACCGATGCCGGTCCACAGGTGTAAAAACGTTGAAAACAGTGGAATAATGCACAATAAATTTATATGGATAACACAGATAAAATGTCGCCCCTAAGGCTAACACACCAGGTTTTAATAGTAAAAATTCTCTACGACGCCTCTGGGTATCTCTAGCTAAGTCTGGATACATTTGTATTTTCATTCCAAGAAATTGTTTCTGTTTATTTTTGAAGAAAAGGCTCAATAACTAATTTTTATCTGTTGTCAAAGCTACTGTTAATAGTAAAGTTGCAGGTATTGCCATTTCCTTATTGGACAATTCCAATAAGGTGGATACATTCATATTTTCTTGTGTAATTCCTTGCTGTTGTCTTTGTTTCTGTTGATTATTAGGGAGATAATAAACTCGAGTAAATGGAGGTATCACCTCCTCCGATATTTCAAAAATTTCTAACATGTATTTCTTCAACATTTCCCTAGGAGTTACCATCTGAACCCTAGGAAAGTTCACTAATCTTAAATTATTACTACGAGAAAACTGAGGGGCACTTTTGCTAGGACGTCAAAGTCTGAGTTTGGGTGTATTTGGGAAAGACATCCAGAAATCCAGTAGAGAAAATGTCCATTCTCAAAACAGCAAGACATCTATCTTTTTTTTTTTTAATTGACTTATGTAGACGTTTTGATCCTTATTATGTCTATCCTTTTTGGCCATTCTTGAATATAAATATATCCACATGAAAAACACACAAAAGAAAGTTTTTCAGACCGCAAAGCAACCAGCATTCTTAGCAATCTGTTCACAGAGAGCTGAAAAGAGCAGAGGGGATCTCTATGGGGTACTTCAGTGACTATCACATTTCAAAATCCCAGGCACACGTCACTATAAACTGTTTACATTGTATGATAAGCCCTCCAAAACCCACCCAAAACTTACTGTACCCACCTGTACACCACAACAATAGCCCTTATGCCTGCATATGTCATCTTAGTGCACGTTAGTAAACAAGAACATAAGAAGTTGCCTCCGCTGGGTCAGACCAGAGGTCCATCGCACCCAGCAGCCTGCTCCCGCGGCGGCCCATCAGGTCCATGACCTGTAAAGAGATTCTTTGTCTGAAACCCTTCATTCCCCTTTTCCCTTCTATCTATTAACCTTCATAGTCCTATCTCTACCCCTATCTGTATCCTTCAATCCCTGAGTCCTTCAGGAATTTATCCAATCCCTCTTTGAAACCTCGTAATGTACTCTGTCCTACCACATCCTCCAGAAGCACAAAGGGGGGGGGTGGGTAAATAAATATTTTGCACGCTGGATACTGTTTATACAAAAGAAGGAAAGAAAGAACATACATATCTAAGTTTAATTTGAACAACAAAATCACAGGACACAAGGTTGTATTACTCAAATGTAATGTAAAATAGATGGACAATATTTTGCTGTTGCACAACTTTCCCTTCAAAGCTTATTTGTTCAACATATCACATAAGCTCATTTTTTTCTCCTGACAGTGTTTGCAGAAAGTAATTTAGCAGTTGCAAGAAAGATCAGTGTAAATCAAAGTTAACATTTAAATCACTATCATTTTTTTTCGACTTGTCTTTCTTGATGGAGGTTGTAGATCTATTTTAAGATCATTCCCCCCCCCCCACACACACCGCAGATAGAGAATAAGCAGTATTTGATTCTGACATAAGTAACGTTAAAACAAAAACTATTTAACAATAACAACAAAAAGAAATATCTACGAGTAGAGCAGGCTTCGTTTCCAATTTCTTTTTCTTCAAGATTCATGAAACCTTCATTATGTTTAATGTCTCTTTTACTCCTGGTTTTCAGAAATCTCCTTCTAAATAAATGTAAGTAATAACCTATCACAGAATTGTTAATGTGAATGTCTGAGAGAATTATAGAATAAGAGGAAATTGCAAGTGTCTTCAGATCCAAGAAGAATGCAACCAGGTTGCTTTTAGTTTATTTTTCTGTTGTGGATCTGTAATCAAATGGGAAAAAATATGATTTTCTGACAATTGTAAATGAGACCCCCTAAATATGCAACATTATAATGGAGCACAGATGGATAAAGTTTTGTTGATTAATCACAATTCTTACCTCATAAAAAGTGTTCTTATTTATAACAATAAGAATTTAAAAAATAATTATAAGGGTAGAAACAGATTTTATACCAGAAAACGTCTCAACTAGATAGTGAAGTAAAGTTGTGTAATGTTGAACTAGCTGATAATAATAGTTGCTAGGAGTGCACACATCAAAAATCTGTATTGCATTCATTATGTTTCATTTGGGGAGAAGGCAGACTTAAGAAACTCTCATGGGCTTGACTATGGGTGACTTAACTTGGCCGAGCACTCAAGATACGTGAAATAGGAGAGGGAAGGAAGCAAGGTAGGAAAGGGTTAACGACTGCGGGTTAGAATAAGGAATTGGAATTCAGAGTGGAGGTTTGGATTGGTGGGTATGGAAAGGGAAGGGGCGAGGAGCAGTGTTGTGAGGAAAATATTTTAAGCAGGTGTTTGTTTTGTGAGGGAGGGTTTGCGGGAAGGAAGAGTGTTTTAGGGGAAAGGTGGTAGAAAAAAGGTTCTTACTGTTAGTTCCTTCGGTGGATTTTTGGGTGCGTGGCTTGAGTTACATTTGTTAGTCATGAGTCTGTTTGCAGTGCTGGTGTGTTGTGCTGGTAGGGGTGAAAGTGGCTTTGGTCCAGAGGAGAGCTGACTGAGGAACACCGTGAGGCTGGTGTAACTATGGTTGGGTAATCGGGTATGGTGTGGCCAGTGACGTACTAAGGGGGGGGCGGGAGGGGCGGTCCGCCCCGGGTACCAGCCATGAGGGGGTGTTCCCGGCCTTGCCGTTCATTCCCCCCCCCCCGAAGGACCGCTCGCCCCACTGACCTTCCTGCACCACCTGTGAAGCAGCCCGCAGCAGGATCGCGACTTCAGCGATACCTGAGCTGCTTGGGCGCTGCTTCCTGCGCCGCGGTCCCGCCCCTCCTCTGACGTCAGAGGAGGGGCGGGAAAGCGGCGCAGGAAGCAGCGCCTAAGCAACGCAGAGATCGCTGACGTCGGGATCCTGCTGCGGCTGCTTCATAGGTGGTGCAGGAAGGTCAGTGGGGTGAGCGGTCCTTCGGGGAGGGGGGGGACTGAACGGCAAGGCCGGGAGCATAGGTAGTGCTGCTTCATAGTGGTGCAGGGAGGCCAGGGGCGAGCGGTCCTTCGGGGTGGGGCGGGCGGGCAGGCAGGCAGGCTTTCAAGGAGGAGGGGGGTGACAGAAAGGCAGGAAGGCCTTCAAGGGGGGACAGGCCTTCAAGGGGGGGGGGGACAGGCAGGCCTTCAAGGGGGGGACAGGCCTTTGGGGGTGTGTGCAGACCTTCAAGGGGGAGGGACAGGCCTTCAAGGGGGTGGGACAGGCCTTCAAGGGGGGAACAGGCCTTGGGGGGGTGCAGGCCTTCGGGGGGGGGGTGCAGGCCTTCAAGGGGGGGACAGGCCTACAAGGGGTGGGACAGGCCTTCAAGGGGGGTTCAGGCCTTCGGGGGGTGCAGACCTTCAAGGGGGTGCCGGCCTTCAAGGGGGGACAGGCCTTCAGGGGGGTGCAGGCCTTCGGGGGGGTGAAGACCTTCAAGGGGGGACAGGCCTTCAAGGGGGTACAGGAAGGCAGGCCTACAAGGGGGGACAGGCCTACAAGGGGGGGAGGACAGGCCTTCAGGGGGGTGCAGACCTTCAAGGGGGGGGACAGGCCTTCAAGGGGGGGACAGGCAGGCAGGCCTTCAAGGGGGGGACAGGCCTACAAGGGGGGGAGGACAGGCCTTCGGGGGGATGCAGACCTTCAAGGGGGGGACAGGCCTTCAAGGGGGGGACAGGCAGGCAGGCCTTCAAGGGGGGGACAGGCCTACAAGGGGGGGGACAGGCCTTCAAGGGGGGACAGGCAAACCTTTAAGGGGGGACAGGCCTTTGGGGGGGACCCTGGTTTAGAAGTACACGGAGGGAAGGGGATGTTCAAAGAGACGTGCATATGCCAAACTTTGGGGGGGAGGAAGAAATAATGGGTCTGAAAATAGAGGAGAGGGAGAGAGATGATGGACCATGGGATTTAGGGAGGGAAGGAACAGAAAGGGAGAGAAATTGGACACAAGGGATGGTGTGGAGGAGGGATAGAGATACTGGATAGGAGGGTAATTGGGAAAAGAAAGGGAGAGATGGTGGACTCGGGTGGTGGGGAAGGAGGGAGAGATGCCGGATGAAAGGGTAGTTAAGAAAAGGTGGATCTGTGGAGGGAGATGAAAAAAAGGAAAGATACCAGACTTCCTGGGGAGGGAAGGGAAATGGAAAGGGAGGACAGAGTTGGCAGATGGATAGTTAGCATGCAGAAAGAAGAAAGAAGGAGACCCCAAGTTATCAGAAGAAAACCAGAGCCTTGGACCAACAAGATTTGAAATATAACCAGACAACAAAAGGTAGAAAAATTAATTTTATTTTCTGTTTTGTGATTATAATATGTCAGATTTGAAATGTGTATCCTGACAGAGCTGGTGTTGGACTGCAAACGTGAGCTAGGATTTAACAGAGAGAGGAAAAGTCCTTTTTGTTTCTTTATTTTATTTACACCACAGCGCCAGTATGATTAGGAGAAGCCAAAGGGGGTGAAAAAGCTATAAAACCCACCAGGAGTTTTGAAAAAAATCACCCAACTGGGCAGGAAAATCGAATTGAAAAACCAATTCAATAGGCTGAATCTAATCAAAATTTTTTTTCCTGAATCTGGCAGCATTAGTTTGCGCTACTGTCTTAGACTTTAGGACCTGGGATTGGGGAGAGATGGCATCCTCAGTACTTTATAATGCAAGTGAAACGAGGATTTGGTCAGACTTTTGAAGGGTCTGCAGAAAAAAAATATTGTATAGGCCGGGGACATGAAACAGCAGGAAATAGGAACTTTTCTTCCTTCTATTTTTGTGAATGGAAAGGCTGAGGATGTCAGAGAGTTCAGTTAAAATATGTGCTTTATAAGAAAATATAATAATGTGTTTTATAAAGTTTATAGCATAGCTGGCCTACCCAGTGAGGTGTTTCTAGTGGTGGTGGTGGCAGCGTGTCAATGTGTTGAGAGGAAGAGGTGGTCTGGGAAATTCTGCTGAGCAAACTCCGGGCCCATTTCCACCCCACAGTTAGTCCACTCCACTCAACTGGTTCACACACTGAGTGGGTCTTTGGGTGTTGTGTTGGGATCTCTTCCAGTGGTTTATCAGTATCTCCTTCTGGTCCAAAGAAGGAAACTTTGTTATCCTTAGCATTGACCTACAGAATATGTTTGTAACAGCGCTGCTTGTGTGGCATTAGGCTATGTAGTGATCGAAAGAAAAAAACAGACCTTTGCACATTTTTGCACTATATGGTGGGTGTATGAGGAGATTCACATTTCCTGCACAGCTAAGTCCATATGAAGTTACCTTGTGCTGTATTTGACATCTAGCAAGGTCTCTGTTTGAAAGGAAAGATCTAAACTTAAAAATGAAGTGGCCAGAAGTTATGGTAAAAGCAGATAGTGTAGCTGGTTTTAAGAAAGATTTGGACAAATTCCTGGAGGAAAAGTCCATAATCTGTTATTAAGACATGGGGGAAGTGTCTGCTTGCCCTGGATCGGTAGCATGGAATGTTGCTACTCTTTGGGTTTTGACCAGGTATTAGTGTCCTGGATTGGCTACCATGAGAATGGGCTACTGGGCATGATGGACCATTGGTCTGACCCAGTTATGTTCTCATCTGTAGGGGCCTTTGTTTTCACTTCTTATTTTAATGTATTTTTTTTCTGGGAACTTATCAGTGTTTTTTATAATGGGAACAAAAATGGAAGAGAATTAATGTGTGTGGGATGAGGGGGTAACTAATTTCTTCAGCTAAATAATTCAATCCACCTCAACCAGACATAGGAGAACTCACGCACCATTCACACACCCTCCAACCAAAAACGTGAAAAGAAAAAAACTGTTCGACAACCTCCTAGCCATTCGAGCTGCAACACTCGACCCCCAACTCTACAACCAATTGACATCGACCACAGACTGCAAAACCTTCAAAAAGAAATAAAAACCCTTCTATTCAAAAAACACATAAAACCGAACTAACACAATCAGAACTGTCCCAAGCATCACCTGCAACTACTCCATATGTACTTCTGATGTCATGACAATTCAGACATAATTTATGTTATGTTATGTTTGGAATATATGAAAATTTTCACTGCCTGTTTCTATTCTGACCATTTATTCCGTTTCATGGTCATTACAAAAAAATATTTTTTTACATGGGGGGGTGTCAAAAAATGATGGGCCCCGGGTGCCACATACCCTAGGTACGCCACTGGGTGTGGCTTGGTGGTTGGTGTAGTTGGTTTTAATTTGAAATGGCAGGCAGTGTGAGGCATGAGGAAGAGGTGTGGAGGACACAGCCTAATGACCAGTATAGTTATTGAAATTTTTAGCAGCCTAGTGAAAGGGAAAAGTTGAGAGCAGTGCCTTAGGAGATTTTGAGTGGGTAGGAGGTGCTGTGTGGTATTGAGAGCTATGTTTGGGTGATCACGTGCTGGTAGGTTAGGAGAGATCTGATATGGGTGGGGGTCCATGTGTGGGCAAGATAGGTTGGACTAGTTTGTCTGAGTGTGGATGAGAGGTAGAGATTTTGTGGTACGAGGCTGAGTGAAATAAGTAGGTAAGGGTGTAGTGCTGGTTGGGATTAAGTAGTTGTGTGTAGCTGAGAAACGTAATAGGGTTAAGATGGCTCTGAAGAGGAGGACAGCCAATATTACTATGGGTCAGCAGACAAGGACTACTTCCTCTAAGGTGTCCTCTAGTTTAAGTGGAGGGTCCAGTCAATATGCAGCTTCAAAAGGGAAGAATACTGCCTTTCAGGTATCCTCTAGTCAAGGTGGGGTGTCTAGTATACCGCAGCAGTTGCTCCAAAGTTCAAGTAAATACTGATAGTCACCAGTCCCAGAAAAGGGATTCTCATTGTGTTTCAAGGATGTTGCAAGGTCGTACTAATTTTCCTACATCTGATATGGTGCCTATTGCAGAGGAGTTGGAGGCAGGTGAGTTTGAATGTTTGGATGATATTTTTCGGGATGATAGGGTGCAGGATGGGTTAAGCAGAGTTCAAGATTGTGGGAGGGGACAGAAGGGGTGGTTAAATGATAGGGGCACAAGGGTACATAAGTCTTTGGGTAGGCATTTAAGGGATATGTTTTTTTCACCAATTAAGACACATAGTTAAGCATTTAGATGTGAAGAAGCAGTTGAATGTTGAGATGTGAAAGCGTAGGATTATAGGAGATAACCTTTTATGTGCTTGGGAGTCCTCTAAGTCTTGGGACTCATCAGACGATTCTTCTTCCTCAGTATCTGAGGTTGACAATTGGAGATAGGAGTTGGGGGGTGTGATGTCTGGAGGTGTGGCTTTGAGGTTTTCATATTTATGTGGTTGGGGATGTCAAGTCTGCTCTATATCCTGGTTTATTTCATTATGCAGAGCATTTTGAGTTTATAGGGGCTGGACATGGTTGAATTTTGATACTCAATTCCAGAAAAGTTTGGAGCATAAGAAGTTGGAAATGTGGGGTTATAGGGATGTGGACTTGTTGGGGAGAAATGACTCTGAGTAGACATTCCTTTTGTAGGTCCCAAGTTAGAGGATTAGTTGCCAGTGGGGTAATGATTTCTGTTGGGTTTAAAGCAGGTTAAAACCACGGGCTTGCTGGGCTAAAAAGTAAAGTATAAAAATAAAAAAAGTTGCGGCTCAGACGGGTCTTAGACGCATGCGCAGACCATCTACAGATGGTCTGCGCATGTGTCGGGATCGCACACTAGCGATCCGTGTCAGCAGATGGGGGTGTTCTTCCGATCACCCCCATTAGAATATTACTGCTTTATGAATCCATTAGACCTGCCCGGATCAGACACAGATTGGTCACGATTGGGCAGGTTAGTGAATCTAGCCCTTAGTTGTTATACGCACTGTATTTTGGATGTGGGTATTTAGATGGAATTCATAGATATAAACCTCAGCATTAGGTTTCTATATACCAAATTGTTGAATTCTGGAAGGGTTGGGAGGTTTCTTCTAATATTCAAAGGCAGGTAATTGCAAAGCAATGAGAGATAATTTCAAAATATGCCTCTCACCTCTTCTTAACAATGCATTTATTAGAGGAATATGAGGACTGAGAAAGTCTAGGAAAAAAGATTCAGATTATTCACTTAATTCTAGAGAATGGGCTTTATGCTAGAATGGTTCTAGGTGAGTATTCTTGGTTTTGTTCTCCATTCCTTTCCTAATTGGTAACATTCTATTTGCTTTCGTAGCCAACACTGCACAATGAGCAGAGGGTTTCAATGTACCATCAATGATGATACCTATATCCTTTTCTTGTGCAGTGACTTCTCATGCCGGCACCTTGCATTACAAAGCTACAGTGTAGTTTGGGTTCCTCTTTCCCACATGCATCATAGCAACAAAGTCAATGACGGCAGATAAAGGCCTGAATGGTCCATCCAGTCTGCCCATTTGGGGGTTTGTGGGTGTTTGATTGAGGGGTTTTGTACTTCAAAAATGTCAATTGTGTTGGGCATTCAATCATTGGGTTCTTGTACTGCGCACCATTTGCTGTCATAGATTTCAAGTGTTGCTTTCTCACCCTGCTATGTTTTTCTATGCTTGTCACGCTCCTGATTGTATGTTCCCTTTGCAATTGCTAATAAAGACATTTCAAGAAAAAAAAGAAATACATGATTATGTTGGCATATAAAAGCAGATATGTTTATCAATCATTTTGTAGAAAAGAGCTGGGAATATTTGAGGAATCATACTGAGTAAAAAATTAATCTTAGGTGCCACAACCATTTTAATGGTTTCTATTCTGCCCCACCAGGAAAGATGGAGAGGATGCCAGGACTGTAGTAATGTTTTAATAATACTAATGAGATTATAACTATTGTGTTTGATTGTAGCAGGTAGGGTGGTGTAAATATCTATACCCAAATATCTAATATGAGACGGAGACCAAAGTAGATTAAATGATTGGACCAATTCAGGGTGAGAATAGACATTAAGAGGTAATACTTCAGTTTTTTGCTGATTAATTTTGTAGCCGGAAAATGGAGAAAACAAATGTATTAAATTAAAAAGAGCAGGGAAAGAGCGTTCTGGTTTGGTGAGATATCTTATTTCTATTTGACCCTACTATGTAGTAAGGGAAATTTCTCTACTGGAATTGTTATTAAGATATAGGGCTCCTTTTACGAAGGTGCGCTAGCGATTTTAGCGCACGTACTGGATTAGCGTGCACTAGCCAAAAAACTACCACATGCTCAATAGGAGGCAGTAGCGGCTAGTGCATGTGACATTTTAGCGTGTGCTATTCCGCGCATTAAGGCCCTAACACGCCTTCGTAAAAGGAGCCCATAATGTTGATATTGATTTGTTTGTTTTTTTTCTTTCTGTATTTTGACAAAATTCTCAATAAAATTTCATGAGGAAAAAAAAAGAAATACATGATTAAGCTAACTTGTTCACATTAAATATCATCTGCTATTTGGATATTCAGTCTCAGTCTCATAAGGTCATTTTGCAATTTTTCACAATCCTCTTGTGATTTAACAAGCTTATTCTCCCTTTTCCTTCTCCTGTCAACCCCAGTGCTTTCCCTTTTCCTCTTAACCCCCAGTTATCTTGCAACTCCTCCCATAATCCCAGTAAAACTTAACCTACACCAATTTTAAAAAATGGTGGTTGCATAATTATATGTAAATATATACATTTTAGCTATACGCATTTTTGCCTGGTTAGCTGCAAAGTCCAATTGTATTCCCTCTTGCCAACATATGAAATTTCAGGTATCGCCTCACCTGGCAATAAGTTTGGCACCCTTGACAAAATATACATCTGAAACAGCAATTGCCAAGCAAGTGTGTCAAGACCTACTGATGTCTTGTGGAGTTCCAGCAGGCATGTCACAGGGCTAGTAAGAGTTTTCTCTCTTTTCCTTTTCCCAGGAGAAAAACAGTTAACTCATCCTATGCTCCTTCTTCCAGCTTCATTATGAAGTTTGATTTGTATCAGTCTTATTTGCTGTGTTTTCTGAGTAGGATATGCATTAGATTTATACTACAGAATCAGGAGCTACACTCTTATATTCATCTTACATAAAACATGAGAATACATAAATAAATATTCAATCTTATAATAGCATTCCAGTGCAACTTCATTCAACTTTAAGTATTTTCATGGTTTGAAGTAGTTTACCATATTTTCATATAATGACCTCAGTGGCTACACTCAAACCATCTCTTTCATGTAAGGCTTGAGTATATGCAGCCAGCCTCCTCATTGGTCATATTTATTTCATTGTTATAAATTGTTATAGATAACTCAGTAGTTTTCTAATAATGCCTATAAAGAACTTATCTTAGGCAGCAGGGAGGGACTCTGACGTGAATTCATGTTTCGCTATCAGCTGTATCAAGGAAAGTCCCCTATAACATAAGGAACACTATTAGAAAAACCCAAATCCCTCTTAATAAATATTAGTTATATTATGCTTTATCTATCAAAAGTAGTCTCACCATAACGATCAGATCACCACATACTCTGTGCTGAGCAAATATGGCAGCCGTGTCTATTTTTGTCCTTAAATAATGATGTAATACATTCATTCATCCAATCACAAACCTCCCATACACAAAGCCTGGCACATTCAAACCAGACTCATCCACTCTAATTCTGCATTCATACCTGAAGGAAAAACAGCTCTTAATTAAAAAATTAATTTCTGCTCACAGTAATTCAAAAACCAGTCACGATCACCACCCTCCCATCCCATATGAATTTGTTCAATTATATGCCATCTGAGCTCAGAAATATCATGACCCTTCTCTAGCCAGTGGGATACTACTGGAACTGATTCAGTCTTAGTAACAATCTTAGATTTGTGCTCATTAAGACAAAGCTTAACCTGCCAACCGGGCCTCTTCTCCCTCGAACAGAGGAGATTGAGAGGGGACATGATCAAAACATTCAAGGTACTGAAGGGAATAGACTTGGTAGAAAAGGACAGGTTGTTTATCCTCTCCAAGGTAGGGAGAATGAGAGGACACTCTCTGAAGTTGAAAGGGGATAGATTCCGTACAAACGTAAGGAAGTTCTTCTTCACCCAGAGAGTGGTAGAAAACTGGAACAATCTTCCAGAGTCTGTCATAGGGGAAAACACCCTCCAGGGATTCAAGACAAAGTTAGACAAGTTCCTGATGAACAAGGACACACGCTGATAGGGCTAGACTCGGCTATGGCGCTGGTCTTAAACCAGAGGGCCGCCGCATGAGCTGACTGCTGGTCTGACCCAGCATCGGCAATTCTTATGTTCTTATGTTCTTGCTTCTCCCAACATAGATCATGGGGCAGGGACAAACTAAAACATAAATCACATAGCTACTATTACAGTCTGTCATAGTTTTAGATATAATTCTCCTGCCCTTAGTGGAATTGTACCAATCAGATCCCTGTATACTCCAGTCACACCACTGACAGAACCCACAGCACCCATGCCTTCCTTGAGTTCCTACTATATCTACTCGGTCACCTGAAGACTTTACCTGACGTAACAACTCCCCTAGATTTTTTAATCGCTTATATGCAAAAATAGAGGGTTTACTAAACACAGGATGGAGCTGGACGACATGCCAGTGAAATCTAATAATAGATACAAAATTTTTTGAAAGGGTGGAGAACAGAGTGACAAAAAACAATCTGTCACTTTCTTCACCACTCTGATGGTGCAATAAAAGATGCCTCTGAGCAAAGCGAGCCCTAAGATAGGCTTTCCTCACTGCCCCCTTGGGATAGCCACAAGATAAAAATCTATCTTCCAAAATCTTGGATTGGATCTTAAAGTCCTGAATAGAGGTGCATAATTGCCTAAGCCTTAGAAATTGGCTAACAGGAATGTTATATTTTAAATGATACAGGTGAAAACTATGGAAGCATAGAAAAGTGTTTCTTTCAATCGATTTATGATACAGATTTGTACATAACTTATGTTCTTGCTTAAAGATCATAAGATCCAAAAATTCAACAGTGTGGGAATGACTCTTCATTTCAAATTTCAAATTAACATCTTGAACATTCAACCACTGATGAAAACTGGCTAGTTCCTCCATAGTACCCACCCAAAGAAAAAATATATCATCCAGATAATGCTTCCAACATTGGATCTTACAGAAAAAATGATAGGGGTAGTTTTATACTACTGTATTTTTCACAGGTAGGGGTATTGCTGTTTGAGTCATGGAGGTTAGTGCTGCTACCATATTACAAGTTTGCAATACACATGAATAGTTTTTCTTTACAGATTTGGAAGTATGGAACATTTAAATAGGTGTTGCTGAGATGATAACAGAATTAGAAACTTGGGAGGGAGGGGAGGGGTGATTTGTATAACAAAATGCCCTAGTTCTGTTTGGCACTCACTGTTGGAGGAGCCGAGTGATGTTCTGTATATACAGAATGTATGGATACATTTAACACTGTCTAAGACGTGTATGCATAGTGTCGCACATATGAGCATTACCCAAGTCTATCCATAAGAAGAAAAGGTTGAGAAGCACTCATCTAAAATATAGGAAAATCAATATGAAATATTGTTATTACTCTACTCTGAAGATTCTCCATTCTTGTCTCAGTTAAGCAGTATGACCTTGATAATTTAATTAATAAGCTCTTGGCCTTGCAGATGTCTCTAGGAATGCAGTGAAAAGTCATATGTTGATACACTAATGGATATATCTGGTACTTCAAGGTTTTATACTTGAGCTGTCACAATGTTTCATTCTTTGAGGCTAAGAAAATTAATTTTGCATTGATGAGGCATTACATTTGCATCTTAGAGTTTTCATGTGGCATCCAATGTGGTTGTTTTCAGTTTAAAAAGTTAATCATTCAGCTTTATGTCCTTTATTATAATTAGATGCCTATAGTGGCTTAGTTGCCTATTTGAAATTCTTTCAGAGTCTTGGCTGTTACACTTCTCTATACAAAAAATTCAATTAAGTTAGAGCTCTGGTTTCATGCTGTGACAAACTGCCTTAGTTCCATTCCTCCACTCTGTAATTACCTTAGTGTTTTATCTGTGAAGTGATATTCACTAAAAACTTGAAATACTTAGACAAGTTAGCTGTATAAAGCTTCAAATAATAAAGGGACATTAACCAAGCATCAAGTCTCCATGAAGCCTTAGACCAGGGGTGTCCAACCTGCAGCCCGAGGGCTGCATGCGGCCCCGTGAAGTATTTTGTGTGGCCCCGGTGGAGGGTGATGCAGTGTCTTCCTCTGCTGCCCCGTGTGTTTACCATCTTGCCGGCCCCCTCCTCTGTCTTGCTGCAGCGTTTGTGCGTTTGTGTAGCCCCAGAAACATTTTTTTTGGCCAATGTGGCCCAGGGAAACCAAAAGGTTGGACACCCCTGCCTTAGACCAAAACAATTTAAAAAATGAAAAGGGACAATCAAATTTTATTCTAAATTGGTCAATTAATATGTTTGTGTGATTCAGTAAATAAAAGCCAATATTCCTATGAATTCCCTCTTTTACATCCTGAAAGGAGACCCAGTGACAGCGTTGCCAGTGAAATCAGAATAAGAAGTTAGCTGTGGCGATACAAATTTCTCTACAAAAAAGGAAATGTGTCCAAAATAAGATAGCGAGCTGTACCGCATACTCCATTTGAATATGAGATACTGAGAATTCTGATGCTCCCTACTACAAAAAAAAAACCACAAAAGGAAGATTGAACAAAAGAACATTAATTCTTCAGCATTACTTTTTTTTTATAATAGGCCATTTCTGTAATTACCTTCCTTTTCCATCTTTCTCCTTGTACGCTCCTTAAGCCACAAAAGGCAGCAGATAAAATAAAATCAATTGAGTATCATTTTGGATTTTTGATAGAATCAAATAGATATATTTTTCCATTGACCAAGAATTAATAACATTATATAACAATTTTTTTGTTTTGTTCCTGCTTAATAAACTTTATTAACTGCCTAAGTCACAAAAGTATATAAAATGACTATCAGTCCCCTCAAACTCTGCTTTTGTAATCAGGGCATTGATATTATAAAATTTATATATTTTACACAGAATATTCCAGATTGATTCCAAGCTGAGTAAACTTTTGACAAGCTTTATAACATCTAGGCTAAATAGGTGGAACTTGGGTGATAATATGCAAGTCACAGATCAGAGGACATGTCACCAAGCTTTTTCCATCTTCTTCACCCATCATAGAAACCTGATGGCAAATAAAGGCCAAATGGCCCATCTAGTCTGCCCATCCGCAATAACCATTATCTCTTCCTCTGTCTAAGAAATCCCACTTACTTATCCCAGTCTTTCTTGAATTCAGATACAGTCTCCATCTCCACCACCTCTTCCAGGAGATTGTTCCACGCATCTACCACCCTTTCTGTAAAAAAGTATTTCCTTATATTACTCCTGAGCCCATCATCTCTTAATTACATCCTATGCCCCCTCATTCCAGAGCTTCCTTTCAAATGAGAGTCAACTCATGCACATTATGTAGGTGTTTAAATGTCTCAATTATATCTCCCCTCTCCTCCAAAGTATACATTTTGAGATCTTTAAGTCTGTCCCCATATGCCTTATGACGAAGACCACGCACCATTTAGTGGCCTTCCTCTGGACCAACACCATCTTTTTTATATCTTTTTGAATGTGCGGTCTCCAGAATTGTACACAAGTGTAACTGGATTTTGCAGCAATACAATGATCCAAAACACAAAAGTCTACATCTGAATGGCTGAGGAGAAAAATAAAAATCAAATTTTTGGACTGACCTAATCAAAGTCCTGATCTGAGCCCAATCAAGATGATGTGGCAGGACCTGAAATGAGCAGCTCATACATGAAAACCTACAAATGTGTTCGAATTAAAGCAATTCTATAAAGAAGAATGGGTTGAAGTTCCTCAATAGCGACATGAAAGAGTTCTGCTTCTGTTACAATGTGACCAGTCTGTGTGATGCAATTGGAATCACCTGTAACTCGAAAGTATGGCATCTCTTCATTGACAGCTTATCCAGAAGCTGTGCTATTCTATAAAGGAAACAAGTACCTGTTTCTTCTACTGACTCACTTGGCTCACCTCAAGGAGGATTATAACAGCATCAAAACCTTACTAGGTGCCTTGAAGTATGACGAGTTTGGCTGGGAGATCATCGGAGACTTCAAAATGTTGGCATTCCTAATAGGTCTCCATGCAGTTTTACTAAGTTTCCCTGCTCTCTCTGCCTTTGGGACACCAAGGACACAAAAGTGCACTATCAAAGGCAGGACTGGCCACAGTGGACCGAGTTCTCTGTGGGAAGAAACAATGTTAAATGGGAACCACTGGTGGACCCTGAAAGGTGCTGATGCCACCACTGCACATCAAATTGGGCCTAATGTAACAATTTGTCACAGCTCTTTATAAGGAGCCAGCAGACTTCAAGTACCTTCAAGACATCTTCACTAATCTGTCTGAGGCAAAGGTCAAAGTTGGTGTCTTCG
This sequence comes from Geotrypetes seraphini, assembly GCF_902459505.1. NCBI lineage: Eukaryota > Metazoa > Chordata > Amphibia > Gymnophiona > Dermophiidae > Geotrypetes > Geotrypetes seraphini. Next base: position 219,635,855 of record NC_047085.1, read on the forward strand.
TCAGACTACAGATAAAAAAGATCCTGGAGTGCAAGGAAGTTCCCAAGAAGCTAACAAGGAAGGAGAAAACAGCTTTGTTCCAGTGGTGTGGGTCTTCCTGGGCAATCATAAAGCTGAAAACTACATGAGAATCTGGTGAAGAATTATAGTAAAATGTACTTTGTGATGTCTTCCAAAGTCCATGCCCTTAATGCTCATCTTAAGACATTCAAGAAAAACGTGGGAGCATTCTCAAAGGAACAAGGTGAGTGTTTCCACCAAGATATATTGGACTTCGAATGTCGCTATCAAGGACAATATAATGAGAACATAATGAGGGCTGATTCATGAAAGCAACTTATAGTATAATCACAAATCTCAAATAACTACTCACTTCTAAAACTTCTGTGGTCATCTTTGTATAACTAATAAATATACATGTTAATTGTGATACATATGTTGCTTTTTATGACTTTATAAGAATGATAAAATAAAAGTTCTGCATTTTCATGTTTTAACTAAGTAAATTGCAAAATTTGACTATCCTGGTCACAAAAGCAAAATAAGAGTCATTATTATGGAAATAAGAGTCATTTTCTTTACTTTTTTAGGTATGAGCAATTAGGAAATTATACTTGCCCACAGATTCTCTAACCGGTGCCCATGTTGGTGGCTTCCTTAAAAGCGGCCGCCCATCACGTGTCAATCATGCAACAGCACCAGTTAGAGATTCACACAAAAATAGGCTGCTGAAATGTAGGCCGGAAAACCCTGTCTTACATTTCTACTGCCTATCTTTGCCATGGGATCTTTAAACTAGACCGCAGCTTGCCATCAGCTGATTGTGGCAGAAGAATTTTACCTAATCAGCTGAGCCAGCAGGACTTCCTGAAACTGCAGTTTGTCACCACACTGCAGTCCCGGACCGGGACTCTACAGCACTCCGTGTGGCTGGACAAAGATATAACACCAGCGTGTGACCCGGCCTGGAGTCACCCTGCAGGATTGGACTGACACAGAAAATAGGAAGTAAAAATCAAAATTACCCAGATGCTGCTTAAATAAAAGATATTTCAATTTTACTTCTCCAAAACATATAGGTCAGAATGACATGAATCAATTCAATAACGTTCAATGCAAAAATTCATATAAAGTACAATTCAAAAGAAAGAAAATCAAACAATTCAGTCAAAGTTCAAACTTTCTCTTTCTCTTATACTTAGTCAAAAACTGCGCCTGAGGCCTGACTCTCCTCAGAGCCTGCTCAGCCTGCACTCCAAGCAGGGTGGTTTTTTAAAAAAACTCAATTTAGTTCTCTGCACTGTTTCACCAATTCACAGATTCAGAAAGTCAAGCCTCCAGCAGCATTTATGGCACTGCTAGGAAAAAGGAGAGAGTCTAAAGTTTGCCTTGCAACAGCCTTTCAAACGACCTTCAAAATTCCCTCCCTGGGTGGCTGCAAACCTCTCCCTCAAACAGACTCTCTCAGTTTTATAAAGCATCACAAAACAAAAATGCAGGGTTCAAAAAAGAAAAACAGTTCAAAACAAAATTCACTGTTTTTAGCTTAATGCTTACAGCTGGTGGTTAAGCCTACTTCCATGGCTTCAGGTAAGCTCCACACCTCCTCTGGCAAAGATTCCTGTACTTCCATCGGCATCTCCTCCACAGGCGAGGACACATCCAGAGCTTCACCAGCTTCTTCCACCTCCATAGGTGTACACCTATTACCTCTGCTTAGCCCAGGGAGATCAACAGGGAAGAAAGGCCTTAACCTTCTCCCTATCCTGCCTGCCTGTTTGTTCTCAACTGCTGGCTTTTCATCTCTAGGGACATGCCCTAACCTAGATGAATCAGCGGGGATCTGAGTAGCTCTTGGGCTCCTCTGGTGGTGACCTACATACTGACTGCCTGGCAGTTTCTTAGCAATTTCAGGCTCCCCCTAGTGGTTAGCCGAGAAATCAACATGATCAGAGCTAGGACAGACCTTGCAAACTCCCTTCCTGGATTTCCTATTCACTTTAGTGACTGCCTTTACTGGGACCTTGGTGGGCTTGATGCCTGACTGGTCACAAGTTTAGGGGAGTCCTGCCAGCTCAGCTGATCAGCAGAAATTCCACTGCTTCAATCAGCTCATGTTTCTGTGATGGGCAGAAGACCCCCCCACCCCCAGTTGGCAGGAAGGATGCTCATTCTCTCCTGCCTGAATACCCCCTTAAACACCCCCTAAACATCCCAAACACCCAAAATTGGCATGAGGGATGACCACTCCTTCTTGCTGGTAGGCCTGCCTCTTCAAAATGGTGGACTTTCACCTTCTCATTATATCCTGGTATGCAATGGGAATGGCCTAAGGCCCTGAAAGCCCCAGGTTCCTAAAGCCCCTCCCATGAGGCTTTAGGCACCTGGGCCAATCAGAGCCTTAGGTCCATTCAGTCGTATAAGTCTTTTCTTTGTAGAACAGACTTATATGGGACCCATTTTTAGCCATTGTTTACTTTTTCCTATTTGATGTTAGTTATGTTTGGCTCTTTTGCATACATCCCTGGTGAATCATTTATAATATAAGCCCATTGGTCCACTCCTACTTATTTTGGTCAATTCTTTGTTTTGTAGATGCATCTCTTTCCTTTTTTATGTGCATTGGAAATTCATACAATTGTTAGAACAGCACAAATCAACTAATGTAATTAGCTGACTCAGGAAATTCAGAAAGATACAATTTTGGCATGTAGTCTGATATCAAATGAATGTATAATATGCACCAATCATTTGTCATTCTCTAGGGTTATTATATATAATTTCTTCCAAAATAACCTAATACATTTTCCAGTGAAAATAAATCATATTTTAAAAACATGAACTCACACATGAATTGCATGAATACAGTCTGGTATCCATTTGATCTCTGAGTGTCACGTTTTATCAAATATAGTGCACAGTTTTATAAAACAGATAAAAAAAGCATACTGCATGGTATGAAAAGCAATTTTAGGAGCCTGACAAATGATGGCAATAGTTACTTTGTGCTTGGAGAGCACATAGATCTTTTCCTTGAGAGATATAACTTTGAATTTAACTAAAGGAAAGCATTTATGGGTGTTGGTGAATTTGTTTCACACTGATCAAGGTAAGCTTATCAATAGGGCTACCATGAAACCATTGCAAGGTTCATGCTTTTTTTTTTCCAGTGTCTTTTTAACTGATATTAAATTATTATTTTTTTTTTTTCACTTCTTTCATTGCTTTTTGGCAGCTTACTGAAGGAATCTTTCAATTCTGACTCTTATATAGAAACATAAGAAACATAGTAGATGACGGCAGATAAAGACCCGAATGGTCCACCCAGTCTGCCCAACCTGATTCAATTTAATCTTTTTTTAAATTTTTTCTTCTTAGCTATTTCTGGGCAAGAATCCAAAGCTCTACCCGGTACTGTGCTTGGGTTCCAATTGCCAAAATCTCCGTCAAAATCTACTCCAGCCCATCTACACCTTCCCATCCACTGAAGCTCTCCCCAGCCCATCCTCCCCCAAATGGCCATATACAGACACAGACCGTGCAAGTCTACCCAGTACTGGCAATAGCTTGCTCCTTCCAAATCTTGGAAAAGGTAAAACTCATTTACTCTTGTGAGATTCCCAGTGAGGACACTGTGCCATGATGGTGATGAGGTACTGCTGCAACATTGATGTCATCAGCAAGCAAAACCCCAATATTCTTCAACCAGACGAATGACAACTAGATATCAACTAACTGTTCCTAAGTTTTGCTGCTGGTGAGATAGACCAGTGTTTTTCAACCGCTGTTCCGCGGCACACTAGTGTGCCGCGAGATGTTGCCTGGTGTGCCGTACGGTCAGGGCCGCCATCAGGGCAGTACCACCAGTCCTGCAATCAGGGGCCCGGAGCTGACAGGGGGCCCGGGCTCCCCCAGGGTCCTAGGCCACAGTCTAGGGAGAGGGGCGGTCCGCCCCACGTGGACAGGAGAGAGCTGGACGGGGGACCCGCGGAGTTCAATACATCTCGAGCCGCGAGGCTCGTCTTCTGTTCCTGCCTGCCCTGCAGCTAACATATAGCCGATCGCAAGCGTTCCCCGATGTCAGCGCTGACGTCGGAGGGAGGGCTTAAGCAAAGCCTGCCCTCCGACGTCAGTGCTGACGTCGGAGAATACTTCCGTTTGGCTATTTGTGCGCGGCAGGGCAGGCAGGAAGCAGAAGACAAGCCTGGCGGCTTGAGCTTCGTTTTGCTGAGAAAGTTGCAAAGATGGGCTGGGAGGCAAACACGGAATACAAAAGGGGGGAGGGAGTGCGTTTTGGACACAAGGCATTAACTTGGGAGAGAGGAAGGGAGGGAAAGAGATGCTGAGGTGGGGGAGGGAATGGGTTTTTGGACACAGAAGGCATGGACTTGGGAGAGAGGAAGGGAGGGAAAGAGATGCTGAGGTGGGGGAGGGAATGGGTTTTTGGACACAGAAGGCATGGACTTGGGAGAGAGGAAGGGAGGGAAAGAGATGCTGAGGTGGGGGAGGGAATGGGTTTTTGGACACAGAAGGCATGGACTTGGGAGAGAGGAAGGGAGGGAAAGAGATGCTGAGGTGGGGGAGGGAATGGGTTTTTGGACACAGAAGAAATGGACTTGGGAGAGAGGAAGGGAGGGAAAGAGATGCTGAGGTGGGGGAGGGAATGCATTTTTGGACACAGAAGAAATGGACTTGGGAGAGAGGAAGGGAGGGAAAGAGATGCTGAGGTGGGGGAGGGAATGGGTTTTTGGACACAGAAGGCATGGACTTGGGAGAGAGGAAGGGAGGGAAAGAGATGCTGAGGTGGGGGAGAGAATGGGTTTTTGGACACAGAAGACATGGACTTGGGAGAGAGGAAGGGAGGGAAAGAGATGCTGAGGTGGGGGAGGGAATGCGTTTTTGGACACAGAAGAAATGGAATTGGGAGAGAGGAAGGGAGGGAAAGAGATGCTGAGGTGGGGGAGGGAATGAGTGTTTGAACACAGAAGGCATGGACTTTGGAGAGAGGAAGGGAGGGAAAGATATGGTTGTGTACACGGGGAATAGAAGAAAGGAGAATTTTTGGTCATAGGGAGGGAGTGAGGTACAGATAGTGTCATACCAGGGTGGGGGGGGCGGTCTGCCCCACCCCGGGTTTACGTCCCAAGGGGGTGCACAGCTGGCCACCCTCCAGTGTTGTCCCTAGGCCGGCAAACTGCAGCTCTTTAGCCACTTGAGTGCCACCGCCGCCATCGGGAACAGGCCGGCGCCAAGTTCTCCCTGCTTTTCCCTGTGGGGCCGGCCAACTCTCGCCACTCGCGTCAATTCTGACGTCGGAGAGGACGTTCTGGGCCAGCCAATTGGCTGGCCTAGAACGTCCTCTCAGACGTTAGAATTGACGACGGGTGGCGAGAGTTGGTCGGCCCCGCGGGGAAGAGAAGCAGGGAGAACTTGGCGCCGGCCTGTTCCCGATGGCGGCGGTGGCACTCAAGTGAATTACTTTATATATAGTCAATATAGGCACAGAGTTAAATTTTTTAACATTTTCTAATGGTGGTGTGCCTTGTGATTTTTTTCATGAAGCAAGTGTGCCTTTGCCCAAAAAAGGTTGAAAAACACTGAGATAGACTACTGATCCTGAAGAAATTGCATGTGTGAATTGTCTTAAGTTTTTCTATTAGAGATGAAGTTTTATTCTTAACTGTGAAGGACCAGTGACTCACCCTAGCTCCTAACCTATTAGGAAAGGTTCTTAACCTGCTCTCTGAAATGCTGTAGATCTGGAGTTTAGTAACAATTTGCATATGCATACATATGCATGCATATGCCAATGTTTGGATTATTTATGTAGGTATTTGTGGTTAAATTCTGTATAGGATGCCTATATTAGGTGCTGCTAGGTTCCCTAATCAAGGACGTCTAGTGATGCCTAACTTTGGAATATACACACAACTTTTTTTTTTTCTAATGGGCATGATAATTGACTGCACCAGTTTTCAGCCAATCAAAAATTTTAAAAAATTACTAATTGAGCTCCATGTGGAACTCTGAGGAAGCCTAGCATAGTCTAAGTCAAGGCGACCACTGACACTTAACACCTACCTGAAAAGTAGACAATGGTTTAGGCAGAGAATAGGTGTGGTTGACTTAGGGCTCCTTTTATGGAGGTGCGCTAAGCGTTTTAGCGCGCACATTGGATTAGCATGTGCTATAGTGTGCGCTAGCTGAAAATCTATCACCTGCTCAAAAGGAGGCAGTAGCGGCTAGCGCACACGGCAATTTAGCACACGCTATTCCACGCGTTAAGGCCCTAGCGCGGCTTTGTAAAAGGAGCCCTTAGTCACTGTTAGGCATCCAAATTAGGTGCTGGTAAATTAGGCCAAATAAAGCCATGCCTAATATACCAGTGCCTACCTCTAGTATGCCTAGTGATGCCTAAGTACACCTAGGTGCTGCTAGGCGGGATTCTATAAAGGATGCCTAGTGATTGATTGACAACGTGCGGAGCAGTGCCAACAATGTAGGCACACTTAGGTGCTGTTTATAGAATCTGGCCCTTTGTGTTCACTCTATGAAAACACTATTTGTGTTTCTGCTATGTACTATACGAATCTTCCTAAAAAATATTAATAAAACTTGGTAGTTGATTTTTTTATAAGGCTATTTGTGAGCATAAAGAAACTCTGCTCTACCTTTTTAAAATAAGATTTTCTTTTGTTCTAACTTTATATATGACTTTCCAGAGCTTCAGTATAATAATATCTTCCACCTACAAATAAATCACATTTTTCAGAATAGCTAACATATTGCATAATATATTTTCATGACTGAGTTTCTAAGTCAAAAACATTAATTTTGGTAGGCAAAATTATTTTCTTGACACTTTCTGATTGTTTTGTAGTAAAATATGTATTGTTGGAAAATAGATCACAAACATTCTTGATGAAATGCATTTCTTAAGAATGAGAATTACATTCTAAATGTGTGTTGGTTTTGTAGTGAAAACTGACAAATGCAAAACCTAGTCACCGGTCTTCAAAATAATATTGTTTCTTTTAAATTGTTTTTCACTTCTTTAAGGTGTCTATATGATAAACACACCTGAAAGGCAATTCTATAAATTGATACTTAAAGATAGTACCAATTGTGAGTGTAAGTTATTGAATAATAGGTGTGAGTGATGCAATTAACAATTATTTGCATAAGTACTAGGTGCTATTTTGTAACATATGCTCTAACATCATGTAGGGGCTCTTTTAACAAACTGTGATATAAATTGTCAGTAGCACATCCTTACATGGCTCATTCCCATGCACTAAGGTAATTTTTTTTAAATAGATCTTGATTAATTTTCAAAACTAATACAAAGTGCCATAAATTATACATACATTCGTTACAAAATAAGCACTTAAATTCCATCAATAACAAAGAAGATGATAAATATCCCTCCCCTCACATCCAACAATTTTATCAAGAAATGAACCAAAAAATATATCTCTCCCCCCCACCCCCCCACCTCATCCTGGACATGTATAAAAATAAAGAAAAGATTTGAAAACCAAGAAACTATGTTGAATTAACAAAGAATGTCAACGGGCCCCAAATCAAATTAAATACTTTGCTATGCCCCAGTATATCTGCATTCATCTTTTCGTATTTGTACCCTAAACATAAACTGGCCCACCGAAACGGAAAGTTGAGCCGATCACAATTCTTCCAATTGCGGGTTATCAACCGTATACCTATCCCTGTCATAATCAAGAAGAGTCTTCCTTTGTAGCGATCCATAGGAGGCTTGACGTGCAGCAAAGTTCCACATATAACTGCCTCATATGTCAAAGGGATATTTACCACCAGTGTAAAATGGCCAATTTTTCTATTTAGGAAGTTCACTGAGGTAATCAGTGGGGCTTATAACATTGGCTGAGACATTGCACAAATAGAATTATTGAGGGGGGTGGTGGACGGGAGTGTAGGGTCTGGATAGGTTAGGTTAGGGAGTTTGTGAGCAATAGAAGTTTGTGATTGGGGAATGGTGTTGGTGGGATGGTTATACAATGGAAAAGTTGATTAGGGATTGGATAGTGAGTTAGAGACTCTGGATGCATTGGATAGGATTTTATATGAAGAGTGAGAGATTGTGTTTTGGTGGGATATTGAGAGAGTAGAAGCTAGTGAAAGGTATGGAGTACCTGGACTACGAGGAACGACTTAGGAGACTGGGGTTTTTCTCCCTTGAGAAGAGGAGACTCTGAGGGGATCTGATCAAGACTTTCAAAATACAGAAAGGATTCGACAAAATGGAGCAGGGAAAGCAGTTATTTACAATGTCCAATGTGACACGGACAAGAGGACATAGACTGAAGCTTAGGGGGGACAGGTCCAGGACGAATATCAGGAAGTTCTGTTTCATGCAGCGAGTGGTGGACACCTGGAAGGCTCTCCCAGAGGAAGTAATTGCAGAATCCACCATTCTAGGATTTAAGGGTAAACTAGATGCACATCTCCTTAAGAGTGGCATAGAGTGATACGGGTAAGGGTAAATTAGATGCACATCTCCCTTAAGAAGCATACAGTGATATGGGGACTAAAACTATGCCAGGGTAGACCTGGTGGGGCCTCCGCGTGTGCGGATCACCGGACTTGATGGACCCAGGGTCTGATCCGGAGATGTCAATTCTTATGTTCTTATGCTCTTATGGAAGGGACAAGTTGATTGTTGGGTGTAGGAGGGAGTAATTTTAAGTTTTAATTTTCCCTTTCTTCCCACCCATTTTGTTCTCTGGGGGGGCAGTGGTTTGGGTTAGGGTTGTGAGTGCTTTGTTCTTTTGGGGTCAGGGGAGGGAGGAGGTGTTGCAGCAGTGTGGAAAATGAGGTCATTCCAGGCAGCTACTAGTTTCGGGAGGGGTGTAAGAAGTCTTATGTGGGGGGATACTGGGGGGGAGGAGCTTGCCTAAGATGGCGGCTTGAACGCAGCCACAGAGACGCCATCAGAGTATCTGCAATAATTTTCCTTGATCGGTCTTCATGGTCAAAAGAAAATAAAAGATCCGGGTTTACCTGGATGAATCTGTTATTACGCCAGGACCGATGGACACATTCGTGGCGCAAGGAGTCCGAACTCAGCAACCAGGAGGATCCTCGGCAATGAGAGACACGCAGGTTGTGATCTCTCTCTTGAGGGTACCACCTTGTCCCTGGAGGAGCGTAGTCCTCCGATTCATCCCGAAGCAACGGGACGCCAGAGGGAGGAGGAATCAGCACGGGATGCTCCTTTCCTGACCCAGCAGAGTGTGGATAATAGCTCTGCATGAAGGATAGAGGAGGCTGTTTCCACAACGTTGCAGCATTCAGAGGTTGAGATGCAGCAGGCTACTGGAACTTTTTCCCTGACAGGAAAGAAAGCTGCTGTGGCTACAGGTACATTTTTCTCTACAGAGGGCTTGGAGAGCAGTGTTTTGCCCATGCAAAGATCGAAGGAGTTCAATATGGAAACACTTTGGAAGACAATTTCAAATGTGCAACTCACTTTGGGAACTCAACTCCAGCAACTTTCACAACACTATACATCAGTTTATTCTGAAAATTTGGAAATAAAGAATAAAGTGTCATGTCTTGAGAGTAAAGTGGAAAAACATGGCTCCAGAGTAAAAATAGTTGAAACCCAGGCCTTAACTTGGATTAAGGACAGTGGGAATCTTCATTTCAAAATAGAAATGCTGGAGAATGCCACCATGAAATGTAATCTTCGGATTATAAATTTTCCCAAAAAATTTCCTTTATCAGCACAGGACATGTTTAAAAAATATCAAACTGAAGTTCTTAAGGTTCCAGAAACTTTATATCCACCTCTCTCAAAAATTGATTACCTTCCCATGAGATGTAAATCTCAAAATGCTAACCAGCAGAATTTATCTGCTGATAGTTTGGCTTTAACAAATTTCTTAGAGAGGTCAGAAACTGAAGCGCAGGAAACAGCTACGTTGCTGGTACAGTTCGCTATAGATTCAGACAGGGAATGGATGTTAAAATTATTTTTCAAATATAAAGATGTTCCCTTTATGTCTAATGTTGTAAGGATATTCCCTGATGTATCTCGTACTACACAAAAGAGAAGGAAACAATTCCTCATCTTGAGACCCCAGGCATTGCAGTTGGGCGCAACATTTGTCCTGAGGTACCCCTTTAAATGTGTTATGGTCTATTAAGACAATCGATATGTTTTCTATGAACTGCAGCAGCTTTCTAGATTTATATCTGCTCATGTGCAATCTGTAATTACCAAGTGAACCTGTTTCATCTCAGTATAAGCTCAGAGAGGATATGTTCTGACATCTACTAGCTCCATCTTATTTTTCCTTTCTTAAAATTTCCTTTAAAAAAAAAAAAATTCAGTCTATTTACAGCTCCTCCACCATTTATTGAGGACTAACTATACATTGCGATTTAAAGTGTTTAAATTACCAAGAAGTTTTTCTTGTAAGGAATATTTCTGTTAACACTGCATTTTTTTCTTATTTGACTGATGCTTATGTCAAAGTTTAAAACTTAATAAAGAATTAATTACAAAAAAAAAAAAAGAAGTCTTATGTGGTCATATACTGTGTGTGACACCGCCACAGATAACTTTGAGGCCTGGCAGCACCGCAGGTCTGACAAAGGGATACGTGAAAGTGAACATGATTTACTGGAATTTGGTGGCAGAGCAGCTAGGTCATGACTGACTAGCTGATGGGGGAAAAGAGAGTGGGGGAAGGGGGCCGCCTGGGAAGAAGGGTGATTAATTGAAATACATTGTGATTGCATTCTTGCTGATATAAAATAAAGCTGTGGCCAAGTTATTGCCATTACATTTGTTGGATGGTTAGTTAGTCAATGGATCTACTTGAGTGAACTGTTTATGAGTGTAGTGGTGCGAGTGCCAAATCTAATGCATATTGGATTGGATTGCTTTATTTATAATCCACCTTTTACAAGGCAAAGTACATCCACACATTCATAAATATACACAAATGACATTTCAATCATTTTACAAAAATTTTGATAACACCAAATTACATGACAAACTGGCATAACATTAACATCATCAAACAATCCTCCTATCCCAAAAGGATCAGCTCAAAGAACATACCATAAAATAGTCATAGCAGCGCCAATAAAATCGTACTGTATATGTCAAACAATAGAACAAATGACATTTTAACAATATGTGGAACGATTCTCCATGTTAAACCCACTTTAGATAAAAATAAAAGTTGCCTTTTAATGATTTTGACAGGAATAGGGGGTTCAAATGATTATATACAATTGGAAAAATCATGATATGATTAATTTCAATTTTTGTTGGGCAACTGTGTATACAATGTATAAATATGAAAGGATAATAGCAGAACATTTAGGTACTAGCAAGTCCTTTAATGAGGTATGGAGTCCATTGACTAATTTTATTACGTTATAATTAAAATTATGATTCTCGTATTTTCCCGTTAGATTCCTTTACACATCCAGGGAGGGTAGAATATTTATTTGGAAGAATAAAATAATTCTTTTTTTATTATATAGAAAGTATAATATATAATTTTATTATTTATAATTAGGATAAGAAGGGGATAAAAATTGTTTAATGTAATAATTGTGATGATTACAATGTATTTTCATACAGTTTTTTTCTGATTCTTCAATTGTATACATTATAAAGTTTGAAATGTCAATAAAGATTTACAAAAAAAACAACAACAACAATTTCTTAAAGGCTTGCAAACTCTTTTGTTGCTTAATGAAAGATGGAAACTTATTCCATTCTTCTGGACTACTACATGAAAAAATATATGGCTATGTATTAATTTCCCCATTAATGTGTGTGCATTATCACTTGAACCCTTACCACTACCTATTTTGCATATTGCAAGAGCTCATGCGCTAACTGTATGCTAATTAGCTAGCATGTGGTAATGTAGCGATGATAACTGATTAGCACATAACATGCCCGTTCTCTGCCCCTAGACCCACCCCCATTAAGGCATTCTTAACTGCAGTATAAATGCATTAGTGCTTCCCACAATGTAGTAAAAGGAATCCATACTGTATAATTGGAGGATTTATCAAAGAGCATTACTACATTAGCGCATGCTAATTGTGTTCTAAAGACATCCATGGAAATATAATGGGCATTTTTAGTGTTTAGCGCTTGCTAACATGGTTAGTGCTCTTTCATTAATTCCCCCCTAAATGTGCAGAGAGAGTAAATATAGATGAAGCATGGGCAGGTTATGAGCGTGTTTCTGGAATATGTTCGCTACTGGATTTTTATATATTTTTCATAAAACATCTAAACCTGGAATTCAATATGATATAAAAAAATGCCCCTTCAAGTAAGATAAAGATTAAAATAATTCATCCAGTTTGTTCAATAGGGTGGTTAGGCTTATAAATGCAGCTCTATGCAGGTAACACCCAATGACTTCTTAGAAGTGCAAAAAGTTGTGTCACTTTTGTTTTGAGCTAAACCACTCAATGCTGTTTTCTGTCCTCTTGCAAATTACTGTAGGAGTCTTTTGTGAATATACCATTTCTTTTTAAAATTTTATTAATGTTTTTATCTCTACCAAATTCTTTCCATTAACAAATGTTTTCTGACTTTACTCCTGAATCTACCTCTCTTTGTAGTTTAATATCATATCCCCTAGATCTACTGCTTCCTTTCTTTTGTGAAAGGTTTATTTCTTGTATAGTATCTTATATGTCCCTTCTATCCTCTAGGATAGGAATAAAGTTCAAGATCAGTTTTTGTGACTTTTTTTTTTTATTTACCACAATTTGAAACAAACATATGTGTATTACAAAATTAATATTTCATATAAACATGAAATAAAATGAACAAAGTAAAATTAAGGTCCTCATGTGACATCTTATCCACTGAGTTCTATTTAAAAAATGCTAAAAATTGTACATGTAGTTATAGAATAAGTGGGGATCTGCGCTTAATCTAGGTATGAGGATTTGTACCACAGTTTCATTGGCACAAATGTCTTGCCTAAAGTTAGGCTTGCTTCCAGGCACCAAGGACCTGATTTTATAAACTGTATCTAATTCCAAGATGCTATTCATAATGGTTGTCAATCAACCATTAGGTGGTGTATATAAAATTGCACCTAGCGGTACCAAAGGGCTCCTTTTACAAAGGTGTGCTAGCGTTTTTAGTGCATGCACCGGATTAGCATGCGCTAGCCAAAAACCTACCGCCTGCTCAAGAGGAGGCGGTAGCGGCTAGCGCGCGCTATTCCACACGTTAAGGCTCTAACGTGCCTTCGTAAAAGGAGCCCTAAGTGTTGATAGGCACCACTAAGCATTAAAATCCTTAGGCATACTCCATTTAGGCCAGGGTTTTCTTGTCTACCAGTGCCTAATTCAATCCATATCCAAACTCTGCCCCTAACCATGTCTGCTTGCTGTGTAGATCCTAGTGATGCCCAATTCAGGGCAACATTTTTCAATTTGATTTGATTCAGTTCACATTTTCCCACCCAATTAAGCTTTTATTTTCAAATGTCCAGGTGGGTTTATTTTGTAGCCTCTTCACCCACCCCACCTACCTTTGCCCTCTCCAACCCTATGCCAGTGCTGTGGTGTTAATAAAATAAACAAAAAAATATTTTTCCTCTCTCTGATAGACAGCGAGCATGAGCTAGAACCTAACACAAGCTCTGGCAGGATACATATTTCAAATCTGATATATTGTAATCACAAAATAGAAAATAACATTACTATTTCTACCTTTTGTTGTCTGGTCATTTTATTATTCAAATCATGTTGGTCCCAGGCTCTGGTTTCTGTTTGTCTTCTGTTAATTTGCTTACCAGGGTCCCCTGCTCATTTAACATTTTCTTCATGCTCATCATCAATCTTCCATCTCTGTACTATCCCTTTCACTGCCATATCCAAAATTTCTGTTTCTTTCCTACTGTCTTCTATCTCTCTTTCTCTCTCTCCCTGTCTTGGGTCAAGCCTCTCTATTCCCCTCCATGCAGCATCTCTCCCTTCCTCCCCTCCATTATCATCTGCAACATTTATTTCTCTCTCCCCATCACCATCTCTCCCAGCCCTCCACCCTATATCTAACATTTATTCCGCACTCTTTTCCATGCAGGTCTCCCTTCCCTCCACTATATGCAGGATTTCTCCCTCTTAACCCTTTCTACCTCTGTTGCATCTCTCCCTTCCTCTCCACCCCATGTCCAACATTTCTTCCTCTCACCTCTTCTCTTTCCCTCATGTTTAGCAGCTATCCATCCTCCTATCTCCCTTTGCAGCAGCTTTCCTCCTTCCTATCCCGCATGTGCAGCAGTTTTTCATCCCTCCCTCCCATTCCCCTGTGTAGCATATTTCCATCCCTCCTAATCCCCTATGCAGTACCCCTGACTGACCGCTCCCCTTCGGGCTTACTAAAGTAGCAGGAACGGTAGTGGTGGCCGGCTGGCAGAGGCGGCACAGTGAACAGGCTGTTTGTGACTTTCCCTGACAGGACTTCCCTCTGCCATGTCATCAGTGACATCATCAGTCACATGGTAGAAGGAAGGACCTGGCAGGGCAGATCAGGCCAGGAGTAACCTGTTTTGAATGCTGCCTCTGCTGGCTAGCCACTGCCATTGTTGCTGCTACTTTAAGAAACCCGATAGTATATCAGGACTCACTGAATTGGGAAGTCTGATTTTTTATTTTTAGAAAACAAATCGAAGTGAATAGGTGAATCAATTTGAATCAGTGAATCAGGAAGCACTAGTAGATGACTCAGTTTAGATGCCTACCTCAAAGTGGTAGACACTTACCAAGTTAGGAGCCTAATGGAAAATTATTTTTTAATGGTTTTAATTGCTTTTAATTACACTTAATTATCAGTGCCAATTACGCCAATGAAAAAAATTAAGTTAGGAATCTAGATTAGCTAGGCATACTGATCGAAATGCCTAACTACATATAGGCATCTTTTCTCAAATCAGGGCTTAAGTGCTATTCTATAAATGACATATAACCTAACATTCAGAGGAGAACTTTTTGGTGTAGATTTTTTAGACATCATATAAAGAATCTAGTCTCATATCTTCTGTTGCAGATTTCACATGATTTGGTTGCTTTCCACTGGACTACGGTATGTCTAGACTTTTCTATCATCACCGAGAAATGGCCTCTAAAGCTGAATCCAGATAAAGCTTCACACCAAATAAATTTGTCTGCACTTATTCACATTATATCATAACTATTAAATATTCCCTCTTCCCACATCTGTAGATAACTTTTTATGGTATGAAAATGAACTGGATAAAGAACCAGTCCCTGAAGCACTACATGATGATGCCCTTATCATCAGTGAATTCCATTTACTGTATACAGTATACTTGAATATAAACCTAGATTTTTGGGCAAAAAAATGGCCCAAAAATGGGGATCTCGGTTTATATTCGAGTCCATCAGAAATCAGACGTTTTTGTACTCCCTTTACAATGACTGGCGCTGCTCTTCTGTACACCCCCGGTAACCGGAGCTGCTCTCCTGCAATCTCCTCCCTTCTCCATGACAGATGCTACTTTTCTGCACACCCCTAATGACCAGTACTGCTGCACTATGCTCCACTCTATCTTGCTACCATCACAGCTTTCTCCTTAGCAGCTCCAGCGCTGAATAAAGACCTCCAGTAGCTGTTCAGCTAAGGCCTCTCTCCGACATCAATGCTCTGTCCTGAGCCAATGCGGGGCCTGGAGCATCTGCGCATGCTCAAGGTCTTATGGCTCCTGCCCCCTCTGAGAATCTCAGAGAAGGTGGGAACTGGTGGGCTTGGAGGCACCTCGAGGGGCTCCAATACCTGTATGCTTCCTTTTCCTACCCTCCAGCTGCATTTGCCCCTCCACCAAGCAGCGTGCAGTGCTCTAAGCACACCATCCATAGCTGACCCATAAACCATCCCTCCAACATTAGAACTAATGTCAGAGAGAAGGCTTTTGGGTCAGCCACGTGCAACATGCAGGGCCTGCTGCCCTGCGAAGAAGTGCGGCTAGAATACAGGAAGGAGATGGCTGACCTGGTTGGCTCCGATACAGACTTGTGGGAGGGGGCACTGAAGTAGTTGGGTCACAGAATGGGTGCTTGTGTTGGACCAAGGAAGAGAGAGAAAGGGGACATGAACTTGGGATAGAGGAGGGCGTGTATTGGGACATGGGAGGGGCACAAATTTGGGACAAAGGCTGGAATGAGGGAGGAGGGAACAAACTTGGGACACAGAAGGAAGGGAGGGGGCATGAACTTTGGATAGAAAAGGGAGAGAGGAAGAGGGCATGAACTTGGAACATAGGATGGAGGGAAGGAAGAAAAAATGCTGAAGTGGGGTGGAAATAGAAAAGGAGAATTGTTGGGCATGACTATGTGA
The DNA here is from genome assembly GCF_902459505.1 of Geotrypetes seraphini. Lineage (NCBI taxonomy): Eukaryota > Metazoa > Chordata > Amphibia > Gymnophiona > Dermophiidae > Geotrypetes > Geotrypetes seraphini. The sequence goes on from NC_047085.1 coordinate 219,652,251, forward strand.
GTGAGAATGAAAAAGAGATGGTGTAAATGGGGAATGGAAAAAAGGAGAATTTTGGGGAATAGGGAGGGAGAGGAGTGAGATACAGATGCATGGGACTGCACTATCCACTGTTTTAATCGTGTTTCTATTAATTTATTTAACAAAAAGTTCAAACTAATAGGCCAGCAGTTTCCAACTTCTTCCTTATTATTGCTTTTGTGGAGAAGGGCCATATCTGCCCTTCTCCGGGAAAAGATCAGATTGTGGATCCACAAGACATTTTCTAACTTCTTTCAATATATTTAGAAATACTGTACAGTAGCTCATCTAGCCCCATCACTTTTTCTGGTCTTCATTAAGCTAGCTGCTTATGATCTTCATATTCTGAACATCATTTAAGGCTACTTTTACAAAGTCACGGTAAGGGTTTCTATTCCAGGTCAGCGAGGAATTTTATGAGCATCAGAACATTTACCATGGCTTTGTAAAAGCCGGCATTAATTTTTAACTAACTTCTATTCCTATACGTGTTTAGTTTCTGTGGTGCCCCTTCTTCTATACTCAGCACAGAAATACTAACAGATATACTAGTAAAATAATTCCACTGTATTCTCAACTTTTATATATTCTTTCCTGAGAATAACACTTTTACACATCTTTAAAAGTCTTATTCCTCCCTCCCATTTTACTATACTCCCTATCTTTTACAAAAGTGTAGCATGTTTTTTAGTCATAGATATACTTCATAGGCTAGCAACGAGAGCGGGCTCTCTGAAGAAGCCATCTTGGTGAAACGCATCAGATCCCGCCACAGGGAGATAACTTCAGCCTTGCTTTAACTTATATACAAGCTAAGTTGAAGCCCTAATATAAAAAAAATGTTTTAAAACAATTTACAAAAAAAAAAAAATTCTACTCTGAATACTTGAAACCTATTTTCAAACAGACCTATTAGGAACCAGTGTTTAAATCAGTGGTTCACAACCCTGTCCTGGAGGACCACCAGCCAGTCAGGTTTTCAGGATAGCTTTAATGAATATGCATGGGGCAGATTTGCATAGCTATCACCTCCATTATATGCAAATCTCTTTCATGCATATTTATTAGGGCTATCCCAAAAACCCGACTGGCTGGTGGTCCTCCAGGACAAGGTTGGGAACCACTGGTTTAAATCATATGAAACATCTTTATACCAATTCAAGACAGAGCAATGATAGACATAGTGAAACATATTTGAGGGCTTGTCCCTGTTTGTGATTTCCATACCAACTTATGGTTCTGAGTTCCGCTTGTTAGCCTATAAAGTGTATCTATGACTATTAGTGTCCTTATTTTTGTTTTTTGGTGAGTTATTCATCATTTCGGGATACTGTTTTGATCAGTATTTTCTATTACCCAGTAGCGTGTCAGGGCATGTTTTTTAGTGCCAGCCATGGCAATAACAGCTCCTACGCTCATAAGAATTCTATGAACATTGGAGCTGTTACCACTGTGCCAGTGCTAAAAACCGTACTACACTTTTGTAAAAAAAGGGGGGGGGGGAGAGGAGTGTATATTAACTATCTTGTCTTCCATTTGCACCTTTACATTTGACTACTTTCTTAGATTCCCATGACATTTCCAGATATTATTGCTTTTTTTCTGCAACTCTTACAAAGTAGGTTAGGAAGTTAAACCTTCTTCCTTGTCTTTTCAGCTACTTCTTTCAAGAACCATAGTGGCTTCCCTTTCTTCCTAATGCAATAACTGGAGTGAGTTAGGAAGGAGAATAAGAACAGACAACTCTTTGGGTTGCAACTGAAGGCTCATCACATCTTATGCAAAGTATGGATCAGTTTTATTTGAGCTAAAATCCAAATGGAACAGTCCAATGAAAGTAAAAATAAGACTATAGGTTGATTTGACCTATGTTGTAAGTTAACTTGAAGAAATAAATATGTTGCTTTTATTCATCTTAGCAAATTATAGAGCTTAATTATTGATATATTTAAATGGCTGATGGAAGTTTGGTCCCCTGGCCTGTCTCTCCATTGAGAATATCAGTCATGCAGTTACAGGTACCATCAATAGTCTGCCAGCTGCTTAATGTATGAAGCTGACAAATGTTAAAACAACTAGACAGATGTCAACCCTTTCAAAGTTTTACAATTCCTGTAAATCTTTCCTCAGGGATATAACACAAAGGGAGAACTTTTGTGAGAGAGAGGAGAATTAAAAAAAAAAAGTTGCAAAACATATTGCAAACACTGCCAATTCTTATGGAAGTGAAAAACTAAAGGGATAAAAACCCTTTATTTTAGGGTAAAAGTGGGTAAAAGTGATATTATGGGGCTCATTTTCAACAAAGAAATAACATCCCAAATAACATCCCAAAAAATTGCATAAAGGAGCACAAGGAAGATTTTCTCAACAATCCTTTCAAATCACTATTTTTGAAACCCATCTAGTATATGGATTTCTATGCTGTTTATCTGTAGTGCATCTAAATCTCAAGGGGGCATGTTTTGGGTAGAACTAAGGCGGGCTTATGATTTGGATGTTTTTCTGCAATAATAGAACATTGTACTGTAGAGTACATCCAAGGCTCAATTGAATCTTTGAGGCATGACCTGTTTTCATAACAAATAAGTGAGAAAAAAGTAGCTAAACTTACCAAATTACCACTGGAGAGATGAAGGCCTGACTCCACCTTACTTGCCCAGTGGTCAATGAACCCTTCCATCTCTCAAAGATGTGAATGAAACAGTATATACTAGTGCTGCCCAATTAACGGTTCAAATTGATTCACCAATTCACTTCGGGTGAATCGATTTAAAACAAAAAAATTCGGCCTCCCGCTGCTGCTCCTGCTTTAGTGAGTGAGGGGGGAGGGTCAGTTGGGAAGTGCTGGTATCTGGCTTCCCCCTGGCCTCCTGCTGGTGTCTGGCTTCCCTCCTAGCCTCCCGTGCATCCATTTACCTAATTTCAGCAGCTTGCAGAGAGGATCATTTGAGCTAGCGATCTCTGAAAGCTGCTATAGGCCTTCAGAGCTGTTTCCTCTGCCGAGATCCTGCCTCTGATGTCAGAGGAGGGACGGGACCGTGGCATAAGGAAGACAGCTCCAAAGGCCTATAGCAGCTTGCAGAGATCGCTAGCACAAACGATCCTCTCTGCAGGCTGCTGAAATGAGGTAAATGGATGTGCGAAAGGTCAGGGGGAACATGCAGGCCTTCCTGGGGGGGGGGTTCAGGCCTTCTGGGGGGTGCAGTCCTTCGGGAGTGCTGGTACAGGCCTTCAGGGGGAACAGGCCTTCAAGGGGGGACAGGCCTTCAGGGAAGACAGGCAAGCCTTCGGGATGGGGTACAGGCCTTCAGGAGGGACAGGCCTTTGGGGGTACAGGCCTTTCAGGGAGTACAGGCCTTCAGGGGAGACAGGCCTTTAAGGAGGGGGGATAGGCCTTCAGGGATGGGTTGAAGGCCTTCAGGGGGGGGACAGGCCTTCAGGTGGGACAGACAGGCCTTCATAGGTGGAGTGCAGGCTTTCAGGGGGGATGCAGGCTTTCAAGGGGGGGACAGACCTTCAGGGGAAGGGGGCTCTGGTATAGAAATACACGGAGGGAGGGAAGGGGGGGAGTTCAAAGAGACGTGCATATGCCGGACTTTGGGGGGGGGAGAAATAATGGGTCTAAAAACAGAGGAGAGGGAGGGAGATGGAACTGAGGATGGAAATAGCGGACACACTCCAACAAATCTGTAATCTATCCTTAAGCACTGGGAAGGTACCGGAGGACTGGAAGCTAGCAAATGTCACACCTATCTTTAAAAAGGGATCGAGGGGTGACCCAGAGAACTACAGACCGATGAGCTTGACTTCGATTCCGGGCAAGATGATGGAAGCATTAATAAAGGATAGCATCTGTGAACACATAGAAAGAAATGGACAGCTGAAACCGAGCCAACATGGCTTCTGCAAGGGAAGATCATGCCAAACAAACCTACTGCACTTCTTTGAAGGGATAAACAGCCTGATGGACAAAGGGGAATCCATAGATATCATTTATCTCGACTTCCAAAAGGCCTTTGATAAGGTCCCCCATGAACGGCTACTTAAGAAATTGTCAAACCACGGGGTGGGAGGGGATGTACACAGATGGATCAGGCACTGGTTGGCCGACAGAAAACAAAGGGTTGGAGTGAAGGGCCAATACTCCGACTGGCAGAGGGTCACAAGCGATGTTCCGCAGGGGTCGGTGCTGGGACCACTGCTGTTCAATATATATATATCAATGACTTGGAAACGGGGACGAGGTGTGAAGTTATAAAATTTGCTGATGACACCAAACTCTGCAGCAGAGTTAGGAACACAAAGGAGTGCGAAGACCTGCAAAGGGACCTAAGCAAACTGGAAGAGTGGGCAAACAAATGGCAAATGTGCTTTAACATAGAAAAATGTAAGGTCATGCATATAGGGAAAAGGAACCCGAGGTACAGCTACAAAATGGGGGGAACATTGCTGGGGGAGAGTAATCTTGAAAAAGACTTGGGTGTGCTAGTGGATACAACCATGAAATCATCAGCGCAATGTGCAGCGGCCTCGAAGAAAGCTAACAGAATGCTGGGCATCATTAAGAAGGGAATTACAACCAGGACGAAGGAAGTCATCATGCCACTATATCGTGCAATGGTGCGCCCGCATCTAGAGTATTGTGTCCAATATTGGTCGCCATACCTCAAGAAAGACATGGCGATACTTGAGAAGGTCCAGAAAAGAGCTACGAAAATGATAAATGATATGGAGGACTGTTCATACGCTGACAGGCTGGACAAGCTGGGGCTCTTCTCCCTGGAAAAGAGGAGGCTTAGGGGGGACATGATAGAAACTTTCAAGATCATGAAGGGCATGGAGAAGGTAGACAAGGATAGATTCTTCAAACTACGGGGAACTACAGGCACAAGAGGGCACTCAGAGAAACTGGAAGGGGAGAAGTTTAGAACAAATGCCTGGAGGTTCTTCTTCACACAGAGGGTTGTGAACACATGGAACGCGCTCCCAGAGGAAGTGGTTGGGCAGAGTAAGCTACAGGGATTCAAAGAGGGATTGGATGGATTCCTGAAGGATAGGGGGATTGAGGGATACAGATAAGGGTAGATAAGAATATGGAAAGAGTATAGATGAAAACAAGGGGGCTATAGGGCTAAATCAAGATAACATGACAGGTCATGGACCTGATGGGCCGCCGCGGGTGCGGACTGCTGGGCGCGATGGACCTCTGGTCTGACCCAGCGGAGGCAAATTCTTATGTTCTTATGAGATGGTGGACAATGGGATTTAGAGAGGGAAGGAACAGAAAGGGAGAGAAGTTGGTCACAAGGGATGGTGTGGATAGGGGAATAGAGATACTGGATAGGAGGGTGGTTGAGAAAAGAAAGGGAGAGATGGTAGACCCTGGGGTGGAAGGGAAGGAGGGAGATATGCTGGATGAAAGGGTAGTTGAGAAAAGGTGGATCTGTGGTTGGAGACGACAAAAAGGAAAGATGCCAGACCTCCGGGGGAGGGAAGGGAAATGGAAGGGGAGGACAGAGATGGAAGATGAATGGTTAGCACGGAGAAAGAAGAAAGAAGGAGACCTTGGCAAGCAAGTTATCAGTAGACAACCAAAGCCTGAGACCAACAAGATTTGAATAATGATCAGACAACAAAAGGTAAAAAAAATAATTGTATTTTCTGTTTTGTGATTACAATATGTCAGATTTGAAACGTGTATCCTGCCAGAGTTGGTGTTAGACCACAAACGTGAGCTAGGATATAACAGAGAGAAGAAAAGTATTTTTTGTTTGTTTATTTTGTTTACACCACAGTGCCAGTGTGGTTAGGAGAAGGCAAAGGGGGTGAAGAGGCTATAAAATAAACCTACCAGGATGTTTGGAAAGAAAACACCCAACTGAGCAGGAAAATCGAATTGAATCGAAAAATCGAATCAATAGGTTGAATCGAATCAAATCAAATTTTTTTTTCCTGAAATGGGCAGTACTAGTATATACCTACCTATATCACTACTTCAGATGTTATGGCCAGTCCTATTAATGCAGGTTCCTGAAGTATCCTTGTAGATGATGTAGTGAACCATAGATATGGGGACTCAGGACCATATCCCACTTTAACTAGTACATTTATGGTGGAGTTTGTGAGTCTTTTCCAAACCCCACCTTAATCCCACAGGCATAAGAGCTATTGATGAGGTCTACGGTTGGGTCCAGTAGGTTTTTGGTGTGTTTTGGAAGGCTCATCATACAATATAAGGGGATTATGGTGAAATGTGTACCCTGGACTTTTATGTGAAGCTCACTGCAGTGTCCCCTAGGGTGCCCCACTGCTTTGCTGAGATGTCTGTGTGGTCAGTCTACTAAAAATGCTGACCATCCTACATCCCAATGGCTTGTTTTGTGTGATTTTGGGGGGAACTTTTGTATTTTTTTATAATGGTTCATAAAGATGAATACACTGAGAACAAACATATCTGAGAAATGATGGAAATGTTCTTGTTTTAAAAATGGTTATGTTTGCTAGTTGGTTTTTGTGCATGTTCCACAAAATGTCTAAACTCGGATTTAGATGTCATGTCAAAAATGTCCCTCAGTACTTCTGTATTTTCATATTTAAAAGTGAACATATGTTCCAAGAAAAGAATGCTAATTAGATCCTACCAAGAAATTGAACCTATTTGCTGCACTGCACAGAACAACTTCCTTTGCAAACAGCCTCAACGGGGCACCTCCTCTGCTGTCAGCCCTTATAAAATAGTTGTATAATATCTGCAAATCTGTTTTCTCCCTTCTTTTTAGGGTTTCAACCAAGCCATACAGCCTATTGGTGAGGCTCCATCTCTGCATCTGTCTGTACTAGTGCTGCCACAATCAGGGAAAATGTTTCAATTTGATTTAATTTTTGATTTGATTTGATTTGCTTTTCTTACCCAATCAGGTTTTTTGTTTGTTTTTTTTAACATCCTGGCAGGTTTATTTATTAGTGTCTTCACCCACCCCACCCCTACCCCCCTTTGTCCTTTCCAACCCAACACCGATGCTGTGGTAAAAAAAAAAAAAAAAAAAAAAGATTAGGTCCTTGCTTATGCTCACTGTCTAACACCAGCTCTGGCAAGATACACATCTCAAGCCTGACTTATTGTAATCACAATATAGAAAACAACATAATTATTTCTACCTTTTGTTATCTGGTCATTTATTATTCAAATCATATTGGTCCAAGGCTCTGGCTTCTAAATGAGGTCTCACCAGAGTCTCTCATACAGGAGCATTAATACCTCCTTTTTCCTACTGGTCATACTTCAAGTTTATTTAAAATTTGATTGATCGCCTAATCATATATTCAAGGCGATACACAATTCTAAAAACAGTTTATAACAATATACAGGAGAACAAAGTTAATATAGCAAATACATGACTTTCAAGACAGACAGGACCCTAGCATCCTTCTAGCTTTTGCCTTTGCTTTTTTAATCTGTTTGCCCACCATAAGATTATTACATACTAACACGCCCAAGTCCCACTCTCTTTGTATACATAAAAGTTCTTCACCTGTTAAACTGTACTGTTTCCTTAGGTTTTTGTAGCCCAGATGCATGACCTTGCATTTTTAGCATTAAATCTTAGCTGCCAAATTTCAGACCATACTTCAAGCTTTACTAGATCCTTTCTCATGTTATTCACATCATCAGTTTGTCTACTCTATTGCACATTTTTGTGTTTTCCTTAAAGAGACAAATCTTACCTGACAGCCCTTCAGCAATATCGCTTACTAAAATTTTAAAAAGAACAGGCCCAAGAACCAAACCTCGAGGCACTTCATTGGTAACATTCCTTTCTTCAGAGCAATCTCCATTGACCACTACCCACTGTCACCTTCTACTCAACCAATTACTGAACCAGCCGTCACTTTGGAGCCCCTCCAGAGGTCACTTAATTTATTTATTAGATGTCTGTGTGGAACATTGTCAAAGGCTTTGCTAAAATCTAAATACACCACATCTAGTGCACTCCCTCTATTCAATTCTCTGGTCTCCCAAAGAAATTGATCAGATTTGTCTGACAAGATCTATCTCTCGTGAATCCATGCTGCCTTCAGTCCTGTAAGCTACCAGATTACAGAAACTTCACCATTCACTTTTTTTAGAAGCATTTTCATTAATTTACTTACCACAGAAGTCAGACTTACTGGCCTGTAGTTCCCTACTTCTTCCTTACTTCCACTTTTGTGGAGAGGGACTACATCCGCCCTTCTCCAGTTCTCCAGTACCACTCCTAACTCTAGAGAAGCATTGAAAAAGTCAGCCAGTGGAGCACTAGAACCTCCTAGGTTCTTTCAGTACCCTTGGATATACACTATCTGACCCATCACTTTATCCACCTTTAGTTTAGCTAGCTCCTTACAAATGCAATCCTCTGAAAATCAATCAGGGTCTACCATACTTCCATCCCTATTTTTATTTGCTCCTGGCGCTTTTGCACTGTCTAGTCACAAATATATTGTTGACTGATTAAATGAATTTAAATCAATGATATAGAATTCATATAAGGTAATGGCGGAATAGAAATCTGTAATGTAATGTAATGTAATAAGTGTCGGAACTAATACCACTGCATCCGGTGATTAAAATATAAGCCTAACACGGCTTCGTAAAAGGGGGAGGGGTAAATTAATAAAGCTGTGGCCAATTTTTGCCGCCAACTTCTTGTTGTTTATTATTATTTGTTTTAAGAAAGAGTGAAGAATGAACGATGACTGAGGTATGATGTGAATGCACAAGTTAGTGCACACTTATACATGTGAATGGCAGAATCCTTATAAATTTAAACACGCTAGCATGTCTAGAATATTGCCAAGTGACCTCTTCTAGAATGAAGGAGGATCGTGTGTAAATGCAAGGAACGCATATGCATGGATAGAACATGGGCAAGACATGGGCCTGGCTTCCAGTCATGCATGTACTTTGCAAAATACTGTAAGTTACACGTGTCTCCTTCTCTTTTGTGTGGCTACAATTATACAAGGTTTATGGCTAGTGTAACTGCAGACATGTAAATGTTTGTCATACTGATACTGGGTTACACTAGTATTCTATAACGGAACATGGGTACTTAAATGGGGGCATGCAGTTGTAGAACGTATCCCTAATTTTTGGTAAAAGTGCTGGACCTTAGGTTTCACATATGCCTGTGTGATCCTTTCTCTTTCCCTCAGGCATTACGAATTTGTCACTCTGCTTGCTGAGAAAAAAATCTAGAAAGAATCTTTAGACATGATAACACTGAAATTCACTGAATCTAATCTTATATTTAGGGTTACCAGACATCTGGATTTACCCAGACATGTCCTCTTTTTAGAGGGCATGTCCGGGCGTCCAGACGGCTTTACAAAACCCGGCACTTTGTCCGGGTTTTGAAAAGCAGATTGCGTCAGGAGGAGCATGTGCGGACGCCCTCCCGACTGAGACGAGCAGGCTGAGGGGGGCGGGGCTGGGGCATGGTGTGGTATGGGCATAACAGGGCAAAGATGGGTGGAACTGGGCTGGCCTGGGGGGCCGGTCCATGGGTCCGGCTTTTACATACGTAAAATCTGGTAACCCTAATTAGATTCCCATTCTTATCTGTTCCCAAAAATCTATTCCATTCCTAATTATTATCCAGTAGCACTAATTTAAAATCAAAACATATATCACATTCTGATCCCAGGCACAGTAAGGAAGGCATTTGGAATGGTTTACGGATCTGCGGGGGAAAAAAAGAGATCACTGGGAGCTTAACAAGTGAAGCGTTTTCTGCCACGGTTGGTGTGTATTGAAAAAGCTGCATTGAGATGAATATCTGAATTCAAAGACAGCTCCTTTGTCTTCTGGCAGCAGAAGCATGCTATCTTTTTAGCTTTATACAGTGACTATATATTTAAGTTGACTACCAATCTGCTTCTGAGAGAGTAATTACTACTGCCAGCAACAGCATCATTTGCCATCACATGTGACTGATGATTAGGTCACTGCTAGTACTAGTCAAACATTCCATAGGCACCTCTAGTATCTTTTTCTTAGGTATCTTAAGTATCCTATATAAATATTTTTTTTTCTTTTGCTGCATTTCTTCCAGATATAATTTTATTATATTATTTCAAGGTCTTAGAATAGGAAAAGTCTGTAAGGATGTTTCTGGTGATCAAAATTTGAGATGGCATGTTCTAACATTCATATTTTTGACCCTGAGGCTATGTGATTTTTTTTTTTTTTTTCCTCATTTTACCTACAATTGAGTCAGAATATGCTCAGTTCAGGTGGTATGCTGGAAAAGGATTTGCCATTATAGAACCTTGCCCACAGCAGTCCACATGTATTGTCGATATGTGCCATAGGAGAAGCCCTTTTTACAAATATTCATTCTAAAAATAAAATGGCATGGACCTGGCAGCTTCCACGTGGAGGTGTCAGCACTTTCATATGGAAGCTATGATTTTGCAAGTGCTAACACTTCCGTGTGTAATTGCCTCATTTTATAAACCTACACGTATAAACATCATCAATTAAGTAGTGACACTGCAATTTAACATGATTTCATTTAAAGGATGAGCAAAAGACTATATGGGATGCAGGAGCATGGCTCCCTAAACCCTCTTGTGAAGCGCTGTTGAAACAAGAACTTTTTTTCTAAACCTATGGTATATACAGTATGTAGTTAAGCAAGTGTAAAAGCCAATGTGGAACTCTTCCTCCATCCCTTTGTGAAATGAAGAATGCAAAACAAGATTTTAGCCTCACCCAAGCCAGGCCCTGCTATGTCCTTTGAAATCTATATGGAGTGTAGATTTTTAAGTGTACATAGAGTTTTCTGAAATTGTTTGCTAAGCATGTAAATACTGGTATTTTCCATTTGAAGATTGCAAATTGGGCTTCTAAAACAACCTTCTTACTGTAAGGTCTTTTCTATCAAATTTAGATCAAGGCTCATCCGATCATGATTATGGGGATGAGACTTTCAAACAAAGCACATATATGCAAAGTTTATGGATAAGGTTACCAGCTTTCCGGATTTACCTTGACATGTCCTTTTTAGAGGGCATGTCCGGGCGTCTGGATGGCTTTTCAAAACCCGGCACTTTGTTCGGGTTTTGAGAAAAACAGATCGCATTGGGAGGGGCATCCGCGCATGCGCAGATGCCTTCCCAACCGATGAGAACAGGCTAAGGGGGTGGGGTTATGGGCGACGCGGCATGGGTGTAACGGGGTGGGGATGAGTGGAATTGAGTTGGCCTGGATTTTATGTAAGCAAAATCTGGTAACCTTATTTATGGATATATTTTACCTGTAAGACTTTACATCAGGTTTCAAAATGAAAAAAAGAAATCTCAAAAAACTGAGTCATGAAAAGTATGCATGCAGACTTTACCTACTATTTGTGCAGTACTTTTTCTATGAAAGTTATGTACATGTTTTAAAAAATCTCAAGAAATGCATGCAAGTGACTCTCCATTCCAATTTTGTTCTTCAGAACTCATTTTTATACACACATACATTAAGGTGCATATTAGCTGTAGAAGTACAGTAAGATATTTATGCATGAATCTCATAGAGGTATTTATTTTAAACTTCTACTCTGATATCAGAGACTGTAAGCTTTGACACGCGGCTCCTGATTGGTGAGACCTGACTTTGGTACAGGAAGAGGTGGTCGGAGCATACCGCGAGTGATTTCCTTCACTCGCTGGCGCTCCGACTGCCCTCTCCTGCCTCTCCGGCTACCCTCTCCTGTCTCCCCTGCTAAAAAACGTATTTGCGGTTTTTCAACATTCGCGGAGGATCCTGGAATGGAACCCCCACGAATATCGGGGAAGTACTGTACTGCACTTATGGTGTATTATGTGAGCCTTTCAAAACCCATGCAAATCTCACTGTACTTACATATAAGGGACACCTGCTGGCATAAGGGCTTTTGGTGTGGTGTATAATTGGATCTAGTAGTTTTAGGGTGGGTTTTGGAAGGCTCACAATACACTTTAAGGGGTTTATGGTGAGATGTGTACCTGGGACTTTTTATAGGGTGCTCCACTGCTCTGCTCGGATGCCTATGTGACCAGTCTACTAAAATTACAGGGTCCCCCTACATCCCAATGACTTGTTTTGTATGTTTCTCTTTTGAACATTTTTTTTTTTAAAGGTCCAAACGATAGATGCTTTTCTGTTTTCAAAATGGTCATGTTCTCAATTGTATTTGTGTGTGTGTGTTCCTCAAAATCTCTAAGCTAGGATTTGGATGTTGTATTGAAAATGCCCTTCTACATTAAGTTCATAGCAAAAGAACAGATGGAGACACCATCATTGATCCCCCCCCCCCCCCCCATAAAATACCCTCCACTGTATGATACAATACAGTCATCAGCAAATTGTCCAAATATATAACTGATGCTTTCATATCATAAGAATCAGAAAACATTATACAGCAAAACCTTGGATTGCAAGTCACTTGGTTTGCAAGTGTTGTGCAAGACAAGCAAAACATTTTATTAAATTTTAACTTGATATACAAAAAATGTCTTGCAATACAAGTACATACAGTATACACACATCTCTAGCTGGAAAATAAAGAAAAAATTGCAACTCAATTATTCCAACTCAATTAGCATTCCAATAGTATTATCTACTAACTCACTTTATTCACCCTCACCATTAAACTTTACTGCAACAAAATCTGAAGACTATAAATGGTGGTATGGCATTCTAGAAGCTTCATTATTCAAAATCACAACCAACTGAAGTGAAATGTGAACCTGATCCCCCTGTTCTCAATCTACTACTCTCAGTGACATAGTGGGGGTAGAAGGCATCCGGGTCGGTGATGCCCAAAATGCACTCTTCTCTGCCCCTCACTCTTCTGCCCCTCCCGCTTCTTTCCCACCCCTCACACCACACTCGCATCCTCCCTTCTCCCTGTACCTCTTTAAATCTTCGCCAGTGAGAGGAGATTCTCCAGCTTGCTGCTCGCACCAGTTTTTGCTTTTCCTCTGATATTACTTCCTGGCCCCATGACCCAGAACTGATTGAAGAAGGGATTGAAGAAGAGAGAACTGATTGAAGAAGGGAAGGCCAGCACAAGCCAAACACCTGAGACATTGCTCGCATTGGTGAAGATTTAAAGAGGTATGGGGTAGGGGGAAGGGAGGAAACCAACATGGCATGGGGTGGGGAAGAGAGGTACCAGTGTCCTCACAAAGATGGCGCTTGGAACGGACTCCCCACCCTGCCCCCCTTGTTACACTACTGACTACTCTATTAGGCCATTTTATAACCTGTATAATCTCTCATCTCTAAAGAAGTAAAGGCTGTCACAAAGATGTCCATATATCATTTGTTTTGCCCATTTATAATTTGGATATTTCAGTTTGTAAAATAGATGTTCATGTTGGACATCACTAGCACCTGGAGCCAGCTGGTTCGGGAATTGGCCACAAATTACCTTTTATCTCATTTTGTGTTATATAGTCCAACGAGGATAACTAGGAATTCCAATTTATTTACATATCCAAAAATAATTGGTTGCAGATACAAGACTTTTTTGGATAGAACACTAGCATTTCAAGCAAGTAAGCAGCATATCTGGTGGGGTAATTGTATTGATAGAGTTATGTTGTTTTATGGTGCATTTTGAAAACTAATTAAGTCAACACTGTTTGACAAATTTATTTCCTAAGTGAGGATACTATTGTTAACCAAAACTCTTATATTAAAAATTTTAGGAAATTTGTTGCATTTCAATTAACTATATTTTGCTGATTGTCCAGCCTTCTTCTGTGTAAATCACCTAGAAATTGTCTGATTATGGCAGTATAGAAGAATAAAGTTATGTTATAGAGACCTTCAAGATCATGAGGGGCATAGAGAGGGTGGATAGGGACAGATTCTTCAGACTGAAGGGGACAACAAGTACGAGGGGGCATTCGGAGAAACTGAAGAGAGATAGGTTCAAAACAAATGTAAGGAAGTTTTTTTTCACCCAAAGGGTCGTGGACACTTGGAATGCGCTACCGGAGGAAGTGATCAGGCAGAGTACGGTACAGGGATTCAAACAGGGATTGGACGGATTCCTGAGGGATAAAGGGATCGTGGGATACTGAGAGAGGTGCTGGGATGTAACACAGGTATAGAAAGCTAACCAGGTAATAAGTATAGAAACCCAACAGGTCGTGCATGTGCAAGACCGGAGGGTTAGGACTACGATGGGAAGATAGGACTTCAATGAGAAACCAAGGTGGCAAGGGAGCCTATTCTGGTGATTCAGACAGGTCGTGACCTGTTTGGGCTGCTGCGGGAGCGGACTGCCGGGCAGGATGGACCTATGGTCTGACCCGGCGGAGGCACTGCTTATGTTCTTATGTTTTTATGTTATGTTATGTTATCTTTTGAATAGTCTTTATGTGGGCAAATCCTGTTCAAAAATATATAAGAAATGGGCATGGATATATGACATACAGACTTGGATGTCCTTTCCTAATAGCTACTCCAAGGATTTAGCTGAAAATTTATCTTAAGTTAGATGCTCAAAAGTTATGCTTGTGGAGGGGCATAATCAAAAGGTACGTCTAAGTCCATTTACGTCCAACTCGCAAGTCGTCCAAAGTAAAAAACAGCTTAAGACACATTTTCGAAAAATATGTCCAAATTTTTTTTTTCTGTTTCGAAAATCTTCTAATTATACGTCCTGCCAATCTGATCATCCAAGTCGCTAAACCGTCCATCTTTATACCACATTTCCATCCAACTTTTCGTCCAAGTCCAAAAACCCTAACCCTGTTGGACGTGGGAGGGGTCTACAAAGTGATGAACTGAACACCCAGACATGGCACCTAAATAGTGGGGTACCTTACAGGGCACTGCTGTGAACTTCACAAATAGGGTGCCATGTCATCATCTCACTACAGCTCCCTTATAGATAATGGTGAGCCCCCCAAACCACCTCTAAAATCCTCTAGACCACAGTTCTTCAACCGCCGGTCCGCGGACCGGTGCCGGTCCGCAAACAAAATCTTGCCGGTCCGCGAAGGATTCGGTCCCCGCCGCAACGAAAGGCCGGCGTCAGCTGACTTGCAACTTCCTGTTGCAGTCGCTGTGCCGGGACTCCTGCCTTCGCCGGGACTCCTGCCTTCCACCGCGTTTGCCTCCTGCCTTGTCTCCGCACCTCCAGACCAGCAGCGGCAGCTCTGTATGCTTTTAACTTCGGCACAGAGCTGCCCCTAATCAATAGTTTAGCGCGGTTTCATAAGGCAGCCTCGGGGCCTTTGCTAGGCCGGCCCACATCGCATCATCGAAGCGGGCCGGCTATCAAAGGCCCCGAGGCTGCCTCATGAAACCGCGCTAAACTATTGATTAGGGGCA
The DNA here is from genome assembly GCF_902459505.1 of Geotrypetes seraphini. Taxonomy (NCBI): domain Eukaryota; kingdom Metazoa; phylum Chordata; class Amphibia; order Gymnophiona; family Dermophiidae; genus Geotrypetes; species Geotrypetes seraphini. The sequence goes on from NC_047085.1 coordinate 219,667,636, forward strand.
GCTCTGTGCCGAAGTTAAAAGCATACAGAGCTGCCGCTGCTGGTCTGAACTCTTGGGCCGCTGAAGGAGGGCAAAGAGCAGCTGTCCTGGAGGTTTCCCTTCCTCTCGCCTTTACAGGTCCCTTTTTTCCACCTTTTTTTTTTTTTCCTTCAAACGGCAACGGGCCCCAGCATCGACATCAATCAAGTAAGTTCCACTGTCAATCAAGCGGTTCTGCTCGGCCAAAGCTTCCCCTGTGACATGAGCCACCCTCAGGGGAAAGAAAGTGACCCACAAAGGTGAGGGGAAGGGGGGCAGATGATGGAAGTTGGGGGGGAGAGAGAGAGAGAGAGAAGGGGCAGATGATGGAATGGAGGAGATGAGAGAGAGAGAGAGAAGGGGACAGATGATGGAAGTGAGAAGAAGGGAGAGAGAGCAGAAGGCAGATGGATGTCAGTTGAGAGGGGAGAGCAGATGCTGAATGGAAGTGGGGAAAGAACACATACTGGATGGAAGGAGGAGATAAATAAAGGGGGAAGAAAATAGTAAGATAATGGAGGGGTGAGGGAAAGGGGTGACAAGCTGTGCGTAGACACAGTGAAAAGAGGGAAACAGGACTAAATAGTAAGAAATAATTTAATTTAGATGGAGGCAGAAAATAGAGAAGGAAGACCAGAGAAGAAAAGGGAAGAGAGAGCAGAGAATGATCAGATCTGAGTGGAGGAAATGAGAAGAGAGATATGCTAAAAACCACAGGGGGGAGGGAAGGATAGAGATGCCAGACCATAAGGGGAACAGAAGGAAGATGATGGATGCTAGACCAAATTGGGGTGTGGGGGGGGGGGGCAGTAGGAGAGATGGCAGGGAAAGACAGACAGTGAATGGAAGGGGCAGATGCTGGACTGAAGAGACAGAGAAGGTTATCATGCTGCTGTACCGGGCCATGGTACGCCCTCACCTGGAGTACTGCGTCCAGCACTGGTATTTGAAGAAGGACACGGTACTACTCGAAAGGATCCAGAGAAGAGCGACTAAAATGGTTAAGGGGCTGGAGGAGTTGCCGTACAGCGAAAGATTAGAGAAACTGGGCCTCTTCTCCCTTGAGCAGAGGAGATTGAGAGGGGACATGATAGAAACATTCAAGGTACTGAAGGGAATAGACTTAGTAGCTAAGGCAGGGAGAACGAGAGGGCACTCTCTAAAGTTGAAAGGGGATAGATTCCATACAAACGTAAGGAAGTTCTGTGGTAGAAAGCTGGAATGCTCTTCCAGAGGCTGTTATAGGGGAAAACACCCTCCAAGGATTCAAGACAAAGTTAGACAAGTTCCTGCTGAACAAGAACGTGCGCTGGTAGGGCTAGTCTCCGTTAGGGTGCTGGTCTTAGACCCAGCAGTGGCAATTCTTATGTTCTTAGGGCAGACACTGGCTGGAAGAGAGTGAAAAGGCAATGAAAGCAGAAATCAGAGACGACAAAAGGTAGAAAAAAATAATTTTATTTCTATCTTGTGATTCAAATATATCAGATTGAAATATGTATCTTGCTAGACATAATTGGGGAGTGCAAAGCCCAGGCAGTGCTTCTTTAGCTTCCAGCTGGCTTAGGGCTCTCTCTGACCAGGGGGCAGTTGCCCTAGTTCCACTCCCCTAACACCATTCCTGTCATGTGTGACTGTGGTATTCTGTTACTTGATATTTGTGTAGCATTCTGTAATAATTTGGCTTATTCAGTTTTCTTGATAGTAGAGGGGATATATGTGAAGGGGAGGGGAGACAGGGGTTTTGTTGATTTTGCCCTGTATTATTTGTATTTATAAAATGACAATTGTATAGAATATTGTTTCTTTTTATACTTTAATAAAATATGTTCAATATAAAATTATAACTATTTGAGGCTTGTGCGGATGGGATCAGATGGTTTGTGGGACCGAGCTTGCGGGGACGGGGCGGCGATGTATTTAAAAAAAAAATTTCAGTCTTAGTAGTTTGCCGGTCCACGAAATAATTATTTTATTTCCGCCGGTCCATAGGTGTAAAAAGGTTGAAGAACACTGCTCTAGACCCACCTATCTACTACTCCAATAGCCCCTATGGCTCCAGGAGCCACTTATATGCCAGTAGAAAAGGGTTTTGGGGGTGTATAGAGGAGTGTACATGTTTAAGTATCAATGCAGTGATTACAGGGGCTTATGGGCTTGGGTCCTCCTCTCCATGAGTCCCTAACCCACCCCCAAGATGACAAGCTGCCTCTGTGCTTAGACGACTAAGCTTTCCTATGCCAGGCGGCCAAGTGATGAAGGTTTGGAGGTTGAATTTTAAAGGTGTGATTCATATTTTTATGGGGGTGGTGGGTTCAGTGATCACTGGGGTAGTGTGTGGGGGTCTGTATTATGTGTTTGCAGTGCTTATCTGGTGACTTTAGGTGGGGTTTTTGTGACTTAGACCATGTTGTTGGGAGTTGGGAGGGAAAGGAACCGGGTTCAGAGTCTGCCAGGGGTTGGGAGGGAAGCAAGGAAGGGAGCTGGGTGAAGAGCCTGACAAGGGACTGGGTGTAGAGTCTGACAGGGGAGGGAGAGAAGGAAGGAAGGGGACTAGGTGAAGAGCCTGACAAGGGACTGGGTATAGAGTCTGACAGGGGAGGGAGGGAAGGAAGGGGGCTGGGTGAAGAGCCTGACAGGGGAAGGAAGAGGACTGGGTGCAGGGCCTGACAAGGGAGGGAGAGAGTCGCTGGGTGCAGGGCCTGACAAGGGAAGGGGCTGGATGCAGAGCCTGGCAGGGAGAGGCTAGGTGTAGGGGGTAAGGCATTATGAAGGCAGGGAGGACAGCTGCTCAGAGAGTTGGGAAAGACAGATCCTGCACGTACTGGGATAGGGTTGGGAAGGACAAATGCATGGGCTGGGGCGTGGGATTAGTAAAGGAGGAAAAGAGAGATGCTGCACAGGTAGAGTAGAGGGAAGGGAGATAAATAAATGCTGCCAGTGGGGGAGGGAAAAGGAATGGAGAATTGTTGGACATAGGTGTGGCATGAGAGGGAAAGAGAGATGATGTATATGGGGAAAGGAAGAAAGGAAGAATTGTTGGACATAATAGCGGTGGAGAGGAGGGAGGGAGAATTGTTACGCTGGGAGGGAGGAGAGATGACCCAAAGAATGGAGAGATATCAGACCACTAGAATGGGAAGGAAAGAGAAAGAGAGATGCCAGACCACAAAATGGAAGGGAAGGAGGGGAGAGAGAGATGCCAGACCATAGAAAGGAAAGGAGAGAGATGTTAGACCTCAGGAAGAGGGAGGGAAGGAGAGATGCCAGACCATGGGAGAGGAGAGAGATTCCAGGCTATGGGAAGAAGAGGCAAAAGATGCCAGACCAAGTGAGGGGAAAAAGGGAAGACAGAGATGTCTGTCCATGGGAGAGCGATGAGATGGTGCATAGCGATGGAGGGGAAGGGGAGATAGAGGGAGGAGATGGTGCACAGTGATGGGTGTGACAGGGAAGAGATAAGAAGAAATGCTTCTTATTGGAGGAAGGAAGAAGAAAGAGGAAGGAGATGGTACACATGGATAGATGGGAAGGGAAGGCATGGAAAAGTAGATTTTGAGAAGAAAGCAGAAAAATGGAAGAAAGTTGAATGTTAAAAATTAATGCTCAAGACGGATGTATGGCAGAAAGTGAAGGAGAGAAAAACAGCAAATGGATAAGGTAGTTCTGGATACACAGTTAAGAGCACAGACAGAAGGACGTGCAGCCAGAGACTGTGAAATATGGTTTGAAAACCAAAATCACCAGGCAACAAAGGTAGGGGAAATGATTTTATTTTCAGTTTAGTGATTGAATTGTGTCAGTTTTGAGAAATTACATCTGCTGTCTATATTTTGCACTGTTCAAGAAGAAATGCATTTGTTTCTATTTCTCTGGGGGTTGTACTGCATGCAGAGTCTTGCATCTTAGGATTTTGTTTGTATATATTAGTAGTTTTATTTTGTTGTCCTGTATTTCTATAGGGGTTATCTGTGTTCTGTATGTGTGACCAAGGCCAGGTATTCTGGTAGGAATGAATGTTGAGAAACATACAGTGTGCTTTGCGTAGTTTAATTTTGTGGTTAACCATTATGTATTGTTAATATGATTATATTGTACTAGTCTTTAAGCCCGTTACATTAACGGGTGCTAGAGTAGATGTCTGTCTGTCTGGGTATTTTTTTTCTTTGTCTCTCTCTCCTTGCACGCTACCTGTCTGTCATTTTTTCTGTCTGTGAATCTCCCTGTGTCCTTAGTGCCCTCAGTGCCTCCTTCCTATGTCCTTAGTGCCCCTTCCTATGTCCATAGTGCCCCCAATGCCCCTTTCTATGGCCTTAGTGCCCCCAGTGCCTCCTTCCTCCCCCCACCCCCCTCCGATGCCATCCTGCCTGCCTGCCATTGAAACACCCTCACCCCCCTCTGATGCCATCCTGCCTGCCTGCCTTCCATTGACCCCCCCCGATGCCAGCCTGCCTGCCTCCCATCCCCCTTCCACTGAAACCCCCACCCCATCCCCCGATGCAAGTCTGCCTGCCTGCCTCCCATCCTCCTGAGCAGCATGTTTTTAACCCCCCCTGCGCTGACCATAGGCACACCACTAACACGTCGCAACTCCCCCCTTCCCCCTCCCCCCTGACCTTAGGCACACCACTAAAACGCCATGACTACCTCCCCCCCTCCCCGCCGACCCTAACCGGCACAACAGAAACCCCCGTTGACCCTCCCAGCCGACCATCCCACCGCTAGACGGCTGACAAACCTGGCAGCTCCAGCAGCGTCTCAGGCACACTAAACACGCTGCCTCGGGTCTTCTACTGGCCTAATTTTCTCTGCCGCATCCCTGATGATGGCAGAGTAAATTAGGCCAGTAGAAGACCCGAAGTAATGTGTTTAGTGTGTCTGGGACGCTGCTGGAGCTGCCAGGTTTGTCAGCTGTCTAGCGGTGGGAGGGTCAACGGGGGTTTCTGTTGTGCCGGGTAAGGTCGGCCGGGGGGGGGGGGAAATCGCGGCATGTAAGTGGTGTGCCTATGGTGGGGGACGGGGGATTCACGGCATGTTAGTGGTGTGCCTAGTCGGCGGTGGGGGGGAAGGGGGGAGGGGGGAGTCGCAGCTGTTACCTGGCCGAGCCTTACACGCGCGCATGCGCACTCTTGTGACGACATCCCGACAGATCAGGACTCAGGGAACAAGGGATAAGAGTGCGCATGCGCACTTAACATTTTATTATTATAGATGTATATATGATAAATGAATGGAAAAAATGGTATTACAATTACAGTAGTACTATTATGGGGCGGGGACTGGGATGGAGATTGGGTGGAGTCTGGGGCGGAGCTTGCACCCCCCCAAACAAAAAAATGTTCTGCTGCCTATGTCTAACCAGAACACCCTTATAGCCACCACTACCCACTATATTTACCTGTCTATAACCCCAATAGCCATTATGGCTGCAGGAGGCACCTATATGTATGTATGCAACCCTATATGGCAGCACAGGATTTGTTTTTTTTTGGTGGGATCACATTTTCCATCAACGATGTAGTGGTTAGAGTAGCTTATGGGTCTGGGTCCTCCTCTCTATGGTTCACGAGCCCACCCCGTAGGCTACTTAAGCCACCTGTGTGCAGCTCTTCTAAGCTTTTCTATGTCAGCTTTTCTATGTTCCAGAGGCAGATATTTATGTTTTTATTCTGAACTTTGTGGGGATGCGACGGATTAATTGAATGTAGGTTGGGGGGGGGGGTCTTTGGTTATCTGGTCACTTTGGATACCTTTTGGACTTTACATCATCTGCCTCACAACATAGAGATTTAAAGGGCTTCAGGGCTGTTGCCGTGCGGCAGCCGCAAGCGCGGCTTTGTAAAACAGGCCCATAGTCTTATAACTGTAACTTCCAGTTGTCAAAATGCTGTCCTATATGGGGTTTCCAATGAGGAATAGTGGTTTCCCAGCTATTTTTTTTGAATGTGGAGCCTTCAGAGATGGGGAGGGCCATGTGCAAAGGTTGCATTCTGTAGTAAGGGGGCACCAGTAAAAGTGGTATATTCTCTAGCATTGGATCCTCCAGTGTGTGTGTGTGGGGGGGGGGAAGGGATTTCAACTAATCAACAGATGCTCAGGCCTACAATGGCTTTTTTGGCACCTGGGGGGAAGGGAAATTCAAACTGCAGAAAGTCTTTATACCTAGTAAGCTTGTCTTGGATGGGTAAGGGCAATTATTTAATGATACAGATCATCTTTGATGGAAAAAGAAGAGGTTAGGCTGGCATTACTGAGGGAAGGAACACTCATATCTTATAGTTGTCAGTAACATATGCACATTATCAGCATCAGTGTATTCTTTAGTGAATAACATATTAAAAATACGTGGAGAGGCATAATCAAGAAAAGCGTATAAGTCCCTTTTTGGCCTAAGTCCTTAAACGTTCAACGCAGAAGCAGGGAAAGTGTCCATAACCAAAACAAATGTCCTTGTTTTGATTATGGCCTTCCTCTGCCTAAACGCCCAATCTCTACTACGTCTACAAGTACACCTACATGACGTCTACACTTTATAGCCATAATGAAACAAAAAAACGCCTAAGTCCCAAACATCCAACAGAAGGGCTTTTAGGCGAAGGAGGAGCCAGTGCTTCGCCTAAAAGCTGGATTCTGTAACTGGTGTCTGTCAAAAACAACACCGGTTACAGAATCCCCCCCTCCCCACAATCATCCAGGCAGGAAGGTGCCCAAACCCTCCTGCCATGTCAAACCGTGACCCCCCCCCTCCCGACAACATCAGGGCAAGAGGGAGCTCAAACCCTCTTGCCCAGGCCAACCGCAGCACCCCCGACAATATCGGGGCAAGAGGGAGCCCAATCCCTCTTGCCCCGCCGATTAACATCGGGCCAGGAGAGAGCCCAAGCTCTCCTGGCCCCAGCGACACCCCCCCCCCGTGACTGGCTTGGGCCAGGAGGGAGCCCAAGCCCTCCTGGCCCCGGCAACCACCCCCCATGACTCGTTCGGGCCAGAAGGGAGCCCAAGCCCTCCTGACCCCGGCGACCCCCCCACGACTCGTTTGGGCCAGGAGGGAGCCCAAGCCCTCCTGGCCCAGGCGACCCCCTACCCCCTCCCCGCACTACATTATGGGCAGGAGGGATCCCAGGCCCTCCTGCCCTCGATGCAACCCCCCTCCCCCCAATGACCGCACCCCCCAGAACCCCCGATCACCCCCCCAGCCGACCCGCAAGCCCCCGGCCAACCCCACGACCCCCCACCCCCACCTGCCTTCCCTGTACCTTTTTTCCAGTTAGCCGGACAGACGGGTGTCAAACCCGCCTGTCCGACAGGCAGCCAACGGCAGAATGGGACCATTGTCATTGTCATTAATTGACTCGATAAACGATTAAGTGGCATGCAAATCTCAGGATCATGTCCAAATTTTGGTGCATAAATTTGAATGACCTTTATAGAACCCGGGGATTGGTGCAATGCAGTGATATATGTCAGACACATTCCTAGCTATACATATTAAACTAACCTCCCCCCCCCCACCTTTTATGAACCATGTTAGGGTTGTTTTATCGCTGGCTGCGGCGGTAAAAGCTCTGATGCTCATAGGAATTCTATGAGCATTGGAGCTTTTACTTCCGCAGCTGGCGGTAAAAAAATTCTAAAATGACTTCATAAAAGGGGGGAGGGGGAAGTTTGGTAAATAGGCCTGTAAGTACAATTTCTGTACTGAGAATTCATACAGAGTAACATTCAACCAAGTCAAGCAATTACATTTTGCTAGTTATCAACAAGAAGAGCACAAACAGCATGAAAGCAATATAACTGACAAATTGACCTGGCTTCAGGAGAGATCTATAGCACAGATTCTTCTAATGATACAGAAAGAAGGATCTGATATCATACAGACCTGCCAAAGATTAATGAAGTCATTTTAGTTAAGACATTGTATTGCTTATAATGCTTTATTATGCTTCACTAACTTGCAAATGATTTTCAAAGCAATGAGCTACAGCACTTGATACAAGTTGAAATTTTTCTTATGCACTTTGTACGTAATTAAATTTAATATTTTCCATTATTTGCTGATGGCTACACTATCCATTTTTATAGTCCTGTTCATCATTTCTATAGTTTTTGAAACAATGAATTCTGCTATTTTTTTAGTTCAGTTAAAATTCTTGTTATTCAGAAATCTAAGGGATCTTTTCTCTTTTCATGGAACACAGAAGCGAGTACTTTATGCATGTGGAATTTTAGATTTAGTAACATCGTAACATAGTAGATGATGGCAGATAAAGACCCGAATGGTCCATCTAGTCTGCTCAACCTGATTCAGTCTAAAAATTTGTTGTTGTTTTTTCTTAGCTATTTCTGGGTAAGAATTCAAAGCTCTGCCTGGTACTGTTCTTAGGTTCCAATTACTGAGGTCTCTGTCAAACTCACTCCAGTCCATCTACACCGTCTCAGCCATTGAAGCCCTACCCAGCCCATCCTCCACCAAACGGCCATATACGGACACAGAGCATGCAAGTCTGCCCAGTACTTGCCTTAGTTCTTCAATATTTACTATTATTTTCTGATTCTAGATCCTCTGTGTTCATCCCACACTTTTTTGAACTCCATCACCATTTTCATCTCCACCACCTCGATCAGGAGCATATTCTAGGCATCTACCACCCTCTTCGTAAAGAAGAATTTCCTTACATTGCTCTTGAGTCTCCCACCCCTCAATCTCAAATTATGTCCTCTGGTTTTACCATTTTCCTTTCTCTGGAAAATATTTTGTTCTACATTAATACCTTTCAAATATTTGAATGTCTGAATCATATCTCCCCTATCCCTCCTTTCCTCTAAGGTATACATATTCAGGGCTTCCAGTCTCTCCTCATATGTCTTTTGCCACAAACTTCCTATGATTTTCATTGCCCTCCTCTGGACTGCTTCAAGCCTTTTTGTGTCCTTCACTAGACACGGTTTCCAAAACTGAACACAATATTCCAAGTAGGGTCTCTTTGCTCTGTCCCCCTTCCATCCTCCTGAAATGTTGGCAGTAAAATCCAATGGGCTATTGTCACAGTGGCTACAGTAGCAATTAAAAAAATGAGTCATTCTTTAAAAATCATGCATGTAAAAGAGGTTGGTGGAGAGTCATGGAGGGTCGCTAAATTTGCATGTGCTGATCACTGGTTATAGCGATTGGCACATGCGTAGACTAAGCACATAAATAAAAAAATAAAAATAGACCCCCAAATTGAAGATCAGAAGGCGGGATACCCACTCCCTCCCGCTGCCGACATCAAGCAACCACCTGGCAGTGGGAGGGATGCACACTCTCTCCTGCTGCTGCTGTAAACAACCCCCCCCCAAAAAAAAAAAAAAACACTCCAAAGGCAGCGGGATGCAAACCTCCCCCCCCCTCCCAACACACATCCCCAGCAGTGGGAGATATGACTACTCTCTCCCACTGCCAAGCAACTCCACTGCCCCCCCTTCAGCTGCAGGAGAGATGCTTACTTCCTCCTGCCCCCAAGTTACTCCCTTGACACCCCCCTCCCCTGACAGCAGGAGAGATGCCCACTCTCTTCCACTACCACAATTGTACCCCCCAATGACCTTCCTTTTATCTTATTTACAAAGGCCAGACAAAGGGATGCCTCCTACCTCTGGCCAGCAGGCCTGCATCTTCAAAATGGTGGGCCTCCCATCCCTGGTGCTCCTGGGATGCACTGTGGAGGGGCATAAGGCTTTGATTGGCCCAGGTTGTAATACATTTGCATGGCAGAGTCAGAGATTGCTAGGAAGTTTGGAAAAGACCATGGTAAGCCATTTTGATAATCCACCACTAAAATACATGAATGCTGGAATCGGTTTAGCAACCACGTTAAGATTTTGAGAATCTTCCTCTAGTCTGCATATTGCAATGATGATCTTTGAGTCTGGGCCATGGATCATAGCTGCTAGGATGCATTTCACTGGCAGTCAGTGCTCAGAATGGAGAAGAGGGGCGATAGTATAATAGCACTATTTTGAATAAGTTGCAGATGGCGTAAGTGATACTGTTGGAGACCATGAAGAATTCAATTACAGTACCCCATTATTATTTATTCTTTCTTAAGAGTCTTTCAAGGTTCATGGGGTAATAGTAGGGAATGAGGAAGTGTGATCTATGGCCTTCACTAATGATTTCCTCTTCGTGTTCTGTATGTTACAACTAATGAGGCAGCATGGTGAAGTATGGGAGGTGGTTCTTAAATGGGACAAGTCAGAGGCAGTGCTACTTGAGAGATATGAATTTGCTAAATGGAACACATCTTTTTATTTAAAAAATGAGAATTATAAAATCAAATATATAGAAGTTGTTGTTGTTGGTTTTTTTTGCTATGAATATGTTGGAAGAATTTTACCATACTATTGCAAAAATCCATACATTTGTTGAATACCAAGACAGCACTTCCCTTAAGCTTGCCTTTTATTAAATAGTACTGTTTGAAAAAGTGACTGCATGGATTCCAGACTTTTCCATTGTATATTACTATTAGAAACCTGAACCAATTTAATATAATTTTGTCATGTGGAATAGCAGAAAGCCTAGAACAGCGTTCTTCAACCCCGGTCCATGGACCGGTGCCGGTCCGCAGAAAATTCCTGCCAGTCTGCGCAGGACCGGCGAGATCGACAGCTGCAATTTCCTGCTGGTCCACGCAGAACTGGCAAGATCGATGAGCTGCAGGGTCAGCGAGATCATGGGGAGCCTCCAACAGTGACTTTCTCCCCTCCCAGCAGCTGTCGGTGCTTACAAGTGCAGTGATTCAGGAAAGCAGCCTTGGGGCTTTTGCTGAGTCGCGGCCACCTCTGATGATGCAACTTCCTCTTTCGTCAGAGGCGGTGTGACCCATCAAAGGACCCAAGGCTGCCTTAGTGAATCGATGCGCTGGCAAATACGCAGAGCTTCTGGGAGGGAAGAAAGCCACTGTTGCAGGCTGGGAAGCTGCTAGGCAAGGGAAAAAAGGAACAGCTGCTACTGGACCTGGAGAGAGGGAGAAGGAGAGATGCTGCTGGCAGGGGAGGAGGGAAAGTGAAGGGAAGAGAGTTACTGCTGGACAGGAGGAAGAGGGAAGGGAGAAGGAAAAAATGAAGGAAACAGCTGGCAGGGAGATTAGAGGAGGGAAAGGGGAGAGACAGGAATGAGAAAGTAGAGAGATTGATAATGGGAAGGGGGTCAGCACAGAAATAAGCAGAGAGGGACAAAGATGCTAGTTCTGGTGGAGAGATAAAAATGAAGAGAGCAGTGAAGCTGGAATTAATCATGTAAAAAGGAAATAGGGGTATGGAAAGGGGAGAGGGTCAGAGAAAGAAGACAGATACCATATGGAAGGGGGAGAGGACAGACAGTGGATGAAATGGGCAGATGCAGGATTGAAGAGACAGAGAGGGCAGATGCTGGAAGGAAGAAAGTGAAAAGAAGATGAATGCAGAAACCAGAGACAACAAAAGGTAGAAAAAATAATTTTATTTCTATTTTGTGATTAGAATATATCAGATTTGAAATATGTATCTTGCTAGAGCTGGTGTTAGACATAACTGGGGACTGCAAAGCCCAGGCAGTGCTCCTTTAGCTTCCAGCTGGCTTAGAGCTCTCTCTGACCAGGGGGCAGTTGCCCTATTTACATTCCCCTAACAATATTCCTGCCATGTGTGACTGCGGTATTCTGTTAGCATGATATTTCTGTGTAAGCATTCTGTAATAATTTGGCTTATTCAGTTTTCTTGATAGTAGAGGGGATATATGTGAAGGGAGGGGAGACAGGGGTTTTGTTGATCCTTGCTCTATATAAAATGACAATTGTACAGAATATTGTTTCTTTTTATACTTTAATAAAATACATTCAATATAAAATCATAACTGAGGCTTGTGCGGATGGGATCAGATGGTTTGTGGGGTCCGAGCTCGCGAAGACGGGGCAGAAACGGGGTTTTTAGATTTTAGTCCTAGTAGTTTGCCGGTCCACAAAATAATTATTTTATTTCCACTGGTCCATAGGTGTAAAAAGGTTGAAGAACACTGGCCTAGAACTATGTTGGCACACATCTAAATTTATCATTAGGTCAAGGAAGGTTGACCTTACTAGAGCTGAGGATGTGTGGAGGGGCATTTTCGATATAATGTCCAATATGAGTTTTGACATTTTGTGGAAAACAAAACCTATTCTACTCTTTAAAATAAATCAAAATTAGAAAATTTCTTCTCTATTGTATGTCATCATTCTACTATACTAAGTGTGAATGATCTTCATTTAGAGTTTTCCAATTGTGAAACTGTGCATATAGTTATTATACTGTATAAAACAAAATTATAATATATATGAAAACCTACTTGTTGATGTTCTGACTTAAAAACCAGGAACTATGGGGAAAATTCTGTATAGAATGCCAGTCTCAGCCACCGGCTAAGAAGCGGCTGAGAATCGCAGATTGGCGTCCTATACAGAATCACGTCTGCCCTAATGAATAGGTACCAAACCCCACCTAACCACCCTGATTCTTTAACCGGCACACCTATATCATAGGTGCCGGTTAGAGAATCACGCCGGATCCCTTACCATCAGCTTATTGCAGCAAGGAAATCTTCCTGCAGCGATCAGCTGAGCAGCTGTGGCAGGGAACCCTCTCCAAGGTAGGGAGAACGAGAGGGCACTCTCTAAAATTGAAAGGTGATAGATTCTGTATGAACATAAGGAAGTTCCTCTTCATCCAGAGAGTGGTAGAAAACTGGAACGCTCTTCCGGAGTCTGTCATAGGGGAAAACACCCTCCAGGGATTCAAGACAAAGTTAGGCAAGTTCCTGCTGAACCAGAATGTACGCAGATAGGGCTAGTCTCAGTTAGGGCTCTGGTCTTTGAACAGAGGGCTGCCACGTGAGCGGATTGCTGGCCACGATGGACCACTGGTCTGACCCAGCAATGGCAATTCTTATGTTCTTATGTTCTTAACCCCCAAACCTCTCCCCCTATGAAGTCAGCCATTAGGAGGGATGCCCACTCCCTCCCGCCACCACCCGTGCCACATCCCTTGGCAGGAAGGATGCCCACTCTCTCCTGCCAGAATTCCTGATGCTCCCTTCCCCATGACAAATCCCCCAGCAGGAAGGATACCCACTCCTTCCTGCCACCATCACCCTGGAACTCCCCCCTGGAACTTCCCCGTCCAAAGCTCCCCCACTTGTAGACCCCCAAGGACCCCCTAGCTAGTAGACCCCCCTGGCACTTCCACACCCACCCACATACACACACTTTTAATATAAAAGTCCAGCCGGAGGGATGCATACACCCTTAGGCCGGTAGGTCCACTATTCCAAAATTGGGGGCCTTTCCCTTCCTGGTTGGGGGGTGGAGAAGGTTGGTGGTCTACTGGTTGGGAGGTGCTTGTAGTCCACAGGCTGGTGGACTTTGGAGGGGGGTGTTACCAGGTAGGGGAAAAGTTCCAAGTGGGTGGTGGCATGAGGGAGTGGGCATCAATCCTGTTGGGGGCTTTGGTTGGGGGAGTGGTGTCGATGGTTCAAGCAGGATAGAGTGGCCATCCTTCCTGCCATGTACATTCTCATGGGGGTTGGGTGCGGCAGCAGGAGGGATTGAGCATCCCTCCTGCTGGCTGACTTCACTGTAAGTGGATTCCCTGCCGCGGCTGCTCTGCGGATCACAGCAGGGAGATTTCCTTGCCATGATCAGCTCAGTGACTGCGTCTGTTTGAAGTGTAGGCCAGCAATTTCTTGGCCTATATTTCAAGTGTCTATTGTGACCGTAGTGATGCCTAGGGCTGCTTAAGCTCACCCAAGGCCACTTCCATGCAAAACTACGCCCACACCTAACCTTAGGCGAGCTTAAGTGTCCCAACGCATCTCCCTGCACCTGCAACAGACATCTACAAGTATAGTATAGGCAGCCAACCTCGGGGTGTTTTTTTTTTTTAGAAAACATGTGTCCCAATTGGCTGCTTAGACAGCGGTAGGACGCCTACCACTGCCTATAATTAGGATGTCATTTATAGAATTTGCCCCTATGTACCTCTTACTTTCTTTTTCTACTTTCAATACTTTAATTAAATTGTAAGCATGGTAAAAAAAATCTATTACTTTTACTTCTACATTTTTATGTGTTTTGTTTCAAATTCTAATTTTAAGCAGAACTACTGCAGGAGATTATACTGTACAGTATATACCTATACCCATCTTTCAAATATGAAATTTATTTTATACTTGAAAGATTCTCAGTATGTCTTAGGGACAATTCTACAAATGGGTGTCCACATTACTAAGCACCAAGGGTGTGAGGTGAATTTCTCTATAATTGTACCTACTACTACTACTACATATCATTTCTATAGCTCTGCCAGATGTACACAGTGCTGTACAATAAATATGTAAGAGACAATTCCTGCTCTATAAAACTTATGATCTATTCAAATAGGCCAAACAGGGGCACCTGAGCACTATAATAGCATAGTACTAGTGAACTCAACATTTATGTGCCCGCAGATATAGCAGCCATAGACGGGGTGCTTACTGTAACTGGAAGGGATATCTATAACTTATTCTGTAAGTTATGTGCATAAGTAGGAACTCCACCTATGTCCTGCTATTAGACAATAGAGCAAGTCCCCACTTAATCTAAAGAACTTTTTGTTGTTGTTAAGCAATTAATATCCAAACCTAGACCTGATAAGAATGTTGAGTCTGACCCAACATGCAAAAAGGATTTGTTTATAAGATAAGTGAGTACTCAATTACTGTATGTGAAATGAAAAACTGGTACATCTGAAGCTGTGGGGGAGTGCCCATTAGATTCTTGTCATCCATCTATTGTTAAAGTTTTGAAAGAATCAACTGCAGAGAGCTTGCCCTGGATCAGTAGCATGGAATGTTGCTATTTGGTTTTTTGCCACTTATTTGTGACATGGGTTGGCCACCATGAAGATGGGATACTAGGCTTGATGGACCATTGGTATGACCGAGTATGGCTATTTTTATGTTCTTGTCAAAAAATATTTTTGAGGGATTAGTGCCAGGTTTATTGAGAAGACCTAGAGCTATGCATTTACTTTAAAAAGTTGTTTCTTCATTACAATTTATATATTAATAATAATAATAATAATTTATATACCACAGGACCGTGAAGTTCTATGCGGTTTACAATGATTAGAAATGTTACAGAATGAATGGAATAAACAAAGTACAGACTTAGTGATTGATAGTTCTAGAGATCGTTTGTTGAGGACTAAGATTGTAAAGGTTGGTTTCCTAAGTATTTCAGGAACAGATGTATTTTTAGGTGTTTCCTGAATTCCCTATAGGTAGTAGGCACGAGTAATTGTTCTAGGTCTTTACCCCATAGTGCTGCTCGATGTGAGAAAAGATATTGGTGATGACTTTTAAATTTACAACCTATAACCGGTGGGGAAACAAAGTTCAGGTGAGAGCTTCGCTTGTGTCTGTTGGCTGTGAAAGAGAAAAGGTCTCTTATATATTTAGGGGCTAAGCCATAAAGTACCTTGAAGCAAAAACAACCAAATTTGAATTTTACACGTGCCTCCATCGGCAGCCAATGTAGAAGTCAGTAGGAAGGTGTTACGTGATCAAACTTCTTCAGTCCACAAAGAAGTCTAACTGCTGCATTTTGTACTAGTTGCAATCGCCGCATATTCTTCTGGGGGAGTGCCAAATAGGTGATGTTACAATAATCGAGTTGACTCAGTATAAGGGATTGTACCAGAATTCGAAAAGATGAAACATCGAAGTAAGCTCTGATGGACCGAAGCTTCCAGAGGGTGAGAAAGACTTTTCTAATCAAGGAGTCTACCTGGTCTTTCATGGTCAGGCTCTGGTCCAGTGTTACTCCCAATATCTTCATAGTGGGTTGAATGGGATAACTAAGGTTATTGATACACATTGGTGCATTGGTATATATCATCTTTTCCTTGCTACTCCTTGCCACATTCATTGCATTGCTTTTTTGTCTTCAGACCATTAGTCAATTGAAGAAGTGCAATTTCCTTATACTGAACATGTCTAAAGACGCAAGTCTTATTTTGGCAAGTTCCTCCTATTTGGATGAGCCTAACTCTTTATGTTGGTGAAGCTACAGTTCTGATTGTTAATAAAATACATAATTCTTAAACTAAAAACACATAGGCATGGATTCTCTATAGCAGGGGTGTCAAAGTCCCTCCTCGAGGGCCACAATCCAGTAGGGTTTTCAGGATTTCCCCAATGAATATGCATGTGATCTATTAACATACAATGAAAGCAGGACATGCAAATAGATCTCATGCATATTCATTGGGAAAATCCTGAATACCCGACTGGAATGTGTTCCTCAAGGAGGGATTTTGACACCCCTGCTCTATAGGGTGCTGATATCAGTGGCCGCTGATCACATGTCAATCACGCAGTGGTGCCCTATAGAGAATCGTGCCTCCATGAAAAATAGGCACAAGAAATGTAGGGATTTCTGGCAACTATCTATGCCAAGAATCACACCTAAGTAGGCACTTTATGGCACCTAACACTACTTCCAGTGTTAGCCATACCCATAGTGGTGTTAAGTGCCAAGATTCTGGCACCTTTTATTTAGGTGCTGGTAGGCGCTTTATTTTTATCATTTTTCACCTTTTTAAATGGTAGGGCACCTAAGTTTCTGCACTGTTTATGGAATATCCCCCATAATGAACTTACAATGCGGAAAATCATCAATCAGTTCTTTTTACCATATTGAAAGTTGTTAGGAGATTAATAGGGGCATTTTCAATATGATGTCTTAATCTGATTTTGGATGCTTTGGGGAAAATGCCTAGTAGAGAAACATGGTCATTTTCAAACCGGAAAAAAAAATCCAGCTTTTTGTTTTGAAAATGGCCATTTGCTAGATGTTTCTGAGCTCTGTGTGTTTATCTTTCAGAACCATTTGTGGGGGAAAAGAAAAGTCCAAAGGGAAAATGCACAAAAACAAGCCATTATGATATATGAAGGGCCAGTATTCTCAGCATTCTCACACAGATTTCACAGCAGAGTAATAGGTAGGGTTACCAGAAATCCGGATTTCCCCGGACATGTCCTCCTTTTTGAGGACATGTCTGGGGGTCCGGATGGCTTTTCAAAATCCAGCACTTTATTTGGGTTTTGAAAAACTTCCAACAAGTTGCACAGATGCCTTCCTGCCCAACAAGAGCAAGCAGTGGGGGGTGGAGCTAAGGCGGAATTAGGGGTGAAACTGGGGTATAACAGGGCAATGATGTATGGAACTGGGTGGGCCTGGTGGTGGGTCTAGGAGTCTGGATTTTATTAAAGTAAAATCTGGTAACCCTAGTAGTGGGGCACTCTAAGGGACACTACAGTGGACATAACATAAAAGGTCCCATGTACATATCTTACTGTACATTATAACAATAGCCCTATGTGTACAGATATCACCTATATGTAGGTACAGTAGAATTTTAGAGGGCTCACAACACATTCTACCACAAGTGTATTTGAGTGGGATATAGACCTGGGTGCCCATCTCTATAGTCCATTACACTGAACCTGCTTGCTGCTCCAATAAGACTGACTATAACATCTGAAGCTGTCTTACAGGCTGGTATGTACTATTTCTTTCACATCTTTGTGGGGTGGGACAGTGGCGTACCTAGGGTATGTGGCACCCGGGGCCCATCATTTTTTGACACCCTCCCCCCATGTAAAAAAATATTTTTTGTAATGAACATGAAACGGAATAAATGGTCAGAATAGAAACAGGCAGTGCAAATTTTCTTATATTCCAAACATAACATAATATAACATAAATTATGTCTGAATTGTCATGACATCAGAAGTACATATGGAGTAGATGCAGGTGATGCTTGGACAGTTCTGATTGTGTTAGTTCGGTTTTATGTGTTTTTTGAATAGAAGGGTTTTATTTCTTTTTGAAGGTTTTGCAGTCTGTGGTCGATGTCAATAGGTTGTAGAGTTGGGGGTCGAGTGTTGCAGCTCGAATGGCTAGGAGGTTGTCGAACAGTTTTTTTCTTTTGACGTTTTTGGTTGGAGGGTGTGTGAGTTCTCCTATGTCTGTTTGAAGTGGATTGAATTATTTAGCTGATGAAATTAGTTACCCCCTCATCCCACACACATTAATTCTCTTCCATTTTTGTTCTCATTATAAAAAACACTGATAAGTTCCCAGAAAAAAAATACATTAAAATAAGAAGTGAAAACAAAGGCCCCTACAGATGAGAACATAACATAAGAATAGCCTAACTGGGTCAGACCAATGGTCTATCATGCCCAGTAGCCCATTCTCATGGTAGCCAATCCAGGACACTAATACCTGGTCAAAACCCAAAGAGTAGCAACATTCCATGCTACTGATCCAGGGCAAGCAGACACTTCCCCCATGTCTTAATAACAGATTATGGACTTTTCCTCCAGGAATTTGTCCAAATCTTTCTTAAAACCAGCTACACTATCTGCTTTTACCATAACTTCTAGCCACTTCATTTTTAAGTTTAGATCTTTCCTTTCAAACAGAGACCTTGCTAGATGTCAAATACAGCACAAGGTAACTTCACATGGACTTAGCTGTGCAGTAAATGTGAATCTCCTCATACACCCACCATATAGTGCAAAAATGTGCAAAGGTCTGTTTTTTTCTTTCGATCACTACATAGCCTAATGCCACACAAGCAGCGCTGTTACAAACATATTCTGTAGGTCAATGCTAAGGATAACAAAGTTTCCTTCCTTGGACCAGAAGGAGATACTGATAAACCACTGGAAGAGATCCCAACACAACACCCAAAGACCCACTCAGTGTGTGAACCAGTTGAGTGGAGTAGACTAACTGGGGGGTGGAAATTGGCCCGGAGTTTGCTCAGCAGAATTTCCCAGACCACCTCTTCCTCTCAACACATTGACACGCTGCCACCACTACCACTAGAAACACCTCACTGGGTAGGCCAGCTATGCTATAAACTTTATAAAACACATTATTATATTTTCTTATAAAGCACATATTTTAACTGAACTCTCTGACATCCTCAGCCTTTCCATTCACAAAAATAGAAGGAAGAAAAGTTCCCATTTCCTGCTTTTTCATGTCCCCGGCTTATACAATATTTTTTTTCTGCAGACCCTTCAAAAGTCTGACCAAATCCTCGTTTCACTTGCATTATAAAGTACTGAGGATGCCATCTCTCCCCAATCCCAGGTCCTAAAGTCTAAGACAGTAGCACAAACTAATGCTGCCAGATTCAGGAAAAAAGTTTCGATTCGATTCAGCCTATTGAATTGGTTTTTCAATTCGATTTTCCTGCCCAGTTGGGTGATTTTTTTCAAAACTCCTGGTGGGTTTTATAGCTTTTTCACCCCCTTTGGCTTCTCCTAACCACACTGGCGCTGTGGTGTAAATAAAATAAAGAAACAAAAAGGACTTTTCCTCTCTCTGTTAAATCCTAGCTCACGTTTGCAGTCCAACACCAGCTCTGTCAGGATACACATTTCAAATCTGACATATTATAATCACAAAACAGAAAATAAAATTAATTTTTCTACCTTTTGTTGTCTGGTTATATTTCAAATCTTGTTGGTCCAAGGCTCTGGTTTTCTTCTGATAACTTGCTTGCCAGGGTCTCCTTCTTTCTTCTTTCTGCGTGCTAACCATCCATCTGCCAACTCTGTCCTCCCTTTCCATTTCCCTTCCCTCCCCAGGAAGTCTGGTATCTTTCCTTTTTTTCATCTCCCTCCACAGATCCACCTTTTCTTAACTACCCTTTCATCCGGCATCTCTCCCTCCTTCCCCACCACCCCAGAGTCCACCATCTCTCCCTTTCTTTTCCCAATTACCCTCCTATCCAGTATCTCTATCCCTCCTCCACACCATCCCTTGTGTCCAATTTTTCTCCCTTTCAGTTCCTTCCCTCCCTAAATCCCATGGTCCATCATTTCTCTCCCTCTCCTCTATTTTCAGACCCATTATTTCTTCATCCCCCCCCAAAGTTTGGCATATGCACGTCTCTTTGAACACCCCCTTCCCTCCGTGTACTTCTAAACCAGGGTCCCCCCCAAAGGCCTGTCCCCCCTTAAAGGTCTGCCTGTCCCCCCTTGAAGGCCTGTCCCACCCCCTTGTAGGCCTGTCCCCCCCCTTGAAGGCCTGTCCCTCCCCCTTGTAGGCCTGTCCCCCCACCTTGAAGACCTGCCTGCCTGTCCCCCCTTGAAGGCCTGTCTCCCCCTTGAAGGTCTGCACCCCCCGAAGGCCTGCATCCCCCTGAAGGCCTGTCCCCCCCTTGAAGGCCTGTCCCACCCCCTTGTAGGCCTGTCCCCCCCTTGAAGGCCTGCCTGCACTCCCCCCGAAGGCCTGTACCCCCCTTGAAGGCCTGCCTGCCTGTCCCCCCCCTCCCCCTTGAATGCCTGCCTGCCCACCCGCCCCACCCCGAAGGACCGCTCGCCCCCCTGGCCTCCCCGCACCACCTATGAAGCAGCACTACCTATGCTCCCGGCCTTGCCGTTCAGTCCCCACCCCCACCACCACCCCCGAAGGACCGCTCGCCCCACTGACCTTCCTGCACCACCTATGAAGCAGCCGCAGCAGGATCGCGACGTCAGCTATCCCTGCGCTGCTTAGGCGCTGCTTCCTGCGCCGCGTTCCCGCCCCTCCTCTGACGTCAGAGGAGGGGCAGGACCGCAGTGCAGGAAGCAGCGCCCAAGCAGCTCAGGGATAGCTGACCTCGCGATCCTGCTGCTTGCTGCTTCACAGGTGGTGCAGGAAGGTCAGTGGGGCGAGCGGTCCTTCGGGGGTGTGGGGGGACTGAACGGCAAGGCCGGGAGTACCCCTTCAGGGCTGGCACCCGGGGTGGACTTCCCCTCCCGCCCCCCCCTTGGTACGCCACTGGGGTGGGAGGAGGTCAGTGACTACTCAGGGAGTAGGGGGGGGGGGTCATGCTTTAATCCCTCCACTGGTTATCTGGCCAGTTTGGTCACCTTTTTGGTACTTATTCATTACTGAAACAAGTCTAGCCTCAAATGTCCAATTTTTGCCATGGATGTTTTCTGCAATGTTGCATTATTGCAGAAAAATGTCTAAATCATAAGCCTGCCCTAGTCCCACCCAAAACATGGCCCAGCATACTCTCTTGAGATTTAGATGCACCACATATCACCCCCAAATTACCCACCTTAACACCTTCCAATTAAACAAAAACCATAAATAGATTGTAACCTACCCTCTCTAACTGCATTCCATATGTATTTTTTATACAGTTCTTCACTGTCAGTTTAATTTCCATCCTATAAGTTCATATAGAATTTTTCTTTATTCAACCATCTTTATTTTCTCTTCTTTATTAATTTCCAGGTACTTTAGTTAGATTGTGAGCCTTCGGGACAGTAAGTGAATTTTTTAAGTACCTTCTTACTTCTCATTTATAATCTTAATGTATACTTTCTTCAAACCGCTTAGAACCTAACGGATGTAGCGGTATATAAGAAATAAATTACATTACATTACATTACACATACAAACTGCATAGAAAACTATCTAAAATATGGGCTTTGAAAATAGCGATTTGGATATTTGGCCAATAAAAAACATCCATCTGCCGGTTTATGGTACTTTTTGGATCATTTTTCTCTTTTGAAAACAAGGTCACAAAGGATTTATTAAATACTTCAGGTTTCAGACTAGTGATTTAAGGTATTATTTTCTCTTGTTTTGACTATTGTAATGGGGTTCTTATTGGTCTGCCTAAGAATTGTTTACAAGCACTGCAGGTAGCTCTCGTGTTTTACACATTATCCTTATCCTGATTTGAATATAGAAATATTTCTAGCATGCTATGTATAGTTCTTATAGCTTTGAATAATGTCATCTTACCTATTATCACTTCCTTCCTTTATGTAATGAGACCTCTTTACTAATAACTAAGGTTAAGAGTACAATAAAACATATTAATGATAGTCCACATTATTAACTTTCCCCATTTTTTCTAAAATAGACTTTCATCTTCCATTAATATAATAATATATATACATATACACACACATTTTGCAAGAAAATTCACAAGCTTATTCTCTGAATGTGGCAATTAATTTTCAGTACCCAAGGACATTTCAGAATTGAACATATACCAATACCCCAGAGACTTTTTTAAAATCTTTTTTTCCCTCCACACTGATATTGAGTCAATCTCAGTGCAGCAACATTCCTCACTTCTGTATGTGCCCTGATATAGGACGATTTATGCTTCAAGCAGTCACATCAGCACAGCCACAGAAACAGGAGAAACAACTCCACAGATCAGTAGCACACAAAGAAACAGTGGAGATGTCCAATGATTAGTGCTCTTTATTAGATCAATGACTCTACGTGTTTCAGCCAACAAGGCCTGCTTCAGGAGTCTCGTAACGTGTCACATGCAATCATGATAAACACAATGTCACAAGATGGAATTTCAGTAGTTCTAAAAAAGACAACACAAATTTGCATAGTTTTCCAACTAAACTTTTGTGATGCTTTATCAGCAAGTTTGTGCTGTCTTTCTTAGAACTACTGACAGTTCTTTGCTATATTGTTGAGATGCCTTCTTGTGACATTGTGTTTATCATGATTTGATGTGACACATTATGAGACTCCTGAAGCAGGCCTTGTTGGCCGAAACATGTAAGTGTCGAGTCATTGATCTAATCAAGAGCATTAATCATTGGATACGTCCACTGTTTCTGTTTGTCAAGCAGTCACATGCCACGTCTTCTAGCTTTTTCTCTGGCCTCTTTTTCTAACCCCCAGAAATGGTACAGTATCTCTTCCATGTTTCTGGCCTTACTGTCCCTTTAATTTAGATACCAGTTTTGGGTCCCAGATACTGCCACCTGTACCTGCTACTTCAGCTTTCTCTCCATTGGATTTCATACCAGCTTAAAGACAATCACATCATTTTATATGTGAGATTAAGGGAGCAAATTTCCTTAATCTTTGTTGTTTTTTGCCTACTCCAAAAAGGAAAACAAATATAAAAATTGGTTTCTCACTACTTAATTGGCAGTACTTATGCATCTATGTTTATAAATTTGGACAGCTGAACATAAAAGCAGCATCACTTAAATGTAGAATTTGAGACATTGTCACTTCCAGTGGACTTGTGAAAGCGTATATTTGGAAAATGGCTGCTCTGGCTGTACATGCCAGCAAATACATGTTCACTCTGGAATACCATTCTAGGTATCTTAGAAAAGGCTCCACATTTGACAGATGTTTTTGTAGAATAGTTTATCTAATGTCTTTTCTCTTTACCCCTTTCCTCAAGTTGCTTCACTGGGTCACTGTCCATTTCCGCATGCAGTTAAAACTCCTCTTATTGAACTACTAGTATATTCACTTTGCAGCTCCTCAGTATCTCTTCACTCTTATCTCTCCCTGTATCCCACTCTGGGAACTCCGATCATCTTCTCTGTTTCTTTCTCCTCTATTGTCACCGCTCAACTCCATCCCTTCTGCCTTGTTGTGCTGCATGCCTCGAACAACCTGCCTGACTTGGTATGTCAAGATATCTCTCTGGTGGTATTCAAATCCAGGCTTAAAGCCCACTTCTTCAAAGCTGCATTTAAGTCCTAACTTTACCAACTTGCAAAGCACAAAAATCTATTTGTCATTCCCTCTGCAGTCCCTAAACATACATAGATTGACCATTTGTTCTGTATGTCTGTCATAATTAGATTGTAAGCTCTTTTGAGCAGGCATTATCTTGTGTGTTTAAATGCTGTGTGCATATCTGGTAGCACTATAGAAATAATAAATAGTAGTAAACTACCTTGTTTCCAAAACTGTTGACTTCATCTCACCTGTTCTAGTGTATTTGTTTATACCTATCCTTGGCACCTGTCGCTCCTGCTGCCCTGTTGAACAACTGGAGTCCCCTTAAACTTGGCATTCCCCCATAACAACTCTCTTCTAGCTGGTCATCCCAGATGCATAACCCTGAATCACTCCAGGGGTCCTGGGTACAGATTTGATCCCCTCTTGCTCCTTGTGACAGAAGCTATGAAACCTTGCCCCTTCCTTGGATTAGTTCTGCTCCTAAGACAGAAGGTTTCCTGGAGGAACCTCGAGCACCCCCCCCCCCTTTTTTCCTGGCCAGCTGGAAGAAAGGCAAGGACAGCTCAGAAAGGGAAACAGCTTTAGGAGAGGAGGAGTGGAGGAACGTGTCAAACCAGGAAGTAGAGCTTAAAAGGGAGAGCCAGAATCAGAACCAGGGGTCCCAGAGTGAAGGAGGGATGTGGATGACCAGGAGAGAACTCTAGCTTATTCCCAACTGAGGTAGGAACCCGTTGAACTGAAGTTTTTGCTTACACAAGAATATGTAAAAAGGCTGCATTTTAAAAATGTCTCTCAGAGGCGGGCTTGCATGAACTGTCACCCAGAACTCTGAACTAACTAAACTAAACTGAGAGGGATAGTGTATTTTGGGAAAGTAGTGGGTTTCTGTGAGGGGAGATCTGTGAGGAGAACACACCCCTAAATATATGCAAATAAAAGCTTATTCTCCTACTTCCCCAGACTGCATGTTAGCGTTTGTATGACTCTTGGTTAGATAACTGGGCTACAGCTGTCGCATTCCTTTACTAGTAGACGCCTTCATCAAAACAATGATTCTAGAAGGTTCAAGCTGTCATATAAAAAGAGAGAGAAAAAAAAACACCTTTTATGGCAGTTTGAAGGCTGCCACTAAGGGTCAGCAGCACCATTTTCAAGAAGACTCTAAAACAGGTTTGGGCAACTTTTATACAAAGAGGACTACATGAATGTCATCACTGTATGTAACAGGCCAGAAATGCACAGAGCTTCATACCTTTTATAATAAATACATATTAAGTAAAACATGAAAAACAATGGAGACAAACTGCTAGAGTGAAAATTCTGAAAATATTTGCATAATATAGTATGATCTTTAAAACTGACAAAACTCTAGTTAATATTTTCTGCTTACTTCTCATGAGGCTGAATATGGCAAGGAAAAGCTCCAGGTATGGCACAGCTATTCTTAGCAGAATCACTAACACTGCCAGCCACCACTAGAGAAGAGAAGTACATGTTAAAGGGATATGGGGTGAGAGACAAGTTTGGAGAGAGAGAGGGACCTGCCAGATCATGGACAAAGAGACAGTTGAGAAAGACATGGGAGGAGAGTTGAGGGGAGGAGGGGGAGAGAGATGATATGCTGAGCATATAGGGGCTGGGAGGCGCTGCCACTAACTGGGAACAGGAAGGTGACTGCTTCAGGGGAGCAGATAAGCCAGGCTTTCAGCACCCTTAAGGCTTGGTTCCTGCCTTGAGACAGACCTGTTTATACTACCTTGATTTGCTTAGCTGTAGTAATGTTCTGAACCAGGGCAAGGTCCACACACAGGCAAGGTCAGCACACTGATCTGAGTCCCTGTGTAAGGATCTGAGCCCCTGTGAAAGAAGATTCCCTTCTCATTCCCTTTCCCCTCCTGCCACGTAGACATTCTAAACAATGCTAGCACCTTGTGACAGAATGTTGAGGCATTCCCAGACCCCTGTCACATATTAACCCTTATCTTATTTAAGCTGTCCTTATTTGGAAAGGGCATCAGCTAACAGGCCTTGAGGACGTGCAAAGACTCAGGTTCTGTCCACGTGTTAATCAGGCCCCTGCCTAAGTGCTGAGTTGGAGGATGATCACGAGGTAAAAGCACGAGGTAAAGGGAGGGTGATCACGAGGTAAAAGCATGTACCTTTCTTTGTATCCACGCTGTAAAGGTATGAACTTTGTATCCTCCAATCTTTAGATATGTAATCGAGGGAGTTACTTTGATGTAATTAGCATAAGAAACTCAATAAAAGGGACTCAGAGCTAGCCCTTGGCAGCGCCTTCATCCCGACTCTTAAGACTGCGTGTATATGTTTCCTGTGTGATATCCCTACACTTAGCCAGAAAGGTGGCATCAAAAGCAAGAAAAAGCATACATATAAATAAAGTGCCCTGGCCTGGATGTCTGAATTCCTCATTCAATGTCCTACAGTATATAAAATGGGCCTTAAAGGCCAATAACTCATGTAAAATATGAGCATCCTGAGAGATCATTGAAAGTGTGGGTCAAAATGAAATATCTCTAATACAGGCACTTTAGACACCTAGGTAATTCCCAAAGTAACATGCAAAATAGCTCAGGAATACTATTAAGTAGACCTGTCATACTACTTAGAAATATATGCCCCAAATTCATTTTGGCTGCTAAATTATCAGGTGTAAATTGCCCAAATAGATGAAATCTAATTGCTAAGTGGTACATGTGCTATGATGTAACATGTTAAGTCTTCTGGAAAGTAGAGAAAATGTCACATTCTATTTCATCCTGTGATTGCTTTTTTCTCTTATTCACACCACATTTGCTATTTATATCATTTTACAGTTAAGCTTTCCTCCTCTGAATTAAGAAGTGACAGTTTCAGCTTCAACATGTAAATGATGAATGGAAATTTAGCATAATTCTTTCTGCTATTTCTACTTTATGAACAGAAATAAAGTAAGCCCAATTCATGAAGCACTCAGCACCCCTGTATGCAAATGATCAATGCTGGGAATGACTATTATTTAGTTTATTCTAGTTTATCTAAGTTTAATCTAACAAGACTTCAAACATAGAAAACACTGCATCTCCCTTCTTTCCTTGTGTTTTTAAGTTTGTTTTCGTTATTTTGTTTATTTTTTTAAATATTGTAAGTTAATATGTATTGTTCTGTTTGTATTATTCCCAAGAAATTGTAATTTTAATTTGTTCATCGCTTTGAAAATCGACAAAGCAATTAATCAAAACAATTATTAAACTTGAAACTTGATTAGGTCACAGAGGTAAATTCAACCATGTTACACCTTTGTTCTTAAATATCATTGGCTATCTATATCATATAGAATTCAGTTCAAATTTTTGACTTTAACACATAGATCTTTATATTTGGAACAGCCCATTTATTTAAATTAATTAATTATTCCTTATACCTCATTACGTAGATTTAGATTGCTTCAAGAAAACAAGTTGGCAAATCTTTCTGTTAGAAGGAATATACTCGGGCTAAGGTGTTTTTTGTTTTTTTTTTAATCTTGCACTGTCTTTGGAATCAACTTCCAAAACAGATTTGTTTGGAACCAAATTTTAAATCATTTAAAGCTCTTTTGAAAATACATTTTAAAACATTAGCTTTTGGACATGAAATTCCCCAAAATGATCACATTTATTGATCTTAGAAAGAGTACTTAGCTTTCTTTTCCCAACTATTCCCAACTCGCAGAACCACAGTTTTAAAAGCTAACGTACTCTTTCTAATATTAAGAGTTTTAAGCTAAGGATGATATTTAAGCTATAGCTGATTTAAGTCAAACTAAATTAAAATAACTTTAAAAAAAAATTAAAATTATATAAAATAAAGCATTTGCACTTTGAAAATTGAGCCTGTGCGGAATGTACATGTCAAGCTTAAGGCTATGATATAGTGAACCTGGAGTGCTGTTCTGAGGTTCAAATAAAATACTTATAATGCTTTGGATGTTGAATATATATTCTCACTGAATATATAATAATAATAATAATAATTTAATTATATAATAGAAACATGAACATTCCTCTATGATGTAGCAAAGGAACTGAGGATGTTAACTATGCTCCATTCCAAACATCAGCTATCTCATACATGTCACAAATTGTGGAAGCAGTATAATGAAAATGTTTAGAGGATATCTATTTAGCATGTTTTTTAGCCTATTTTATAAAGACAACATGCAGGTGTTTATGTGCCTTTATAATAAAAGATGTCAGATCAAGCATCAGTAGCACATAAACGTCTATGTAGACATTTACACTTGTTTTGTGAGAATTTAGCGTTTGTTTATAATGACAGACTTTTTCCCTTCTCATAGAATGACATCTTTGTGCAAATGAGGGTAGAAGCAAGAGAGGTGTTTCTAGCACACCACGATAGATATGGATATAGATACATTATTTATGCTTTAGCACACAGGATGTGAGCATGACTTATTAATCAGTGAAACTTTAAGTTTAGTTCAGAAATTATTTGAGTAATATCATTATTATGTCCATTTATTCTAAAAAAAAAAAAAAAATCCTCCCTTAATAAATAAATATATATATATTTTTTTTTCACTGCTAGAAAAATAATTGTTTGTACAGCTGCCCTTGAAGAAATCAGCTGTAATAAATAGCACAGTGCTACTAGATTTGAGGAAAATTGCCTAAGCAAAATTGGTGCGACCGTACTAAGCTTCTATACATGAAGTATAATGATTTCAGATTTTCAAATGATATAACACGTTCTGTATAAGCTTATCAAAGTTTAGTTTGGTGTTATTAGTCAGAGACTAGTAAAGACAATCTTAATTCTATATAACTTATTTGTCTTAGAACTGCTTATTTGGAATCAAGCTCTTTTAAGGCCTTAAGGGAGTAGTTTTTAAACTGCATTAAGGCAATAATACTTTATATTACATTACATTAGTGATTTCTATTCCGCCATTACCTTGCGGTTCAAGGCGGATTACAAAAGAGATATCAGGAGGTTACAAGAGTTTTAATGAAATTTTAAGAAATCATTACAACTGAAACATAAAACGTAAATAATATTAATACAATATAAATAAGTCATAGGTTACCATGGAAAACAGTAATGGCTTGCAAAACATGCAAATACCTAATGATTATGTAAATTGGTACCATAAAGCACCTATGTAGGCACAATTCACATCAAAGATAGGAACCAGAAATGTAGGCCTACATTTTGAGTGCTTAATTTTGACAGAGAAGTGATTCTCTAAACAGTAAAGTTTTTTCTTAAATCTGTGTCTTATTTTTGTTTGTGTTTAGTGGGCAGTCAAGCACATTTAAGATTAAACAATGAGCCTCAAAGTCTCACGGACCTACACTCCAGGGGAACTCAGCCCCCTATAGGCATCAACAATGGCACCAGTTAGAAAATCCGGGCCAAACTCCCTAAATAATGTAGATTATATTAAATGGTAATTTTAAGGTTTAAATGGTGTAGGATAGATGCATGGAACACTTGTAAAATAGAATACAAATTGTACAAAGTTTATCTGCAAGTGGAGAACCATCATGGTGGCTGGTTAAGAGGCCATACCTTAAGACACTGTCAGTTTCTCCTGTTTCTTGTTTAATTTTTTTCAAAGGGGAAACACAAAAGCCTGACTCAAGGTTTTCCCCTTGAAATCTTGACATCTTATTGAAAAAGAGAGAGGTTGAATTCAGAACTTATATCATATTAACCTACTACATTACTTGAGATATCATCTGATGTTAAATTGTTTCACTGTTTAAAACCATCTGTATAAATAGGGCTTTTATAAAGCCCCAATTTTTCCACTACTGGTGAGTAAATGAGTTTAATGTTTATTTTGTACTTAAGTATCCTGAGATGGGAAATAGTTGTGTCTACTGGGGAAATGACAGCAATGGATAATGTAAAAAATACATAGAACAGGCATTTAGCTAGTAACTTGTTTTGGGGAATTGAAGTTTCAATACCTCTTGTGACAGTCCTTGGAGCTGAGCCTAGGATAATGTGGGGGAGTTACCAGTGCCAGAAATGGTATTCAATTCTGATGAACCAGTGAAAATCAAACAAATCTCTGTAACACTTGAAGATGTAATTGGTCATTTTGGCAAATTGAACAGTAGCAAATCACCCAGACTAGTGGTATATACCCCAGAGTGCTGTCAAAATTGAAAAAATGAATTTGCAGAGCTATTGTTAGTATCGTAATTTTTCTTTAAAATCCAGCATACTACCAGAAGATTGGAGGGTGACCAACATAATGCCGAATTTTAAGAAGGGTTCTAGAAGTGATCTGGGAAATTATAGATCAGTGAGTCTGACATATTTGCCTGGAAAAATAGTTGAGACTGTTATAAAGAACAAAATGACAGAATATTTACGTAAGCATGGATTAATGAGAAAAAGCAAACATGGATTTAGTCAAGGGAAATTTTGCCTCAACTGCATTTCTTTGAAGGGGTGAATGAACATGTGGATAAAGGTGAGCCAGTTGATATAGTGTCTTTGGATTTTCAAAAGGAGTTTGACAGAGTACCTCAAGAAAGATTTCTGAGGAAATTAGAAAGTCATGGGATAGGAGGCAATGTCCTACTATGGATTAAGAACTGGTTGAAAGACAAAAAACAGAGAGTAGGTTTAAATGGCCAATATTCTCAATGGAGAAGGGTAAATAGTGTATTGTAGTTCCCTAGGGGTCTGTCCTGGGACCACTGCTTTTTAAGATATTCATCAATGAGCTACAGATGAGATTAACTAGTACATTTATTAAATTTGTGATGACACAAAGTTGTTCAAAATTGTCAATTGCAAGAGAATTGTGAAAAATTACAAGAGGACCTTGGGAGACTGGCATCAAAATGGCATATGATGTTTAATGTGAGCAAGTGCAAAGTGATGCATGTGGGGAAGAGGAACCCAAACTATAGCTACATGATGCTTTGTTCTATGTTAGGAGTCACTGCCCAGGAAAAGGATCTAGGTATCATTTCGTTCATCTAATCAAAACTTGCTATCCATCCCTTCTTTAAGATACATTAACACTATGCGTACTAGCATCTTTTCTGTTACGGCCCCTACCATCTGGAATTCAGCACCAAATTATATAAGAGAAATTACATGCCTGGAAAAATTTAAAAGTAACTTTAAGGCCTTTCTTTTTAAAGATGCATTTGGTGTATAATAGTCCTTCTAAGGACGGTAATGGAAATCTGTTCCTTGCCATATTTTAATCATGTTAGCTTATCTTACATTATTCTAGACTATTTATTTTTTTGTTCCCCTTCTTTTTGTTTCAGTCCTTTTCCCCCTCTTTCTCTTTATACAAATTGTATTTCTGACCTTCTCCATCCTGTATCGATAAGTTAATGTTTGTCAGTGTGTTTGATTGTTTGTAGCATTATTTGTAATTTGTTTTTAACGTACGTTCTTTTTACTTTGTTTTTATATTATGTAAAACCGCTTTGAATTTTAATAAGGTGGTATATAAAATTTTTAAATAAACCTGAAACCTGATATGTTGAAATCCTCAGCTTAATGTGCAGCAGTGGCTAAGAAAGCAAATAGAATGTTAGAAATTATCAGGAAAGGAATGGAAAACAAAGATGAAAATGTTATAATGCCCTTGTATCGCTCTATGGCAGGAGTAGGCAATTCCAGTCCTCGAGAACCGGAGCCAGGTCAGGTTTTCAGGATATCCACAATGAATATATATGAGATGGATTTGCATGCATTGCCTCCTTGAGATGCAAATAGATCTCATGCATATTTATTGTGGATATCCTGAAAACGTGACCTGGCTCCGGCTCGCGAGGACCAGAATTGCCTACCCCTGCTCTATGGTATAGCCTCATCTTGAATACTGTGTGCAATTCTAGTCACCAAATCTCAGTAACACCAAGAACACTTTCCCCATTTGTAAGTACTAAGTCAAGCAGGGCCCCACCCCATGTGGGTTCCATTACCAACTGCTTGAACAGTTCTCCTTGTAAAGAATCCAGGATCTCTCTACTTCTAGAAGACCCCACTAAAAGGATATCCCAATCAACTTCTGGCATATTAAAATCACCTATTAGTAATAATTCCCTTTTGCATCTATATTCCATCAGGAGAAGAGTTGGCATTTGATTTTGATTAAATTCAGTCTTTAAAGAAGCTTCAGGAGAATCACTCTGGAATCCATTTAAACCACAGTTGAGGTCTGTGCCATACTACTACCTTATTTTCACGTAGATAATGCGCACCCGTGTAAAACATGCGCACACGGGTATAGCGCGCGGGAAACACAAATTTATGTACAGAAATTTTTATATACCGCGCACACCCGTATACCGCACATGCTGCCCGACTCTCCCGTCGCCGCCCGACTCTCCTATCGCCGGCCCCGACTCTCTTCTGGCCACCCCGATTCTCCTTTCGCCCGCTCCGACTCTCCTCTCCCCCTTGAAGTCCTGTCCCCACCAGGAAAGCCTGATGCCCCCACGACGTCCGATTCACCCCCCCCCCCCCGCAGGACCGCTCGCACCCCCACCCCGAAGGACCGCTCGCACGCACCCACACCCCCACCCCGAAGGACCGTTCGCACCCCCACAGCCTCCCGACCCCCCCCATCATGTAGAAGCTCCTACCAGTGTCCTGCTGCTTCCTCTTGGCGGTCCCGCCCTTTCTCTAATGTCAAGCCCTCTTGCCCCACCGACTCCCCGACTCCCCGACATGATCGGGGCAAGAGGGAGCTCAAGCCCTCTTGCCCCAGCCAACCGCGGAACCCCCGACACGATCGGGGCAAGAGGGCGCTCAGGCCCTCTTGCCCCCGACTCCCCGACATGATCGGGGCAAAAGGGAGCCCAAGCCCTCTTGCCCTGCCGACTCCCCAATTCCCCGACAATATCGGGCCAGGAGGGAGCCCAAGCCCTCCTGGCTTTGGCGACCCCCCCCCGCTAGTTGTTCAGGCCAGGAGGGAGCCCAAGTCCTCCTGGCCAAGGCGACCCCCTACCCCCACCCCGCACTACATTACGGGCAGGAGGGATCCCAGGCCCTCCTGCCCTCGACGCAAACCCCCCTCCCCCCAACGACCACCCCCCAAGAACCTCCGACCGCCCCCCAGCCGACTTGTGACCCCCCCTGGCCGACCCCCACGACACCCCCACCCCCCTTCCCTGTACCTTTGTGTAGTTGGCCGGACAGTGGGAGCCAAACCCGCCTGTCCGGCAGGCAGCCAATGACGGAATGAGGCCGGATTGGCCCATCCGTCCCAAAGCTCCACCTACTGGAGGGGCCTAAGGCGCCTGGGCCAATCAGAATAAGCCCAGGAGCCTTAAGTCCCTCCTGGGGGTGGGGCCTGAGGCACATGGGCCCAACCCGACCATTTGTCCAAGGCCCCGCCCCCAGGAGGGACCTAAGGCTCCCGGGCCTATTCTGATTGGCCCAGGCACCTTAGGCCCCACCAGTAGGTGGAGCTTTGGGATGGATGGGCCAATCCGGCCTCATTCCGTTGTTGGCTGCCTGCCGGACAGGCGGGTTTGGCTCCCATCTGTCCAGCCAACTACACAAAGGTACGGGGAAGGGGGGTGGGGGTGTCGTGGGGGTCGGCCAGGGGGGTCGCGGGTTGGCTGGGGGGCGGTCGGAGGTTCTTGGGGGGGCGGTCGTTGGGGGAAGGGGGGTTTGCGTTGAGGGCAGGAGGGCCTGGGATCCCTCCTGCCCGTTATGTAGTGCGGGGTGGGGGTAGGAGGTCGCCGTGGCTAGGAGGGTTTGGGCTCCCTCCTGGCCCGAACAACTAGCGGGGGGGGGGGGGTCGCCATGGCCAGGAGGACTTGGGCTCCCTCCTGGCCCGAACAACTAGCGGGGGGGGGGGGTCACAAGAGTCAGGAGAGCTTGGGCTCCCTCCTGGCCCGATATTGTCGGGGAGTTGGGGAGTCAGCGGGGCAAGAGGGCTTGGGCTCCCTTTTGCCCCGATCGTGTCGGGGAGTCGGGGGGCAAGAGGGCTTGAGCTCCCTCTTGCCCCGATCGTGTCGGGGGTGCCGCGGTTGGCTGGGGCAAGAGGGCTTGAGCTCCCTCTTGCCCCGATCGTGTCAGGGAGTCGGGGAGTCGGCGGGGCAAGAGGGCTTGACGTCAGTGAAAGGGCGGGACCGCCGGAAGAAGCAGCGCAGGCGCAGGGCTCACAGAAGGGCTGGGACTGCCAAGAGGAAGCAGCAGGACACCGGTAGGAGCTTCTACATGATGGGGGGGGGGTCCGGAGGCTGTGGGGGTGCGAGCGGTCCTTCAGGCTGGGGGTGCGGGTGGGAGTGCGTGCAAGCGGTCCTTCGGGGTGCGGGTGCGTGCGAGCGGTCCTTCGGGGTGGGGGTGCGAGCGGTCCTGCGGGCGGGTGAATCGGACAACGGGGGGAACTATGTAAAAAAAATTTTGTACAACGCGCTCACGCGTATAACGAGCAAGGGTATGCGCGGTTTGTAAAAACCACTTATAACGCGCACGTTATATGTGAGAAAATACGGTACTTATCATTTCTTTAGTGTTGCCAGATGCATGCATAATTGTACATTATGTTAATCATCAAGAGGCAATCCCTGCTTGACAGAGCTTACAATCTAATCTTACAAGCAGGACAATTGGGATAGGGAACTACAGAGAGAGTGACAAAATAGACATGGGTACTTTACAAATGGGATGGAGTTAGAAGTTAAAAGCAGCATTGAAAAAGTGATCTTTTAGCCTGGATATGAACACTGCCAGAGATGGAGCTTGACACACTAACTCAATCTGTTCCAGTTATAAGGTGCAGCAAGATAGGAAAGACAAAGTCTAGATATGGCAGTAGAGCAGAAGGGTGCAGTTAGGATAGACTTACCTGATAAGCAGAGTCCCCGTGGAGGGAGTATAGGGGGATAGGAGAGAGGAGGGATAATGAGGAACTGCAGAGTTAAGCATTCTAACAAGATGGTAGCCATTTAAGTCATCAGTTATGCCGTCTCCCTTCCTTATTTTTCTTTTTAATTTATTTCTATGTTTTCCCTGCATCTTTTTTGCAGTTTAATTTAATCTTTTTCTGTTATTTTTGTTGGTTTGTTGGTTTTTTGACCTGATTTGAATTTTTGGTCTGATAATTTATGTTTTCATCCTTATTATTCTTTTTATTCTCGCATTGCCCTTATATGACCGTTGGTCCTAACGGCTAGCAGCCTCAATGACAGTGGAGACTAATACATTTTTGCAGCAGTTCATGGATGTTTGAATGGTTGTTCATCTGCTGGTGGAGAGCGGGGGGACGGAGGTTAGTGAGGGAGAGATCGAGATCTGGCCCACTGAGACAAAAGTCGCTTGCATCAAGGGAGGTGGCTTGCGGAGGCATCTGGCGTGCTGGCGAAGATCGGCCAGCGCCAGGGGAAATCAAGGTTGGCCAGCTGAGAGGAGAGTGACACTTCACATTGGCGGAGGTGGCCTGCGAAGACATCCAGAGTGCTGTTGAGGATAGGCCGAATGACTGGTGTACCGAGGACTGTGGCTCCTTCTTGCCTGACTTTGCTTTTGTGATCCGCTGCTCGATCATGCCATCTGGAATGACGGTTTACTGAGGGCTGTGTGGCTTGTCATCAGGGGATCTCCTGTGGCTTATCTCATTTTCCAGCTCTCTTCGGCCTTCGGCCGTTGGGACCCTCATGCCTTTTCTACCTCTCCTTCATCTTGGTCATTGTATCCTGCAGCTGTCTTGCATAGGACTGAGCCTTTATTTAATTGGACCTTTTTTTTACTTTATTTTAATTTTCTCTATTTTGAAATTTCTAATTTTGCCTAAATTTACTTTATTTTTATTTTTAAATTAATTTTTTGTTTTGGATACGTATATATCTTATATCTTTCGCTATCTCTACCTTTCCTATCTGAATATGTTCTATGGAGTTCCTTTCTGGTTTTAATTGTTACATTGTAAACCGCTTAGGTCAGTAAAATGCGGGAGCTGTTTATCAAATTCTCAATAAACATAAACATAAACATTTGTAAGTCAACAAGAGGAGTTTAAACTGTATGCAGAAGTGAATAGTAATCCAATGGAGTGACTTGAGGAGAGGGGTAACATGAGCATAGTGGCAGTAGTGAAATATGAGCCATGCAGCAGAATTCTGAACCGACTGAAGGGGAGAAAGATGGCTCAGGGGAAGACCTGTGAGAAGAAGGTTGTAGTAATCTAGGTATGAAATGATAAAAGTTGATAAGGGATTTGGTTGTGTGATCAGAAAAGAAAGATCAGATATTGGTGATATAGAGAAAGAAACAACAGGCTTTAGTGGTATGTTTGATTTGTGCAGAGAAGGAGAGAGATGAATCAAAGATGACCCTGAGGTTGTGAGCTGACGAGACAGGGAGAATAAGAATGTTTTCCACAGGAATAGAGAATGGGGAAGAGGAAATCTGGATTTAGGAGGAAAATTAAGCAGCCTAGTCTTGGCCATGTTTAGTTTTAAATGGTGGCGAGACATGTAGGCAGCAATATCAGACAGGCAGACTGAGAC
This sequence comes from Geotrypetes seraphini, assembly GCF_902459505.1. Classification (NCBI taxonomy): domain Eukaryota; kingdom Metazoa; phylum Chordata; class Amphibia; order Gymnophiona; family Dermophiidae; genus Geotrypetes; species Geotrypetes seraphini. Next base: position 219,703,748 of record NC_047085.1, read on the forward strand.
TTGGGCCTGGATTCCTGTGGAAATGTCAGGTGTTGAGATGTAAATCTGTGAGACATCAGCAAAGATATGATACTGAAAACCATGGGATGAGATCAGAGCACCAAGGCAATAGGTGTAGACAAAAAAAGAAAGAAAAGTTCCCAAGACAGAGCCCTGGGGTACACTGACCAATATTGGAATAGTGGTAAAGGAGGATCCACCAGAGCATACATTAATGATGTAATTGGAAAGATAAGAAGAAAACCAAGAAATAACAATGTCCCAAAACCCAAGTGAGGACAGAGTATTGATGAGTAGGCGGTGGTCAATAGTTATAAAAGCAGCAGAAAAATCAAGAAGGATGAGAATAGAAGCCTTTGTATCTGGCCAGGAGAAGGTCATTGGAGACTTTAGCAAGGGCAGTTTCCATTGAGTGAGGAGGATGGAAGTCTAATTGAAGCAGGTCAAGAATAGCTCAAGATGAAATAAAATCAAAACAATGACAATGAACAGTGCATTCAAGTAGATTGGATAAGAAAGCGAGGATGGATAGGGAAATAGTTGGAATGGCAAGTACCGTATTTTCGCGGATATAACGCGCGCGTTATACGTGATTTTACGTACCGCGCATACCCCTCGCGCGTTATATGCCTGAGCGCGGTATAGAAAAGTTTTTAAACATAGTTCCCACCCCGCCCGACGCCCGATTCACCCCCCCAGCAGGACCGCTCGCACCCCCACCCCGAACGACCGCTCGCACGCGCTCCCACCCGCACCCGCATCCACGATCGGAGCAAGAGGGAGCCCAAGCCCTCTTGCCCGGCCGACTCCCCGACGTCCGATACATCCCCCCCCCCCGGCAGGACCACTCGCACCCCCACCCCGAAGGACCGCCGACTTCCCGACAATATCGGGCCAGGAGGGAGCCCAAACCCTCCTGGCCACGACGACCCCCTAACCCCACCCCGCACTACATTACGGGCAGGAGGGATCCCAGGCCCTCCTGCCCTCGACGCAAACACCCCTCCCTCCAACGACCGCCCGCCCCCAAGAACCTCCGACCGCCCCCCCAGCCGACCCGCGACCCCCCTGGCCGACCCCCACGACCCCCCCACCCCCCTTCCCCGTACCTTTGGAAGTTGGCCGGACAGACGGGAGCCAAACCCGCCTGTCCGGCAGGCAGCCAACGAAGAAATGAGGCCGGATTGGCCCATCCGTCCTAAAGCTCCGCCTACTGGTGGGGCCTAAGGCGCGTGGGCCAATCAGAATAGGCCCTGGAGCCTTAGGTCCCACCTGGGGGCGCGGCCTGAGACACATGGTGAGGTTTGGCCCATGTGCCTCAGGCCGCGCCCCCAGGTGGGACCTAAGGCTCCAGGGCCTATTCTGATTGGCCCACGCGCCTTAGGCCCCACCAGTAGGCGGAGCTTTAGGACGGATGGGCCAATCCGGCCTCATTTCTTCGTTGGCTGCCTGCCGGACAGGCGGGTTTGGCTCCCGTCTGTCCGGCCAACTTCCAAAGGTACGCGGAAGGGGGGTGGGGGGGGTCGTGGGGGTCGGCCAGGGGGGTCGCGGGTCGGCTGGGGGACGGGCGGAGGTTCTTGGGGGGGGGGCGGTCGTTGGGGGGAGGGGGTTTGCGTCGAGGGCAGGAGGGCCTGGGATCCCTCCTGCCCGTAATGTAGTGCGGGGTGGGGTTAGGGGGTCGCCGTGGCCAGGAGGGTTTGGGCTCCCTCCTGGCCCGATATTGTTGGGGAGTCGGCGGTCCTTCGGGGTGAGGGTGCGAGTGGTCCTGCCGGGGGGGGGATGTATCGGACGTCGGGGGGGGGGGCATCAGGCTTTCAGAATGGGGACAGACCTTCAAGGGGGACAGGACTTCAAGGGGGGACAGTGCACGGAAAGTCAGGGGGGGTGAACGGAGAGTCGGGACAGCGCACGGAAAGTCAGGGCAGTGCACGGAAGTCAGGGGGGTGAACGGAGAGTCGGGACAGCGCACGGAAAGTCAGGGCGGGCGAAAGGAGCGTCGGGCATCATGCGCGTTATATGCCTGAGCGCGGTATAGAAAAGTTTTGGTACATATCATCGTGATTTCTGCGCGCTATACCCCTGTGCGCGTTTTACACAGGTGCGCGTTATATCCGCGAAAATACGGTAGTGTCCAGTGAAGATATTTTAAGGAGTGGCCTAACTATGGCATCAGGAACAGTTGCAGTGGAAAGTGAGGATATGACAGATAGGTGACTGAGGATATGACAGATAGGTGACTGAGGATATGACAGATAGGTGGGATGGCAGTAGGAGAGATAACGCTAAGCAGATGGGTGAGAATAGGGTCAAAGAAACTAGTGAGATTGGAAGTGAATAGAAAATGTGCAGTTTCCTCTTCAGTGATTTCAGAAAAGGAAGAAAAGGCAGCAAACGTTGAAGGGAGGTTGACAGAATGGACTGGGGGAGGGAGAGCTAGAGAAAAGCTGGTTGAGAACTCAAGGCTAATTTTGTGAACTTTGTCATAGTACTCAGCCAGTCTGGGGAGAGAGTGAAGAGGAATCGTGCTGTGTTAAAAACCTAGATAATCAGTTGTCTGGTTAAGAAAAGAAAGGTTTTGCTCTGGAGGAGACCGTCACTCAGGTCCAAGCAAAATTAGCTCAAGATAAATTTATGTTCACCTGCAAGATTGAAAACTTGGAATCTTTTTATTTGAGACTTTTAAACTTTCCTATTGTGATATTTATATTATGTATATGTACATTATTCACTCTTGTCACAATTATATTTTAGTTTAGTATCTGTGTACATGTATTTTATACATTTATGGGTCCTTTTACAAATCTGCACTGCCAAGCTGCCTATGCTAAGTGCAAATCCGCCCATTCTATTCCTATGGGTGGCACAGTAATTAGCGTGCACTGCTCGGAAGTGCAGCTTTGTATAAGCCCATGTTAAGATTTTTATGCTTACTTATAATTTTAATATTTTCCATAGACCCCAGACGCAGGCGTTCCACCAAAACATGGACTGTGTTGGGCCCTATAATAAAATTTTCTACCCATGTCAACACATTTCTGAATCCCACAACAGTGAAAAATTATTCCACTGTCTTACCACACCTCATTCAATAATTACTGTATTCAATTTTTAGGTCCTCAGCGGGCCACCACACACTCAAATCTTTTCATTGTGCGAGGCTTTATGCTCCTATTCGTCATTGGACCACTTATTTACTCTCAGTTTTTATAGAAAATACATTTTAGATATGTGAATGCTAAAGGTACTTAGCTTAGAGTTTAGACGCTAGCCGGGAGGGTAGAAACATCCGTCACCAACATGTTTCACCCATATTATTTAAGGGCTTTGTCAAGGCACCCTCTCCCGTTCTCAACTATTATATTTCCACCATCGCGTCTCCGATTTTCGTTGGAGACGCGATGGTGGAAGTATAATAGTTGAGAACGGCAGAGGGTGCCTTGACAAAGCCCTTAAATAATATGGGCGAAACATGTTGGTGACGGATGTTTCTACCCTCCCGGCTAGCGTCTAAACTCTAAGCTAAGTACCTTTAGCATTCACATATCTAAAATGTATTTTCTATAAAAACTGAGAGTAAATAAGTGGTCCAATGACGAATAGGAGCATAAAGCCTTGCACAATGAAAAGATTTGAGTGTGTGGTGGCCCGCTGAGGACCTAAAAATTGAATACAGTAATTATTGAATGAGGTGTGGTAAGACAGTGGAATAATTTTTCACTGTTGTGGGATTTTGTTGCTGAATACCCTCCATTCTAGAATTTCTACTAAAGTGCCTGGTGCTTCATTCAACACATTTCTGAAGGCTCATCATACTTCTTTCTCAATAACTGTGAATTGTAATTCGCCTTGCAAATCTTTTAATAAATTCTTAAAGGAGATTTTCAGTTATCCAGAGATGGGGTTTCCACATTTACAAAGACTATATTTCCTTTCAACTTCTTTCAGGCAAACAAAGGGTAGAGAGGATGCAGTGATAGGAGATCCTTCCTTAGATAGTCTGAATGTGACTGTTCTTTTTGAAGAGCTCTCAAGAAGTATCCTTCAGATCTACTTTATTAGTTTATTCTGTCTCTCTTCAGCATAAGCATTAAAACTTTATTTTAGATCTCCTGTAGTGAACTTCTTAGGTGACAGAGTACAGATACTTCCAGATGTATGCCATTAAATATATTAGAGGAGAAATAAAGATTTTGTTTATGAGGCAGGAGGTTATTTTGCTGGATATGAAGTTTCAATTATGGTTTCCATGTAAATTTATTTTTAATATGAATAATGTGACATCATTTTTGAACTTTATTAAGTACACTCTTTTTCTGGATGGAAAGGCAGTAACATAATAGTATAAGTATTCATTAGCTAGTCAGGTATATTTGGTGCTATGTTACTTGTTTTTCTTTTTTATATTTCAACTTCTCATGTTTGCAGAAGTTACATCTCCTTAATATTTTGTTTATCTAGCCTTATTTTCTCCTCTTTTACGAACACATAGCGTGGGTTTTAGCGTCAGCAGCAGCAGTAACTGCTCCGATGCTCATAGAATTCCTATGAGCGTCGGAGCAGTTGCCGCCATTGCCAGCGCTAAAACCCACGTTATGCATTCGTAAAAGAGGGGTTTTTTTGTTATTGTTATTTATTTCTTAAGTTACCTATTTCAGCAAATTGCTGTATAAAATTTTCTTTGGGTAGAATTTGAAATTCTATAAATACAAAAAAAAAATGAAGGGAAAGGCCCTTGAAGAAATGGGGGACTAGCGTTTCCAAGGTATTTCTTATGCCATTCTCTGAAATAAATAGAGATGCAATAACCCTGGAGGAGGAAGAAAAGCTCCAGCTCCAGCTCTGTCTTAAGAACATAAGAATATAAGCAGTGCCTCCGCCGGGTCAGACCATAGGTCCATCCTGCCCAGCAGTCCGCTCCCGCGGCGGCCCAAACAGTTCACGACCTGTCTAAATCACCAGAAGGGGCCCCCATGCCTCCTTGGTTTCCTAATTGAGTCCTATCTTCCTATCAAAGTCCTAGCCCTCCGGTCTTGCACCTGCACGACCTGGTTGGGTTTCTACATTTATTTTCTGGTTAGCTTTCTCAGTTAGCTTTCTCAGTATCCCACGATCCCTTTATCCCTCAGGAATCCATCCAGTCTCTGTTTGAATCCCTGTACCATACTCTGCCTGATCACTTCCTCCGGTAGCGCATTCCAAGTGTCCACGACCCTCTGGGTCCCTTGAAGGCCCTTGAAGAAATGGGGGACTAGCGTTTCCAAGGTATTTCTTATGCCATTCTCTGAAATAAATAGAGATGCAATAACCCTGGAGGAGGAAGAAAAGCTCCAGCTCCAGCTCTGTCTTCCTGATAGGTGGATGTGCAGAGCTCTCCCATGCGAATGGCAATCAGTAATTGGTAAACTGAGGGATCAAAGAAGCTTAGAGGAAACATTGGAACAAAGGTAGGTTGGCATTTCCGTGGGAACTCCAGAGAACCAGCATCTATCCCCGTAGGAGTCCCATGAACCTGGGAGACCCCTATGGGAGTCCCTGAACCTGGAGGGCTTCCTGTGGGAGTCCTGTGGACCTCGGGGGATCTCCATGGGGTCCCTGCAGGACCTGTTGGATTCCCATGATCCCTGTTCCATGCAGACTTCTAAATCAGAAGCCTTACTCTGCTTGAACTTACCTCCCTAGGGAAGGATGCCCCATATTATAAGATGTGGCCATTCCCTGCCAGGCCCTCTTATATTACAGATAGGACCTCCTACTGTAGCCAGAGATGAGGAAGAGCCTTTTTGGATTTTCTAGGATCAACCTGACCAACAGAAAGGTGTAAGTTTCTGAAAAGTTTAGGTGAGTGCCATTTTTCTTACTATCCCCTCAAAGACGATGTCATCATGAATTATGTGAAGACATTGGCCCTGAAATTAGCGCTGATCTTGGAATATAAATATCTGCATAAAAAACTGATGTGAAAAATTATGTTCCAATTGATTGGCATGAAGGGGTTTTATTGGCCATAGTAATCAGTGTTGAATGCTATTTTATAAACATCTTTTATTAAATAGTGCATAGCATACAAGGTTTTTTTGGTGCCGATATTTTGGTGCCATTTATCGAATTTGGCCCTATGTGTGCAAGTATTTTTCCAAGGTAGATTTACATGCATACTTTTAGGAAACTATGAGTCCTCCTACCATGCCATGTCCCCAGGAATATTTCCTTATCTGCAAGGAAATAGTAGAACTATGAGTAGATGGAGCGGGCAATTTTGAAGACTGCACGTCTGCATTTAAAAATCTGTGTTATGTACATCAAGGCTTCTCAACTCGGTCCTGAAGTACCCCCTTGCCAGTCAGGTTTTCAGGATATCCACAATGAATATGAAATAATTTTGCATATAATGGAGGCAGTACATGCAAATAAAGTTTATGCATATTCATTGTGGATATCCTGAAAACCTGGCTGGCAAAGGGGTACTCCAAGACTGAGTTGAGAAACACTGAATTGTACATAAATAGCTTTTTGCCCCACTGGGTTGTTGTTTCTCTATGTGTGCAACTATTTGGCAAAATGACTATAGAAAGAAGGCAAACAAATTCATATGAAGTGCAGCTGTTGGTTGAGCTGATTGTGTAGCAGTAGGATCTATCCTTCCCCCAGAATAGAAGAAGAGGAAGCTTGGCAGTACAGTCTTCCTCCTGACATTGCATTGTAAAAGAGTTTAGCTCTAAACTAGCTTTTCCTTGAGTAACCAAGGATGTGAAAAATGAAATGGAAGGAGCTGTGGAGCAAAGAGCCTGATTGTACCAATCAGACCTGAATAACTGTGGCTCCCTGTGCAGTTAAGTACAGATAGTTTTATAGATAATTACATTTATTCTTAGAAAATGTTAGGCAAAGCATGTGTTATTTGCCAGACAGTTCTTTAGTATAGCAGTGTGTATGCATCGCTCTTAGCCTTGAACGTTCTATATTTTAAGAATGACATGAATTTTATGGGAAACATATTTGCACCTTACTGACGTCAGAGAAGGGGCGGGACCGCGGCAGAGGAAGCAGTGCAGGGCTCACTGGCATCGCGAACCCACGGTAGGCTGCTTCTCCACCGCAAATGGTGTGGGGGGGGGCTGGGGGATGAATCGGACGTCAGGGGGGGAAACCAGCAATGTAAAAAACAAATGGTATAACGCGCTCACGCATATAACGCTCATGGTTATGCTCAGTTTGTAAAATCGTGTATTGCGCACGCGTTATATGTGTGAAAATACGGTAAATTTCAGAATATAAATAAAACATTTCTTCACCCCCTTCTCAGATAAGCTCTCACTTCTTTTGAAACCATCACACATCTGAATAAAATTTAACTCCATACACACTCAAATGCCTCAATAACCCCTTCCTTTACTAACGCATAGCATGGGTTTTAGCGCCAGCAGCGGTGGTAACTGCTCTGATGCTCATAGAATTTCTGTGAGCGTCGGAGTAGTTAATGCCGCTGCGTTAGTAAAGGAAGGGGCAATAGCTTTAAAGAATAAATATGCTCAAAATTATTTTCTACCAATAAGACCAATATCCATAATTTATTTTACAGCAAATTAGGTTTTCAATTACAGTGGTACCTCGGTTTACGAGTGCACCGGTATGTGAGTGTTTTGCAAGATGAGCAAAACATTTGCAAATTTGGTGCCTCGTAAACCGAGCTTGCCTCGCTGTACGAGCGCCCCCCCCCCTCGAGAACCATCACCCTCCCTCCCCGCGATTCGGCACCCCCCCCCGCCGCCATCGGGCACCCCCCGCCGCCACCTGAGATCCCCCAACCCACCCGAACCCTCTTCTTACTTCCCTCCGCATCGGCATCGCTGGCATCAGCATGTCCTGTGCCCGAAATTTTGCTTCCTCCTTTGCCGGGCCTTGAGCATGTGCGCATGCTCAAGGCCTGAGAGTTCCCGTTCAACAGGAGGAAGCAGATTTTTGGCCACAGGACATGCTGATGGGCGATGCCGATGCAGAGGGAAGTTAGAAGAGGGTTCGGGTGGGTTGGGGGATCTCAGGTGGCGGCGGGGGGTGCCCGATGGCGGCGGGGGGGGGTGCATGATGGCGGCGGGGGGGGTGCTGGATCACGGGGGGGAGGGTGCCCATTCACGGGGGGGGGGGCCTTCGGGGGGGGCAATGCCGGTTCTCGGGGGGGGGGGGAAAATTTGGGGTGGGAACATATCAGAGCAAGTTTCCCTTACTTCCTATGGGGAAACTTGCTTTGATATACGAGCATTTTGGATTATGAGCATGCTCCTGGAACGGATTATGCTCGTAATCCAAGGTACCACTGTATTTCCCTTACACATTGATTACAATCATCATCCAACAAGTCTCCTTCAGCAGTTCTCCTTTAACCATCTATCCACCCACAAAAAAGCTTTAAAATTAGCCACCCCAATCCCACCAACAACTTCCCACATCAAACCTGACTCACCTATAGCCACTGCCACCCATGACTGCATTTGGTACAGAATACCATGCTACCAATCTAAACAGCTCTCTCCCACAGCTGGCCTCTGGGTTTACCCCAAAATTGAGGTTCCAGCTTCTCTTCAGACTTATTGGAGGAGTACCGTATTCTCCAAATTCTATAAAGTGTGGATATATCTGGAATAAGCGACTACTCAGAGTTTGCACCCAGGGAATGCAGCTTCTGAGGAGGCTGGGAGGTATGGCAGTGCCTGACTTCCTTTCTTACTATAAATCTGCTCACTTGCATAATATAGCAGGGTGGTTAGCACACTCAAACAAATTATGGGTTAAACTGGAACAGAGTTGGATCCAGACTACACCCCTATGGTGACGTCATGGCTGCCTGATTCTTCTCTACAATCTATTATCAAGAGGACCCCTCTGGAAGTAGTGTCCTGTACAGACATTTTGCCGTATTAGGAAGCAGGCTTTCCTGGATAGGAAGTATTTTTTCCCCCAACTTTATTTAAAACATTTTCATCCTTTACAGAGAATAACCAGCAAAAATCTAAAGCAAAATCATAGCAGATATACACAATTTAAAATCAAACTTCTCCTCCCCCCACACACCCCACCCCATTCCCCTATCAGCCCAACACTTCCTCACATCCATATCCACCATAAACATTACATTTTCTCCATTGCAGATACACATCCCACACTTTATGAAAATCTTTCACTCGCTCCTCCTATGTACAGTCATCTGAGACATCAAACACAGATAATCAGTCTTATGATATAATGAAGCCAAAGCAGGAGAAATGGGCAAATTCCAAGCTCTAGCAATTACCATCCTGGCAGCTGTAAAAAATATATATATATTCTGTCAAATCAAGAGGCCAACGTATGCTCAGACATCTAGCGGCTCGGCAGGTGATGATCAAAGTTCTGGCGATTCTAGCAGCTGTACAGCATCTGTGCCAGTGACAACTTGATCAACAGCAACAGTAAATTTTCAGGGGCCAACCTCCGGCAGAGGCGGCAGCAGTCGGACAACCAGGGGGAGATGCCCCCCGAAACCATGACAGCGAGTACCAACATTTTCAATTTATCGCATAGACCTTTATCTACTATTGAAGAATCCATATTACTAAAGGGGCTCTCCTATGTCCTTTTTACTAACTATAACCCTTTAGATACCAGGGTCAGCATGTATAAATTGATTAGAAAGTGTAATTTAAAATTATTTTTCAAAGATCAAGATAGGGAAAGTAATGTTCTTTGGGCTTACACAGACCTTCTACTTGGAATCCTCCTGGAACCTTAGATCCTCACTTACAGGTATTTCAGAAAATTAACACTTGTATTATCCACTGAAATAGGCAATTTGATTGTATAATAGTGTTTAGATGCACTTAAAAAGGGAACTATACACGTGGAGGGGCATTTTCAAAACATATGTGTAAGTCCGATTTGGACATATGGCACTAGATGTTCAAAGTGGGCAGTAAGAAAATGCCTATGTTCAAAAAGCAAACCACCGTACATCTAGAAATTTATTTTTTTATTAATCCTCTATCTGGACATCCAGGCTATAGGGACACCCAGACTGCCAGGACGTCTACTTTTATGCCACATTTTCGACCAAAATTCTGTCCAAATCCCAAACACCCAGAACAAGACCATTTGGATGTGGGAGGGGCCAGTCCTGTAATGGACTGGTCACCCAGACATGGCCACAGAGCAGTGGGGTACCTTAGAGTTTAGTGGTTAGAGTGGCTTATAGGACTTGCTACTCCTCTCTATGGTTCACTAGTTCACACACCAGGTTACTTAAGACACCTGTGTGCAGCTCTACTGTGCTGATGTCCTGGAGAAAGATATGTAGGTTTGTTCTGGAGAAAGCTATGTAGTAGAGAATGACACGGTGACAAAATTCATCACCGTTCCCGTCCCCGCGGATAACCGCGGGAAACCATCTTCATGTCATTCTTTAAGGAGAGAGGGAAGAATCAGAGTATGAATGGCCACAACCTCTGACCCGCAAGCTTTGCTTTGAAGAATGCTGATGTAGAAGGACTGAGGTTGAAATAGACACTAAAAAATGGCATGGGATTATTTCCCGTGGTTATCCGCGGGGACGGGAACGGTGATGAATTTTGTCACCGTGTCATTCTCTACTATGTAGGTTTGTATTCTGATCTTTGTGGGTGTGAGCACTGGGGAAGTGTAGGAGTGCCTCACCTGATGCATGCAGTGGTCATCTGGTCAGTTTTGGCGCCTTTATAGCAGTTAGACCCTTCTAAAACAGATCTAGTTCCAAACATATAAATTCTGCCCAGGATGTCCTGCAAAATGTTTGATTATTGCTGCAAGCTGTCTATGTCTAACCCACCCTTGACACTGCCTAAAGTCCACCCATAACATGCCTCTACCATGCCCATATCGTTCTCTGAACATACAGAGGCTGGAGCACCTTGCTAGATGTACATAAAGATGGTTTTGATTATCGGCACTTGAACGTCCTGGCGATTAGGACATTGAAGTGCTGATTTAAGATGCATTTTGGATGTCTATGTTTTTTTAATTATGGGTCCCATAAGCATGCAAGTACTATGTGGGGTTGCTGAAAAGTTCTCAGCCCAACCAACTGGCTTCCTAAATTCTGAGCGCTATTTTGCCACTGTACCTGAAACAAGTGTTATCTTATTTTGTTAATTGCCAATATGCAGAAACAAAATTCTATGTTTTGACATTGTTTCAGATCATTGATTGAACCATATATCTGCATCATTCTCTCCTTGGTTAGGCTGAGAACTTTTCAGCACCCCCTAATAGTATTCTAGACATTTACATATTCAGGGGGCTCATAAAAGCGGTTACTTAGTTTATAGGATTGCCCTTCATGTATAATTTTGTCACCATAATTCCTCTTATTTTTGGTGGTAAGTCAAAGCATGCTATGTTGTTTTTTAATGGATGACAGATTTATGGTTTTATTCTTGTTTTCATTAAACTAATCAAATTTTAGTCTGGTTCTGTTTATTAAACATATATTTTACAGTGCCTATTTCCTTATGCAACCATTCTGTATCTCGTACAGTGATATCACTAAACTTTTTTTTTTTTAGTATATCAACAAATATAGCCTCATCTCAAATGGATTTCTTCACTATTCCCCAGAGAAATTCTTCAACAGTCCTAAAAATAATGGGATAAATCAGCTATTTATTTTACCACAAATCCTTCAAAAAAAATGCTTGTAGATATTAGAGAGAACTCAGAAGTAAATGTTGTCTTCAGTAACAATAACAGAGCACAACATGAAAATAAAGTACTTCCAACAATACAGTAAATAAATAAACAAATACATTCATACATTCATAAATAAATAATTAATTAAATAAAATTATAAAACCATTAACTTAGAAACTATTGACCAGAAATGCATTAGGGGAGAATTAAGAAGCAGTTGAGAAGATTGTACTTATGTAATTGGAGTACAAATTATTCATGATTATTTATAAACATTTAAAAGGTACTTTTATTCCAAACAAGAGTGAAATTTAAATCAATTAGGCCCTCTTTTACTAAAGGCCTCTTCTATCAAACTGCGCCAGCGGTTTGTAGCGCGGTGAGCCACACTGAATGGCCCGTGCTGCTCCCGACGCTCATAGCGCAGTTTGATAGAACAGGCCCTAAGTCACAATAGAGGTTTCTACCACAGCCCATAGAATTCTGAGCGCCAGAGCAGCATTGGATCATTTAGCGCACAGGGCCACAGTAGAAACCTCTACCACAGCTTAGTAAAAGGGGGGCTAATTATTCATACTGGTAGAAATTGGGATTTATCGGGAATGGGATTTATTAGTGAAAAGATGACACCGGGGAAATATTCAACCATCTTTGCATTGAATTTAAATGACTTTCATTTTACTTACTGTTTCAACCAGATATAGCAAAAGTCAGGCTTAAATTATCAAATTGAATGTTAATAGATTATTACAAAACCGATGTACAGATTCAAAATGATTCTATGTAAGTGATCAGAAGGCTATTTTATCTGCTTTTATTTTATTTTACTAAAGTGCATTCAGGGATAATGAATACATAGATTCAAGGCCAGAAAGAGCTACTATAAAAACAAAAACACGGAACTGACCTGTGTTAATGACTAACCTGTGGAGGGTGATCAAAGGGGTACTTATAAAAATACTCAGAAATGTGAAACTCTGAAAGGAAGGCTGTGAAACCTTCCAGTCATTGTCGTGGGTGCATTATAGTGGTTCACTCACACCTGACATGGTATATTTGTTTTTATTAGAATTATCTGCTGCAAGTCACGGTCAAGCTTTTTCAGCATGAGTTTCATCCAGGAACCTGTTTAGAGACAACATAATCGGGTCGCCTGAAGCAGGGATCGAAACGGGGCCACGTTGGGACCCCCTCAGTCCTGCTTATAAGTTAAGTGAACTTTTCACCTGCTGTTAATGCGCAGTGACATTTGCATGATATTATAGGCAGCAATTTGTTTGGACTTTCTTTGAAGTTTTTTTGAAACCAATTCATATATACCTTTGGAGTCTGTGATCAAAGATTTTTTTATAAAACAACTGGACTGGAAGGTAAACTTTTTACCCAAGGAAGGTTTCACAGCCTTCCTTTCAGAGATTCACATCTCTGAGTATTTTTATAAATACTCCTTTGATCACCCTCCACAGGTTAGTCATTAACACAGGCCAGTTCCGTGTTTTTGTATTTATTTTATTTTAGGCAACTATAGATATTATTTTTGGTCACCATTTTTAAACTTGACACTGCCATGGGCATCACTCCTGCCCAGGCTACCCCAAATCACCAAGGATAACTTATACCCCTTCCCCTTTTACAAACCCACATTAGGCTTTTTTATTGCTGGCCACAGTGGTATTAGCTCCGAAGCTCATAGAATTCTTATAAGTGTCAGAATTAATATCAGCATGCCCAGCAATAAAAAAGCCTAAAACAGCTTCATAAAAGTGTGTGTGTGGGGTGGGGGGGAGGGGTGTAGACTAGAGGAGTAGCGTAACGGTTAGAGCAGCAAGTTGAAAATCAGGGGAACCTAGTTCAAATGTCACTGTGGCTCTTTGTCATTTTGAGTAAGTTGCTTAACCCTACATTGACTTAGGTACAAAATTAGATTGTGAGACCTCTGGGGACAGAAAAATACCTACTGTACTTAAATGTACAGTGCTTTGATAGTGCACTAGACATAAGAAATTAATTTTCTTAAACATAATTTTTAATGGAGTTTCATCATGCTTTACCACATTTATATTTATGGGTGAATATTAGAAAAACAAGAAGCCCATTTGGTATAAAGATACAAAAATACAAAATGTTTAAACTGCTTCCCCATCATTGTTCTGCCTTATGTTACTACTACTACTTATCATTCATATGACACTGAAAGGCATATGTAGCACTGTACATTTTGCCAATTATAGACGGTCCCTGCTCAGAAGATCTTACAATCTAACTTGGACAGACAGAGTGACATATAGGGTTGGGGTGGAATTAGGAGTGGAATTAGGAGTTGAAAGCACTGGAGTAAAGGGATGGCTGTGATGTGATTGGCTGAGATGTGGGGGTTTAAGAACTGCTTGGCAAATCGAGTATGGGAATGCTGGCAGTAATCAGGGGTCAGTATGTGACCACTTGGTGTTTGCTTGCACCAGGGATTAGAGTTTGCTTCCAGTTTAATGCAGGGAGATGTGGTAGATCCTTGAGCAAATTCCCTCACAAGTGCTGCTCACTTTAATGGAATGGTGTGTTGGGCTGCATCCAGTTTTCCGATGTGGTAACTTAGGATTTGGAAGAGGATTTGGTGCTCAGGCAGGGTGGCTGGGCCACTCAGGAATGTTTGGGCAGGCTCCATCACTCATTAAGTTATCTATACTGGGTTTCTGGCTTCAGGCTTATCCAGATAGTGTGAATGGGGAATTGCTGTGGAGGGGGTTTTCTGAGGGTTTTGTTATCCCATTTCAAGGTCCTTTTTCGTGGCATGTTTGTTACAATGCTCCTTCAGTAGATCTTCAGTGGTCTACAGTTAGGGCTAAACTACTTAAAGAATTGAAGTTGGGCCATATAGGGCTCTATTGCAGTTCTGCCCTTGCATAATTTTGCTTTATTATCATTGGAAACGGTACCCAAGAAAGATCCTGTAAAAGTTTAGACAGTCACACTTTGTTGTATACTTTGGGAAACAGGGTAAACACTTTAATTGATCCCTGTGTCTGTTCTGTGCAATATACTTCCTTTAATAAAGTGGTGTATATGTTGTGGCAGTTGGAACCTGGAAGAGTCATGGCCAAAGCTGATAATGATAGGTTACCTATTCATGTGGAATTTTAGAAGCTGAGTAATATGTCCTTTTCAATGGCAGACCCTTAAATGTGTACTTTCCTGCATTCCAGAAGTACATGCTGCAGACCAACTAAGTATAAAGATACCCAAGGCATTCACCTTTGGCATCAGAGGATTATTAAGTAGATCCAGAAATTGACAGAGAACAATTTAAATGGGAAAGTGCTGAAACAATAAAACAGAGCAAAATTAAAAGGCAGAATTGAGACACCAATAATGCATATGTGCATGTGTCATTTTTTTTAAATTCCTTTATGAAATATTTGATCCTTCAATCCCTCTATGCTGGAAGGCTATAAGATCCTGTCATTCAATGATTACAACAATTAACAAATTATCATTTCCATCTTTTAGAGGACTTAAATGTGTCGGGAAACTCAGCAAAACTTTGTCATTTAAATTGGTGGAAATTTGGAACAAATTACCGGACTATTTAAGACTGTTAAATCAGTTACAGAAATTTCGGAAAGATTTAAAAACTTGCTTGTTTACGCAATAGCTATTCAGACCAGTTCCTTTAACTATTTAAATATCTATATAATCCTAACTAATAGTACTCTCTCCATTTGATCTACTAGATGTTATCTTATTTTTTTAATTAACTGTAAACCGAATCGAGTTCCTTTGGGAAATGATTCGGTATATAAATTGAAGACTAGATTAGATTAGATTATCTATTTCCCTGTGGGTATAAAGGTATCCAGGGCAGTCACCTTTGAAGTCACAGGAAGCAGGTAAAGCTGGGGGAAATGCAGACATAACAAAACAGAGAAGAACAAAATCAAAGAATCAAGACACCAATAATGCACAACTAGGTGTCTATCTGAGTTCAGTGCTAATCATGCCACCCCTTGACTATATAAGAACATAAGAACATAAGAAATGCCTTCACCGGATCAGACCGAGGTCCATCTAGTCCGGTGCTCCGCACACGCGGTGGCCCATTTAGGTACTCCTTTCTGGAGACCCGACTTTACCATAAGAACATAAGAACATAAGAAGTTACCTCCACTGGGTCAGACCAGAGGTCCATCTCGCCCAGCGGTCCGCACCCGCGGCGGCCCATCAGGTCCACGACCTGTGAAGTGGTTTCTGAACACCTCTACAACCTACCTCAAGTTCTATCTGTACCCCTCTATCCCCTTATCCTCTAGGAACCTATCCAAACCCTCCTTGAACCCTTGTACAGAGTTCTGGCCTATCACATCCTCTGGAAGTGCGTTCCATGTGTCCACCACCCTCTGGGTAAAAAAGAACTTCCTAGCATTTGTTCTAAACCTGTCCCCTTTCAATTTCTTCGAGTGACCCCTAGTGTTTGTGGCCCCCCACAGTTTGAAGAATCTGTCCTTATTTACTTTCTCTATGCCCTTTAGGATTTTGAAGGTTTCTATCATGTCCCCTCTAAGTCTCCTCTTCTCCAGGGAGAACAGACCCAGCATTTTTAACCTGTCAGCGTATGAAAAATTTTCCATACCTTTTATCAGTTTAGTCGCCCTCCTCTGCACTCCCTCGAGTACTGCCATGTCCTTCTTGTGGTACGGCGCCCAGTACTGCACACAGTACTCCAGGTGCGGGCGCACCATTGCGCGATATAGCGGCATGATGACTTCTTTCGTCCTGGTTGTGATACCCTTTTTGATGATGCCCAGCATTCTGTTTGCTTTCTTTGAGGCTGTCGCACACTGCGCCGATGGTTTCAGTGATGTGTCTACCATCACCCCCAGGTCCCTTTCAAGGTTACTCACCCCTAGTAGTGTTCCCCCCATTTTGTAGCTGAACATCTGGTTCTTTTTCCCTACATGCATGACCTTGCATTTCTGTACGTTAAAACTCATTTGCCACTTGTTTGCCCAGTCTTCCAGTCTCGTTAGGTCCCTTTGCAGGTCTTCACAGTCTTCCGTGTTTCTAACCCTGCTGCAGAGTTTGGTGTCATCAGCAAATTTGATAACCTCACATTTTGTCCCCGTCTCCAGACCGTATCCCTCAATATGATATGCAAGAAGGTGTGCATCCAACCTGTGCTTGAATCCCAGTACAGTAGTCTCCGCCACAACCTCCTCCGGGAGTGCATTCCAAGCACCCACCACTCGCTGTGTGAAACAGAACTTCCTGACATTTCTCCTGAACCTGCTGCCGCTCAGTTTCAGGCTATGACCTCTTGTCCGTGTCACATCAGAAAATGTCACATCATAATGACTCCCTGTTTCTACATGCCTTAAGTTTAAAATTATCACCATGGTCTTTAAGAATTTTATCCCTAGCTCTCTTTCTCCTCTTTTTTACTAAGCAGTGTGAGCAGATGGGAGACCTTTGAAGATGGAAGATCTAGTCTCTTGCATTTTGCTTAAGTCATGGGCATGAACAGACTTGTAAAATACAAATGCTACTGTGTGGCCTGCATGCAAGTGTGTTGGTTTCATTTTCCTGCTGAACAGCTTGATTTCTCAAGGACGCCCAAACAATGGAGGTGTTGAAGACAGAAGTTGCTACATCTTGTGCCCAGATGGCAGTGCACTCCAAATATGGGCATACAAGCTCCAGAACCAAAGAACAAGACCAAGCCATGCGAGGCCCACAGATCAAATGTACCCATGTGAAGAAAAGAAGATTTGAGAAGAAGAAAGTTCCAGAAGCTAATCCTGTCCAGGTCCCCCCAGGGAAGAATGGAGGTGTGGACTAGGGGAAGGTTATTAGATAGATAGCACATTTGCTTCTATAGGGGAGTACATGAATAGAGCCATAGGTGGGTCTTGCAGAATAAAGAAGTATGTGTATATAACCCAATTTTTGTGTAAGGAGTGGTCAGAGAGACTATCATACATTCAGAACCTGATAGCATTCTGTCTGTATCCTTCTATCCTGGGTGTGGCTACACTTATTGCTATGATTTACTAATTTACCTTTTTATATACTGTATATAATGCTGACTGTTTCATTTCTGATGTTTTACTAATAAACCGAGTGATTCGTTTTGGCTACACTCTGAGAATTGGTTTGGTCATTCCCCTTAGAGGGAACACACCGAGGAGCTAAGCAGCGGCTTTTCAAGTGGTAGAGGTTTCTACTGCGGTCTGGAGCGTTAAATTCTCTGATGCTGCTCCAATGATCATAGAATTCCTATGAGTGTCAGAACAGCATCAGAGGATTTAGCATTCTGGGCCATGATATAAACCTGTATCACCTGGCCAGCTTATCCCCTTTGTTCCCTCATGGACCCTTTGTCAATCCCAGTCTATACTTCTTCCACCCTCTTTAGTCTAGCTAGACATTACCAGAGACATAGTTTTCAGTTGCATTGGACCACATTTGTGGAATTCCTTCCCGAGATTGGCAAGATCCCTCCTATTTTTCAAATTTTAAGAAGATTACAACTCAGTAAGTTCAGCATATATTTGGTTGACATACCTTGATTGAACACTTGCTCTGATTTTATTCCTCCTTCTTATATCCCCCAAGTTTATTTTCCATTTTTCTTCTCCCTCTCTAACTCTCTTTCAATTCCCATCCCTTCTGTCACTTTTTATGAAGATTGGTAATTCATTTTCTATCTTTTAATTTTGGTATGTAAATACCTAGCCGATACAACTGACGATATATCAAAGATCTGTAAAGAAAGAAAGCATAAAAGCATCCATTGCAATTACTTTGATGCCATGGGACAAAGGGCAGCAACAGAAATCTGCAGGGTACATGTAAAGCAGATGGAAATGCATTAACATCCTGGTGTCAATGGATAGGTTTACTGACTTTTTTTTCTTATTCTTTAAAGAAAAGACCCATGACAAATTCATTTGGGAGAAAGCTCCTTATCATCCCAAAGATAAATGGAACATTGAAATAAAGAGAAAAAGGAAAATGCATAGATGAAAAGATAAGGAATAGAGTGACAGATGAAATGAAAGATTAATGATAGAGGTTTTAAAAAGTCAATAGAGTGGTAAAAATGGTGAGAGGAGAGAAATTCATGAGAAATCATAAATGGAAATGAAGGTTAAAAATAACATTCCATTAGTGATGCATTTTTGACAGCTATAGACAATTTTTGGTGGGGAAAAAGGAGAAATTATTTAGACAGGCTGGGTATGTGGTGAAATAAAATATCAGAATGAACTGAGAGGAAGACTGGAACTAAGAAATATTAGAAAGGAGAAAACAGAACACAGAAAAATATGGAAAACATTAAGGGGTTCTTTTACTATGCTACGGCAAGCACTACGAAAGGGTGCTGAAAAGTTCTCAGCCCAACCAGGAAGAGAATGATGTGGATACGGTTAAATAAATGATCTGAAATATTGTCAAAACAGAAAATGTTGTTTCTGCAAACTGGAACTTTGATTGGATCTTTTGTTCCTCGCTGGGCAATTCTCCATATGACTATTTCCATGACTTGGCCACTCTGGTTCTAGTAGTCCCTGTCCAGCCTCTACAAAGTCCATGGCCTCTGTCTTCTCATGGCCATTTAGAACCATCAACCCTGAGTACTCCATATCTTTCAGGTGTCTGGCATTCTTCTCCCCTAGTTGCTCTGCCTTCTGGAGTAAAAAGGCACAACCACGCCCCAAACTCTCAGGTGTAGCAGGTTCTCTACATACTGATCTACCTCCCCTTCTGTGATTGCAGGGAAAAGTTCTAGAGCAGGGGTCTCAAAGTCCCTCCTTGAGGGCCGCAATCCAGTCGGGTTTTCAGGATTTCCCCAATGACTATGCATGAGATCTATGTGCATGCACTGCTTTCAATGCATAGTCATTGGGGAAATCCTGAAAACCCGACTGGACTGCGGCCCTCAAGGAGGGACTTTGAGATCCCTGTTCTACAGTGGTGTGTGTTAGGAAATGCAGGAAGTTCGGGACTCATACCCCCTCACCGACACGTTTCAATTCATTCTTCTGGGTCGGGGCCATATGGTAACCCTACCTAAACATTGCTCCTCACCAGTCCATATGGAGCAGCAATGAGATATAAAACAAATTGTGATAGCAGACAGGTACAGCTTCCCGTGTTGCTGCATTCTGTGATAAATGGCATCTCCATACGCACACAATGAGTCCCTTTTTGTGAGCCTGGTAGTACTGCTGCCATTGACATGTGATGTAGATGATAATGTTTCCATTGTGCTGCGCACAGTTTGTTGCTCAGCTGTATCCACACCAGCCTTGTTTTCATCTCACAATTCTGCCCACCATTTCTGTGAGCAGTGCTGCCACCTACACACCTTGGCACAGTGGAAGAGTTCCAGAGTGAGAGTGCTCCACAGTAATGCACAATCTCCCCAAAAGAGAATTGAACACCCAGCAGCAAGCACTGAAAGCCATATGAAAGCCAACGAAAGAAAAAGCCTTAGTTATACAGTTACAGGAGGGGGAAAAAAAAAAACCCACCAAACCATCCATTCATCATAGGCAGAAAAATTTTTTGTTGCTACTATGTATATCTAGAGAAGTGAAAAAAGAAAAACATGAGAATGGATCATATTTCTAATTCCACTGTGCTAGCAGCAACTACAAACTTAAACTGCAAGTTCAGGAGATTTTGTAAATGGTATTTAGACTATACCTCCATGTCCTCCTTTCCAAGTTTTGTTTGGTCACAGTATTGCACAACATTGTTTATGTACTTGTTGAGAGATGGTCACACTTTCACATATTGTACACCCCTATGGGGGTCTGTATACTAGCCAACATCATTAAGATTCAACACTTGCCTGTAGCCAGACATTGACCCACATACCCACATTGACTTGAAGAAGCAAGGGAAATGAGAGAAAACCACCCCCAGTGGTACCCCTCAGAATGTAGCTTTACACTTTCCATGTGCTACCTATTAAAGTGTCCTTGGTGTGGGCACCTAGATATGAAGGTGTCAGTTTTGTGTACACACAGTACCATTAAGCACCTTGTAACATTAGCAAAGAAGGATGACATATACTTGATGTAGGCACCTACACTTATCCAGAGGACCTTAACAAGTGTGTGAATTTGATTGGTAAGAGAACACCTGAGACTAATATCTTCCATCAGGATGTAAAGTTTTGTTAGTTTATAGAGATCTGTAGTTGGAATGCGCTCCCGAGAAAGGTGGTGGAGAGTAAAACTATGTCTGAGTTCAAAGAAGCGTGGGATGAACACAAAAGATTTAGAATCAGAAAATAATATTAAATATTGAACTAAGGCCAGTACTGGGCAGACTTGCACGGTCTGTGTCTGTATATGGCCGTTTGGTGGAGGATGGGCTGGGGAGGGCTTCAATGGCTGAGAAGGTGTAGATGGGCTAGAGTAAGTCTTAACAGAGATTTCGGCAGTTAGAAACCAAGCACAGTACCGGGTAAAGCTTTGGATTCTTGCCCAGAAATAGCTAAGAAGAAAACAATTTAAAAATTTAAATTGAATCAGGTTGGGCAGACTGGATGGACCATTCGGGTCTTTATCTGCCGTCATCTACTATGTTACTGAACCCAAAACCCTTGGATCCACAGTCTGGTGCCTTAGCCTCTAAGCTACAATGCTCTGTGTTTGTTCTAGTTTCAGAGGCCTATATAGCATACAGCCTGATATAGACCTATATCCCAGCTGTGTAGGAAACTCCATACAGATGTTACAATGATGTGCACTCTTTTGACAGATGGCAAGTGACAGAATGTCTCTGTAGGCAAAATGTGTTTTTGGGGAGATTAAGAACATATATACCCAAAGCCACTTAAACAGTGTGGGAGAGTAATGACATGACTTGGGCCCCTTTTTACAGAAAAAAAAAATGAACAGCACACATTCTGTGCACTTAACTAAAACAAATGCGCTTCTAGCATTACATTGAAAACAAAATACCACATCAAACCTCTTGCTACAACCGAAAACAAGAATAAATTCCTTTTTATTCAGTGATAATTTCCCTGGGTGTTTGGTTTTATTGATAAACATGTTTTGTTTTGTTTTTCTGTATCCAAAGAATTGTTACACTGTGACCTATACTGCAATACTCTATTAAAATAATATACAAAAGGAAATTACAGAAATGTATGCAAAATGTGAGAGGAGAGAGAGATAAACAAGGAAATCTTAATAAACTAGTCATAAAACTGTGAGCCCCAGCTGAAAAACATAAAATCTACATTAAGATTCTGAAGTGGTTCATAAAACTCCAGTTTTAAGACTGTCAATATAATGCTTGCAGTGTTTTGTAAAAAAGTATATACAGTATATATATATATATACACACACAAGTGTGCTGTGTATATATATATATATACATACAGCACACCTCTTTTATATATATTGTAGCGGAGCCGGTACCTGCGTCCTCAGTAACCCCGGCTCTGCTCACTTCAACGAGGCCCTCACGTGCTTCCTGCAAGTAGGAAGTCCTGCTGGACCAGCCTTGTCAACACTGGAACTATAATGGTTATCAAAGAAAAATCAAATCTTGGTTCAAAAATAAAGTCATTTATTGTGGCATGTGTGAGTCTATGCACAACTGGACCTAGCTCCACAAGTAACAATGATAGTCCAGTAACAAAACAAAGCAAAACAGAGCTCAAATCAAAGGAGCTCAGTTACCACCTTAATTCAGGTAAGAAAAATATCACATAGTCCCAAAATCATTGTTATTAGTTGGTCTAAGTAAATGTCCACAAATGGTGCGGCCTTCAAGCTTCACCAAGTCTTCAGCAATAAAGCCAGCCCTTTTGATAGAGCTACATGCAAGCCTGTGGTGCTGCTGGCTTGCTCCCAATCAGCTTAGCTAAGCTGATGTGGGGGGAGGGGAGTAAGTGAATCCACCTTTTTAAACTTTTCTGAAAACCAGAATGCCACGAATGGCTCCACTAACCCACCCAAATGGTAAGTGGATTCTCCCCAAAGTTCCTTACTTCCCTCAGGTATCTTAACCCATTCAAAACCTAGTTCAAAACTTCAGGTATTCAGTCATTCAGCACTTGGAACAAAACAAACGTTTTTTTTTTTCTCTTTCCCTGTTCCAAATGAACACAGCAGTAGCAGCCTCATTATATTCTCAAGGCAGCTTGCCTTGAGCAACCCCTCCTTAGCTTAACCCTGCTATAATATAGACTGCACAGACCTGCCACTTAACTCCAGTCCATGCCGCAATCTTCAGGCAGTCCTTCCGTCTGTGTCCAGTCCATGGGTTCAAGTACTGGCTGCTGGCTGGTTCCAAGGTCAGTATCAGCCTCAGTCATTTCAATATCCTGGGGCTGCAGTGCTCCATCAGGAGAGTCCTCTCCTGTAGCTGGCCCAGGAAAGACTGATCTTTTTCTTCTGAGGGCAGCCTCTAAATTGCACAACTTCCCACACCCTGTTCTCCGAGGGGGAGGAGTTGGTTGCACTGCCTTCTTAGGTTTAGCTGCACTCTTGCTTATTACCCTCAGCTGGGGACTAGCAGAGGGAGAGGTGTGTCTCAGAGGCTGTTCCAAGCTGTTCCTCTTAACAACCTCCACTCCCTGCAACTGGATTTTTTTAGACTTAAAGGGGCAGTCAGTAATTTCCTTCTTACTGCTCACTACCCTATCTCTTTCCTTAGTGCTCTGTATGTTAGGGGTGACCTTCGTCCTATCACGGCCAGGCACGAGTCCAGCTTTAGGGCTAGGATCGTGACATACTCCCACCCTAAAATTTTGACTGTCCTTTGGTCTATTTTCCCCGCCTGAGTTGTCCCGCATTCTGGACAGACTATCTACATTTGTATTCAGCTGACCTGGCCGGTGCAGTACCTTAAACCTAAAGGTCTGAAGTGCTAAATACCATCGAGTAAGACGGGTGTTATTGTTCCTCATGGTATTAAGCCATTTTAGGGCGGCGTGGTCAGTGACTAACGTAAACTCCCGCCCCTGTAGGTAATGCTCCAAGGCCTGCATCGCCCACTTGGCCGCCAAACACTCCAATTCTACAGTCGCATAGCTCCTCTCATTAGGGTACAGTTTGCGACTAAGGTATAGAATGGGATGTTCTACCCCCTGTACTTCCTGACTAAGTATTGCCCCTAACCCTGTACCCGAAGCATCCGTTTGTAAGATAAGGGGCTTAGTCATATCAATCGAACTCAACACAGGATTTGTGCAGAGGGCCTCCTTAAGGTCCTCCACCGCGCGTCTCTCTTTTCCCTCCCACCAAAGAATATCTGAGCGATCTTTCTTTAGCATATCCGTGAGGGGGGCTGCCCTAGTGGCAAATGCCGGTATGAATCTTCTATAGTAGCCGATCAACCCTAGGAACCCTCGAAGTTGTTTTTTTGTTTTGGGTAAGGGGTACTCCTTTACACACTGTACTTTGTCAATCAATGGTTTGACTTGGCCTTTCCCCACCACATAACCCAGGTATTTCACTTCGCTTTGACCTAAATAACACTTTTTTGGATTAACAGTGAATCCTGCTTTCCTAAGCGCCTTTAGAATTGTGGCGACATGTTCCAGATGCTGGGTCCAACTTGTGGAAAATATGACAATGTCATCTAAGTAGGCCTCAGCATACTGGTGGTGTCCCCTCAATACCTCCATGACTCCGCGTTGACATGTCGCAGCGGCGCCATGGAGTCCGAATGGCATCCGTTTAAACTGGTATAGACCATACGGTGTACTAAAGGCCGTTTTAGGCCTGGCACTAGCGGACAGGGGAATCTGCCAATATCCCTTAGTGAGGTCTAGAGTGGAGAGATATTGGGCTTGCCCTAATCTATCCAATAGGTCATCCACCCTAGGCATGGGGAAGGCATCGAACTCCGAGACTTCGTTTAATTGACGAAAGTCTATGCAAAATCTGGGAGTCCCATCGGCTTTAGGCACAATAACCACGGGACTACACCACGGACTTTGGGATGGTTCAATCACCTCCAAAGTTAACATTTCATTCACCAACTCTTGTACTAATTTCTTCCTCTCTTCAGACAATCTATAGGGCTTTACTCTCACTACCTTCCCAGGTGTGGTGACTATATCATGTACTACCACCTCTGTACGTCCGGGTATTGGGGAGAACACATCTCCGAATCTTTTAACAAGAGCTTCTACCTGTTCTACCTGCCTTTCCGACAGTTCTGTCCCTATATTGACTTTTTCCTCATGGCCTAAATCAGTGACTTGGGGTCCTAGGTCTTCATCCTGCCTCTGCTCCGCCATCAGAGCTAATGTCTCTCTTTCTCTCCATGGCTTCAAGAGATTGATGTGATACGTCTGTACTTTATTTTTCCCGTCTTTGACCCTATAGTCCACTTGATTCAATTTCTCCACGATGGTGGCCGGCCCTTTCCATTCCGCAAGGAATTTATGGGGGTCAGAGGGTACTAAGATTACTACCTTATCCCCCACTTTTAGGTGACGGACCTTGGTCTTCCTATCATAATACGCTTTCTGCCTTTTCTGCCCCCATTCCATGTTGTCCTTGCCTATTTTGGCCACCCGAGCCAACCTATCTTTCAACAGGGTTAAGTAGGAAACCACATTCTTCTCTTCTCCCTCGTGTGTACCCCAATGTTCCTTTACAATATCTAATATACCCCTGGGAGCCCGGCCATACATCATTTCATACGGACTAACACCCAGGGAGTCTTGAATTTTCTCCCTTGCTGCAAACAGCACCAGGGGCAACATAAGGTCCCAATCCTTCTTATCCTGTTCAAGGACCTTTTTTAGCATTTGTTTCAGGGTCTGATTGAAACGTTCAACCATCCCATTGGCTTGGGGATGGTAGGCCGAGGTTTTTATGTGCCGAACCCCAAACCCTTGCCAAAATCCTTCCATTTCCTTCGAGAGAAAATTAGTTCCTCTATCTGTCAGGACCTCCCTCGGAAAGCCTACGGCGCAGAACAACCCAATTAATTCCCTCATAAGGGCCGCCGAAGAGGTTTTCCGTAATGGAAAGGCCCAAGGATACCTTGTGGCTACATCCATTACTACCAGGATAAAATTATGCCCCCGGGGAGTCCTTTCCAACGGACCCACGATGTCCATGGCTAATCTAGTCAGAGGTTTCTCCACCTTGGGTAAGGATATGAGCGGCGCCCGAGCTGGTTTACTTAGCGTTAACTTCTGACAAACAGGGCAGGACTTACAAAAATCATCTACATCCGTTGAAACCCCTGGCCAAAAGAATCTTTCCAATACCTGGATTGCTGTGGCCCTTGCACCTTTATGCCCAGCCAGGGGATGATCATGCGCCGTTTGTAGAATAATTTTTCTAAATCCTTGTGGAACCATTAGCTGTTCCCGCCTCACCCGTGGCCTCTCACCTGGGATTTGCCTATACAGTAACCCCTGTTTTATCCTAAACCTCACTAAGCCCTTAGACCCTTCTTGAGCTTGCTGCCAAGCTTCCCGTAGCGAGGCATCCGCCTTCTGTTCGGACGGGAAAGTGGGCAACACCTCTCTTACTTCCCGAGGGACCCAAGGTACTTCTTTATACTTGGTCAACTGTTTAAGGGCTTGACTCCTTCGCTGTTTCTGTTTTTTTCTTTGGGACTGCGATTGTCTGTCCGGCCTCTGGGGATATCTATGAAGGACGTCCCCCGTAAAGGGAAAAATTTTTCCTAGCTCTTCCTCCTTTTCTCCCGAGACCGGCCCCTGGGAGCGCGTGCCTACCAAGCCCTGACGGGTCATCAAATATTCTCTCAGTCCTACCCAGTCCCGACCTAATATCAGTGCATAAGGTGCCCTAGGGACTATTGCAAACCTGACCCTAAAGACCTTGTCCCCATACAACATCGTGGTCGGTCTGAGGGGGTATCTTAACTTATCCCCATGGACACACCTAATGGTGACCATATTGCTTTCTTCTCTCCCTGTTTCCCTTGGGAATGTCCGTTTCCAAAATCCTGTGGACATCATTGATTGATCTGCCCCTGTATCCACCAGAGCCCATACTTCTTTCCCTGCTATGGATACTAAAGCTCGATATTCACTGGCTGGACCCTGTGTTGGTCTTTGCATCCTCCCCAGACCTCTTACCCCTTTATCAAGCAGGTGGACTTGGTCCTCCTTTTCCTCATAAGAAGGGGGTCCCCTCTTGCTTGGTGAGGTTTCTCTGGGATCATCTTCTATGGGTGGTTTGAAGGTCTGTTTAGGAATACTACTATCATTCACCTCCCAAACCCGTTCCTGTGGCCCTCCTATGTGTGCCTGTACCTCTTCAACTGGACTTGACCTTGCATTAGGACCCCTCATCAAGAATGTTCCCTCATCGAGCCACCCCCTAATATGATTAGCTTCCGTCCTTGTCTGGTCTAACCCCTCTTGGCAGGCCTGATTTGTCATATCAGGGCTCACTGCTGGTAATAGCTGATTTAACAGTCTCGTGTGCTCACCCCTTGCTCTGGTTAGTTCGTCATACTGCTGTCGAGCTTGCTTCTGGCTGTCTTCCCATAAGTCCTGGGTGGCCTTGAGCACAGTTTGTAAGTCCCTGCTTTGTTTTTGCCTCTCGGCGGTCAGGAAAGCGATCAGCTGCTGTTGATCCATGACACCGAACAGCCTAAAAAAAACAAACACAGAGAGACCAACCCAAGTGCGGTAACACAACGGTAGGGTAGCCAATCTCCCTCACCCCCCCTGGTCAAGTCCCTTACCAGAGAGAAAGGTGAGTCTGTGCCTTTGGGTTTTGGGCCTCCTTGACCCCCAGTCGTTACTGCGTTTTTGTCCTCTTTTATAGGTTCGCAGCCTCCTGGATCTTTCTCCGACTTCTGGCCCACCGCAAGTGTCAGCCGGATCACTGTGGTCCTGTGCTTCCTCCGCACACCCGGTCTCAGCCGCCTGGAACTCAGCTCCTCACCGACAGGAACCAACACAACAAACTAACAAAATAAGCTAAAACAACAAATTAGCTGAAGTCCATGGAGAAAAAAAAAATTTTCCCACTATATTCTAAAATTTTTTTTTTTCCCCAAAAGTTCCACCAGTGTCCAGCAGGAGGCGCTATATCCCACTCCTGATACCAATTGTAGCGGATCCATTACCTGCGTCCTCAGTAACCCCGGCTCTGCTCACTTCAACGAGGCCCTCACGTGCTTCCTGCAAGTAGGAAGTCCTGCTGGACCAGCCTTGTCAACACTGGAACTATAATGGTTATCAAAGAAAAATCAAATCTTGGTTCAAAAATAAAGTCATTTATTGTGGCATGTGTGAGTCTATGCACAACTGGACCTAGCTCCACAAGTAACAATGATAGTCCAGTAACAAAACAAAGCAAAACAGAGCTCAAATCAAAGGAGCTCAGTTACCACCTTAATTCAGGTAAGAAAAATATCACATAGTCCCAAAATCATTGTTATTAGTTGGTCTAAGTAAATGTCCACAAATGGTGCGGCCTTCAAGCTTCACCAAGTCTTCAGCAATAAAGCCAGCCCTTTTGATAGAGCTACATGCAAGCCTGTGGTGCTGCTGGCTTGCTCCCAATCAGCTTAGCTAAGCTGATGTGGGGGGAGGGGAGTAAGTGAATCCACCTTTTTAAACTTTTCTGAAAACCAGAATGCCACGAATGGCTCCACTAACCCACCCAAATGGTAAGTGGATTCTCCCCAAAGTTCCTTACTTCCCTCAGGTATCTTAACCCATTCAAAACCTAGTTCAAAACTTCAGGTATTCAGTCATTCAGCACTTGGAACAAAACAAACGTTTTTTTTTTTCTCTTTCCCTGTTCCAAATGAACACAGCAGTAGCAGCCTCATTATATTCTCAAGGCAGCTTGCCTTGAGCAACCCCTCCTTAGCTTAACCCTGCTATAATATAGACTGCACAGACCTGCCACTTAACTCCAGTCCATGCCGCAATCTTCAGGCAGTCCTTCCGTCTGTGTCCAGTCCATGGGTTCAAGTACTGGCTGCTGGCTGGTTCCAAGGTCAGTATCAGCCTCAGTCATTTCAATATCCTGGGGCTGCAGTGCTCCATCAGGAGAGTCCTCTCCTGTAGCTGGCCCAGGAAAGACTGATCTTTTTCTTCTGAGGGCAGCCTCTAAATTGCACAACTTCCCACACCCTGTTCTCCGAGGGGGAGGAGTTGGTTGCACTGCCTTCTTAGGTTTAGCTGCACTCTTGCTTATTACCCTCAGCTGGGGACTAGCAGAGGGAGAGGTGTGTCTCAGAGGCTGTTCCAAGCTGTTCCTCTTAACAACCTCCACTCCCTGCAACTGGATTTTTTTAGACTTAAAGGGGCAGTCAGTAATTTCCTTCTTACTGCTCACTACCCTATCTCTTTCCTTAGTGCTCTGTATGTTAGGGGTGACCTTCGTCCTATCACGGCCAGGCACGAGTCCAGCTTTAGGGCTAGGATCGTGACAATATATATGTATATATAGAAGAGTATATATATATATAGAATAGTCATAGAAAAACACACACCCCATTCACTTACCCCCCCCCCCCCAATCAAAGAAGTAAAATGGAAAAAACTATACAACGGACTATTGGCCACTCAGGCAGCGAAGATAGACAACCAAGTCTCCAATCTATTGACAACAACCCCAGACTACAAGATGTTCAGAAAGGAAATAAAAACTATACTCTTCAAGAAATCCCTTAATAAAGCTTAATACCATGATAAAGCTTAACCCCCCTCTTACCATCCCCTCCCTAACCCCAGATCCTACTTTTCCCTCTCTTGGAAACCTTCTCTGATCTAACGTTGTAACCCTTCTTCCATAACTCTTTTTGTAATCCGCTTTGAACCGAAAGGTAATGGAGGAATAGAAATCTGTAATGTAATATAATGTAATTATTTTGTTAAGGGCTAATTTGCAGAAACATTGTTGACATTGTTTCAGATCATTGATTGAACCATATACACGTCATTCTCTTCTTGGTTGGGCTGAGAACTTTTCAGCACACCTCTTAAACAATGTCAACAACGTTTCTGCAAATTAGCACTTAACAAAATAAGATAACACTCTTTTCAGCTACAGTGGCAAAATAACGCTCAGAATTTAGGACGTTGGTTGGGCTGAGAACTTTTCAGCACCCCCCCCCCCCTTCCCTCTTGTATTAAACTATGTTAAGCAGCTAGCATGGCTTTTTTAGGGTGATGGCCATTAATGTGGAGCAGGGCTACTGGCATGTTAAAACCTATAGATGTGGTTTAAAAAAAAAAAAATCCATTCTAGTTTCTTAGGGTGGGTAGGGACAGGTTGTAAGCATGATAGGGCAGAATGTAGTACAGCAGATGGTCTGCTGTAACAGCTAGCACTCAGGTTTATTTTTATTTTTTATTTTATTTCTTCCATTTGTGTGTCGCACACACCTATACAAGCTTTAGATGACATTACAGAGGAAAGGGTTAGAAGAGGGTAGAGAAGACTATGGAGGGCAGGAAGGAGTGGAGAGGAGAGAAGCATGTAGAATATTTCATAGAAATTCCTAACTTTACAGATAGGAGCATCTAAATGAATTAAAGGAATATGTAAAAAGGAATAGAAGGGAGGAACTGTTAAACAACAGAATTCAGTTAATAAAATAAAAACAATAGGGGTGAAACAATGGAATTAAATTTAAAATAATTCATAAACTGGAAGAAAACATTGAAAAATATAATCAAATAAGTCTGGCAGAAGTCCAATTTCCTGAAGCAGCTCTGTTGCCTCAGCATATTTTAAATAATCCCAACGGCAAAAGTCCAGATGGGACAGATTTCAGCTTGGGCTTCCCAGCTGCTGCAGCCCTGACTCATCGCTTCCAGGCAGAAGATGCACAGAGATAGAACAATCCAGCGCCGGGCCGCACTGCTCTCGGTGGGCAGCTCCTGAAGAATACAGCACTCTTCCTCCATCGGATAACTGGAAGGAGGAGTCCACGGCACGGTCCCACTCCAAGGATTCAGAGACACCACCAGCTCCTCCCAAATGAGAGAGCAGACACCGCCCCCCCATCCTAGGCAACCACCAGCAGCGATCCACCATGCCTCCACTGGTCCCGCCTCCAGAAACGATCTCCCCGCAGCGATCCACAGTCACCACACGCAGGTAGGAAGGTCCTCTGCTGAAAATGAACCGTTCCAGGCCTTTAGGTTAGTAGACAGTTATGCTGTGATTCTATAACTGTCCAACTGAATCAAAGAAAAACCTGAAAAATGGGGAGCTCCCCATTTTTCGGGTTTTTCTTTGATTCAGTGATTCTATAACTGTCAAAGTCCTCCTATCCAAGATGTTTTCTGAGTCGCCCGAGTGAAAATTAAAAGAAAAAAATACAGAACTCTGTAAAACTATGAATAAGGTAGATGAAAGGAACAAAATAAAGTAGAAACCAACAAAATAAGACTAAATAGAACTAAAAACTTATAAATATGAGACACTGAAGCCCAGGTCTTACTCAGGCAACATTCTAGATAAGAATGCATGCTAGCTGTCATGAGTATTAGTTGCATTAGGTACAGCTGAACTACCATCAGTTTGGTAGTGTGGTTGCTGCACAAGTTAATAATTGTGTATGCAAGGAAGCATCCCTATGACCTTTTCTAAACAAGATGATCCCCCCCCAAACAAATGAGCTTCCAATCTTTCCTTCCCCTTCTCAAAGCCCTCCCCTCAGAAGTAAACCCCTTCAAAAGAAAGTCCCATACTCCAACTCTTTGGATTTATGAACAACTTTAAAAAATGAAGGTGGACAAAGCTATGGGACCGGATGGGATCCATTGCAGGATATTGAGGGAGCTCAGAGAGGTTCTGGCGGGACCTAATAAAGATTTTTTTTTCGATAAATCCTTGGAGATTGGAGAGGTTCCAAGGGACTGGAGAAAAGTAGATGGATCAGAGAGATGAAGTGAAAAACTACAGGCTGGGTCATTTGGCCTTTATCTGCCTTCATGTTTCTATGTTACCTACAAGTAAGGATTGCTCGATAGCAGTCTTCCAGTGGATGTACTATATGAGACTTTGGTTACCTCTGTGCCCTTACAAATATAGAGGAAATACTAATTACCGTATTTGCCGGCGTATAAGACGACTTTTCAGTACCTTAAAATCCTCCCCAAAGTCGGGGGTCGTCTTATACGCCGGGTACTGTTTAGAGAGCTGCACGGGGACGCCCCTAGGGTCGCGGGGATCCCATGGGGATGCCCCCTAGGGTCGCGGGGATCCCATGGGGACGCCTCCGAGGGTCGCGGGGCTCCTGCGGGGCTGGATGCTCAGTCTTCTGGATGTACGTGGCTCTTCTTCTCCCTACCTTCTCTGCTTGCAGCACAGAGCCAAACGGAAGTCTTCCCGACGTCAGCGCTGACGTCGGAGGGGAGGGAGGGCTTAAACAAAGCTTAAACAAAGCCCTCCCTCCCTCCGACGTCAGCGCTGACGTCGGGAAGACTTCCGTTCGGCTCTGTGCTGCAGGCAGGGCAGATAAGGAGAAGGAGAGTAGCCTCGCGGTTCGAGTGGCTACCAAGGGAGAGGGGCGGCCGCCCCGCCCCGGTTGCAGCACAGCCGGCCAGGTTCCCTTACTTTTGTGGCACTTCCCCGACCGACCGATAACAGCCCGGGTCCGACAATCCTCCCTGCCCTGTAGCCGCAAATCTAAATTACCTTCTTACAGCAGCTGTAAGAAGGTAATTTAGATTCGCGGTTAAGGGCAGGGAGGTTTGTCGGACCCGGGCTGTTATCGGTCGGTCGGGGAAGTGCCACAAAAGTAAGGGGACCTGGCCGGCTGTGCTGCACCCGGGGCGGTAGAGAAGGTGTGCGGAAGAAGGGGTAGTCTTATACGGCGAGTATATAACAAAACTCTATATTTTAACTAAAAGTTGGGGGGTCGTCTTATACGCCGGCAAATACGGTACTGTACTTAAGTAAAGGGTTTCTTTTACTTGTAAAGAAATACAGGATAACATTAGCTACTTTTAATTTACGACTTTTATCTAGTTATATTTACAACTTTAGTTACATTTATCTAGTTACTTTACGACTGTTATCTAGTTACATTTGATGTTTATATTTAAAAGTAAAAAAGTAACCTCCCCCTTTTACAAAGCTGCAACAACAGTGGCTGCCATGTGGCAAACGCTCCAACGACAATTAAATCCCTATGGGCATCAAAGTGATTACTGCAGCAGCAGCTGCTACGGCGGCTTTGTTAAAGGAGCCCTAAAAGTGGAAGCAAGATGTAAAGGACGATATAGCTCAGTAAACCAAATGAAACAGTAAAACCTGGAACAGGATTTTGCTATCGTAAACCTCATCACACAAACAGTGGATCATTCCATCTTAAACTTTGCTGTTCAGAGAATATAGGGCTCCTTATACGAAGGCGCGGTAGCGGTTTAACGTGCGTAATAGCATGCGCTAAACCGCCGGCCTCCTTTCGAGCAGGTGGTAGTTTTTTTGGCTAGTGCGGGGGTTAGCGCGTGATGAAATGTCACGCGCGCTGAAGCCGCTACTGCGGCTTCATAAAAGGAGCCCATAGTCTATGGGAACAGTTGTGTGGCCTCTGTTTAAACTGCTTGCTGGTCGCCAGTCGAACAGAACTGTGATGAGTTGCGACGCTTTGAAGCAGAGGAAAAAAAAAACCTGAAGCTGGTTATAATTCTTGGTGAGCAGATATCGCTACAACAGACTGCTGGTCATTTGATGGGAAATTTTAAAATGGGGTGACTGTCTACTAGATCAGTGTTCTTCAACCGCCGGTCCATGGACCGGTGCCAGTCCAAAGAAATTTCCTGCCAGTCCACAGGGCCGGCATGTGCATCAGGCCCAAAACTGTGTTCTTCAACTGCCGGTCTGCGATGCGATCGATGCGTCGTTAATAAGATTATATTGTGTGTATATATTAAAAAATGAATGGAAAAAATAGTGTTACAATTAGGACTATGGGAGCAGGGTCTGGCCCACGACTTAGCCCCGTGTTCTTCAACCGCCAGTCTGCGGACCGATGCCGGTCCCCAAAATAATTCTTTTATTTCTGCCGGTCCATAGGTGTAAAAAGGTTGAAGAACACTGTACTAGATAGTCTTCAGAGAGGAAGTCTGCTTGTCTGGCCACAAGACTGAAGGATTCCCACACATTTGACATTCCTGCCTCAGTTCTCAGAGGTATTCAAAGTTTGCTATCGGATAAAAAAATTGTTAGAACAATACTACTATTACTATTCATTATTTTTAGAGTGCTACCAGACGTATGAGGCACTGTACAGGGTCACAAAAAGAGACAGTCCCTGCTTGAATGAGCTTACAGTCTACATACTCAAGAAAGACAAACAGGATGCTAGGGTAGGAGAGGTTACAAGTTAGAGCGGATGATTAAACTGTTAGCTAGGGTGGTGGAGCAGAAGGCAGAAGGGAATAGGGTTATGAGTTGAAGGCTCAAGCAATGATTCCAACTTTGTGAATGTCTTTGTATTTGGCTGGCATGATGATGATAATAGAAGCATATATAGAAACATAATGGCTGATGAAGGCCAAATGGCCCATCTAGTCTGCCCATCCACAGTAACCACTTCCTCTCTCTAAGAGATCCCATGTGACTATCCCAGGCTTTCTTGAATTCAGACACAGTCTCTGTCTCCACCACTTCTTCCGGGAGACTGTTCCACGCATCTACCACCCTTTCTGTAAAAAAGTATTTCCTTAGATTATTCCTGAGCCTGTCACCTCTTAACTTCATCCTATGCCCTCTCATTGCAGAGTTTCCTTTCAAATAAAAGAGACTCGACTCATGCGCATTTGTATTATGTAGGTATTTAAATGTCTCTATCATATCTCCCCTCTCCCGCCTTGCCTCCAAAGTATACAGATTGAGATGTTTAAGTCTGCCCCCATACGCCTTATCACATAGACCACACACCATTTTAGTAGCATTCCTCTGTACCAACTCCATCCTTTTTATATCTTTTTGAAGATTCGGTCTCCAGAATTGTACACAATATTCTAAATGAGGTTTTTATCAGAGTCTTATACAGGGGCATCAATACCTCCATTTTCCTACTGGCCATACCGCTCCCTATGCACCCTAGCATCCTTCTAGCTTTGCCGTCACCTTTTCAACCTGTTTCAGCCTGTTTGGATCATAAATAAGATAATAATGGCAATGATGATGATAAAAGTATTCTTCGCTTTATGAAGTCAAGTGTTCCAGATAGAGATTCCCTTGATCAATATATGAAGACCCAGTAAAAAGATATCAGTATTATTGCAACCTAGGCTTATTTGAATGATTTTTTTTTTTTAGCCACACTGAGTAACCCACTTTCTGCCAGTGTAGTTGTTGAACACCTTTATAGCTGTGCTTGTTTAATAATGACTCACAAGCATATGAGTGACAGTCATTTTTTTCAAATTCAGTGTTACTAAAAACAAAGTGGATTGATTTGTAGAACAATAAAGTTCGGATAAAAACATTGACAATTATTCATTGTAGTTATGATACTTTATGCTCAAAAAGTATTATTCCCCCATTTTACAAAACCACACAAGTGGTTTTTAGTGCTGGCCGGCACGCTAAATGCTCTGCGCTGCTCCAACAGTCATAAGAACATAAGAATTGGCGCTGCTGGGTCAGACCAGTGGTCCATCGTGCCCAGCAGTCCGCTCACGCGGCGGCCCCCAGGTCAAAGACCAGTGCTCTAAATGAGTCCAGCCTCACTTGCCTACGTTCCAGTTCAGCAGGAACTTGTCCAACTTTTGTCTTGAATCCCTGGAGGGTGTTTTCCCCTATAACAGACTCCAGAAGAGCGTTCCAGTTTTCCACCACTCTCTGGGCGAAGAAGAACTTCCAAATAAAATTTGCGGATGAAACTAAACTATTTAATGGAGCTCGGACTACAGAGGAATGTGAAGAATTGCAAAGGGACTTGAACAAACTAGAAGACTGGGCGACGAGATGGCAGATGAAGTTCAACGTTGAGAAATGTAAGGTGTTACATGTGGGGAGCAGTAGCTCGAGGTACAACTATACAATGGAAGGGATGTTATTGAATAAGAGTACCCAGGAAAGGGACTTGGGGGGTATTGGTGGACATGACAATGAAGCCGACGGCACAGTGCGCAGCGGCCGCTAAGAGAGCGAATAGAATGCTTGGTATAATCAAAAAGGGTATTACAGCCAGAACGAAAGAGGTTATCCTGCCGTTGTATCGGGCGATGGTGCGCCCGCATTTGCAGTACTGCGTCCAATATTGGTCGCCGTACCTTAAGAAGGATATGGCGTTACTCGAGAGGGTTCAGAGGAGAGCGACACGCTTGATAAAAGGGATGGAAAACCTGTCATATACTGAGAGATTGGAGAAGCTGGGTCTCTTTTCCCTGGAGAAGAGGAGACTTAGAGGGGATATGATAGAGACTTATAAGATCATGAAGGGCATAGAGAGAGTAGAGAGGGACAGATTCTTCAAACTTTCGAATAATAAAAGAACAAGAGGGCACTCGGAAAAGTTGATAGGAGACAGATTCAAAACAAATACTAGGAAGTTCTTTTTTACCCAACGTGTGGTGGACACCTGGAATGCGCTTCCAGAGGACGTGATTGGGCAGAGTACAGTACTGGGGTTCAAGAAAGGATTAGACAAATTCCTACTGGAAAAGAGGATAGAGGGGTATAGATAGATTACTGCACAGGTCCTGGACCTGCTGGGCCACCGCGTGAGCGGACTGCTGGGCACGATGGACCTAGGGTCTGACCCAGCAGAGGCATTTCTTATGTTCTTACATTTGTACAGAATCTATCCCCTTTCAACTTTAGAGAGTGCCCTCTCGTTCTCCCTACCTTGGAGAGGGTGAACAATCTGTCTTTATCTGCTAAGTCTATTCCCTTCAGTATTTTGAATGTTTCGATCATGTCCCCTCTCAGTCTCCTCTTTTCAAGGGAGAAGAGGCCCAGTTTCTCCAATCTCTCACTGTACGGCAACTCCTCCAGCCCCTTAACCATTTAAGTCGCTCTTCTCTGGACCCTTTCGAATAGTACCATGTCCTTCTTCATGTATGGCGACCAGTGCTGGACACAGTACTCCAGGTGAGGCACACCATGGCCTGGTACAGCAGCATGATAACCTTCTCTGATCTGTTTGTGATCCCTTTCTTTATCATTCCTAGCATTCAGCACACCAGCCTGTGCTAAAAACTTCATTTTGGTAAAAGAGGAGGGGGGAGGAGCATGTATCTTTTGAATATGAGACCTGCAGAATTCTAATGGACTGATTTATTTTATTGGACACCATAGAGAAATAAGACACATTACTTGATTACATAGTAAACATAACCCTTCCTTTTTCATAAATATTGAAATAATTTTAAGAAAATGGGATTGATCATAGTAATCTGTTTAATGATTGATCAATTGTGGTAAATATATTCTTATTGTAGGACAGTGTTGTAAATGAAACCCTAATTTGCTGCATTGTATATAACTGATTTTTGGCTCTTAAGTAATATGGTTTAGGTTCAAAAGCAAGGACCATGGCCCCCCCTTTTTTTACTCAACCTCAAAGGCAGAGATATCATGGAGATATTCTGATTTTAACTAAACATTATTTGCATTACTCATATAGTCAGAATCAATAGGATCCTATTTCTAAAGCTGAAGTAATTATGGCTAGAAATAGGAATGCCTTTTGTTTAGTCTTTAGGACGCCAGATCAAAATAAAATAGACTTATCTGCTTTAATTATGATCCTATTAATGTCTAAAATGGATCTCTTTCACATAATTCTCTTGGGTGATTTTAATTCATATATATGTCAATCCCATTTGGACTTGGATATTGAAAATTTCCTAGTAGCTACGACTTGTCGGATTATTATCAAATAATGAACGAGTCCACGCATGAGCAGATCCAGATTCTAGACCAGATTTTGCTGTCACAGGGAATTATTCAGTCCTGTATTCCAACATAACTTACAGTGTCACCTGCCGCGTGGTCCGATCGTTGTGGCTTATCCTTTATGATTATGAAACTGCACATCAAAATAGTAACAGGAAGTCTATTAGATACTTTTTTTAAGGAGGTTGATAGGAATTTGCTTGCTCAGAACATTTGACAAACTTTTGTTATCACTGGCCACGAGGCCTAAAGTTGTTGGTTCAGACCTGGACTGGGTCTATCACTACTATACTACATAGCATTTCTATAGTGATGAAAGGCATATGCAGCACTGTACATTTAATATATAATAGACAGTCCCTGCTCAGAAAGTTTACAATTTAATTAGGACCGATGGAATAAATGGGACAGATAGAGGTTGGAGAGTTTCTTGCACAGAAAGTGATAGTATGGGCATAGGTACGGTTACCATATGGCTCCAGGAAAAAAAAATGGATGGATTGAGACATCTGGGTTTTACTTTTATTGCTTTCAATGGAAGTAAAACCCAGATGTCTCGATCTGTCCTCCTTTTTCTGGAGCCATAAGATAACCCTAGACATAGGTATCTTACGGTGAGTGGAAGTTAGGAGTTGAAAGCAGACTTTAAAAAAAAGTGGGCTTTTAGCTTGGATTTGAATGCTGCTAGCGATGGAGGAGTGTGTGGTGCAGTGGTTAAAGCGACAGCCTCAGCACCCTGGGCTTGTGGGTTCAAACCCCACGCTGCTCCTTGTGATCCTGGGCAAGTCACTTAACCCTTCATAGCCCCAGGTACGTTAGATAGATTGTGAGCCCACTGGACAGATAGGGAAAATGCTTGAGTACCTGATTGTAAAACCGCTTAGATAACCTTGATAGGCGGTATATAAAAACCTAATAAAACTTGAATAATAAAACTAGTGTGGGGCCCGTTAGCAGCTTTTGTTGCATCTATTTAAGATATGTAGTTATATATTTATGTCTTATATCTCTTTTAAATTAGGTTTCATTCCCATACACATCCGGGGGAGGGGAGGGGGGATAACGCATATATATTTGAAGTATGTTTACATTTCTGAGTTATACAGGGTTGGGGGGTAATGATGTCTTTTAATTTCTGTAGTTCCAAAGTGCTTTGTAATGGTTTGATATTTTTCAGATGTATATATTTATATTGCACTGTTCATATTGGAAAATAATAAAATTTATTCAGATAGATAGGAGGTGGAGCTTGACCAAGATGGCGGACTGAGGCGTTTAGGGAGACGCCGTCGTGGAAGATCTAACAATTTTATTGCCTGTCTGATGGTTAAAAGAAAATCTAAGCTCTGGGAGTTCCCGGACGAATCCACCGCACAGACCGGCCCGATGGACGTTTTTGTCGAGCAGGGCTCAAGAACAACATAGCCGGGGACTTCCTCGGCTGAAGAACGAGCGCAGGCTGAAGCACAAGAGTTCTCTTTTGAGTGCGCCACTCTGTCCCCGGATGAGCGCACTCCACCGACCCGCCCTGAGGCAATGGAAGAGGCGTTGGCTCGGGACGTTCTCCTGCCGGATGTGCAGCGCAGAGGCTCTGGCTATGGTTTGAGGCAGGAGAAGCTGTCTGGATTGTCATCGCAGCGCTCGATGGGGGGAGCACAGCCTGCTCATGAATCTTCTACGGTAGCAACTCTGGATACAGGTAGTTTGCTGCTTACAGGGGCTTCTGGAACTGAATTTTTGCCCCTACAGAGACCTGAGGTAATCAATATGGAATCAATTTGGAATGCTATTACTAATTTGCAAGTCTCACTGGGGAATCAAATACAGCAACTTTCTTCACAGTGTACTAAAGCAATTTCAGAGAATTTAGAATTTAAAAATGTGTGTGACTACTTTGGAAAATAAGACTGATGATTTGGAAGTCCAGATGAAATCTTTGGAAGCGCAAGCTTTAACTTGGTTTAAAGACAGTGCGAATTTACATTTCAAACAAGAAATATTGGAAAATTCCATCAGGAGATGTAACCTGCGGATTATTAATTTTCCCAAAGTTTATCCAATAACTGCTTTAGTTATGTTTAAAAGATATATGAATGAGATTTTGAAGGTCCCAGAAACCTCTTATCCACCTCTCTCTAAGATATATTACCTTTCAAAGAGAGTTAAGTCTCTCAAAGAGAGTTAAGTCTCAAAGTCCAAACCAGCAGAATTTATCTGCTGATAGTCTGGAGTTAACTAATTTCCTTGAGAAGTCAGAGACTGAGGTTCAGGCTTCCGCAACATTGTTGGTACAGTTTGCTATTGATTCTGATAGAGAATGGATGTTAAAGTTGTTTTTTAAATATAAAGATGTTCCATTTTTTACTAATACTATCAGAATGTTTCCAGATGTATCTCGTTGTACCCAGAAAAGACAAAAACAGTTTTTTTTTATTTTGAGACCACAGGTCATCCAGATGGGGGCAACTTTTGTTCTATGATTTCCCTGTAAATGTGTATTGGTTTATAAGGAGGACAGGTATGTCTTCTATGATCCACAGCAGTTATCTAAATTTATAACTACTAAAATAAATTATTGATTAATCATGAGTAGGCTGGCTTTTAGTTAGCTCAGAAAGAACAAAAAGTTTAAGAGCAATCAAACTTACATCTTTATTTTCCTTTTTACCATTTGCCTATTTATTTTTTTTTCAGCTTATCATCAGCTCCGCCTTCATTTAAATGGTGGACTAACTATACTTTGTAATATCTTATTTAAATTTCTATGTTTACTGGTGATTACATTGTATTTTTCTTTCATTTCAAATTGTAAAATTGTCAAATGTTAAAACTAATAAAAATTTAAGTTACCGGTACAAAAAAAAAAAATTATAAAAAAAAAAGTAAGGAACTTTCTGATACGATTAGGTTCTCCAATTCATATCAAAATTTTCAACAAAATATGTTTAAAATTCATATCTTGAATATGTTTTAAATTCATAATCTTGCTTTATTTTAAAACACAATGAATATTAAGTGAGTATTTGATATTAAGGATAATAGTGTTTTTTCTGGATATTGTCAGTTTCTAAATATTGATAGCCTCTCTGAACTGTAAGGATTACAAATCCTGATATTATTATTTATATATAT
Organism: Geotrypetes seraphini; assembly: GCF_902459505.1. Lineage (NCBI taxonomy): Eukaryota > Metazoa > Chordata > Amphibia > Gymnophiona > Dermophiidae > Geotrypetes > Geotrypetes seraphini. Next base: position 219,744,424 of record NC_047085.1, read on the forward strand.
TTTTTATTGGTAGTAAAGCAATCACAAAACAGAATTGTTAATGTCTTATGTTCTTATGTTCTTAATACTGTATACACAGTGCTAACAGTTATTTTAAGGGCTCCTTTTCAAAGGTGCGCTAATATGCCATGTGCGCTAGCCGATACCGCCTCCTCTTGAGCAGGCGGTAGTTTTTCAGATAGCACGCGCTATAGCGCGTGCTAATCCGATGCGTGCGCTAAAAACGCTAGTGCACCTTTGTAAAAGGAGCCCTAAGTATTCAGAAATAAACCCTTCCTCACCCTACCCTACCCTTCCACGAAACAACCAAGTCAGCTCAACCCACACAACATAACAAGAACCAACTATATTATGGTTTATTGTTTATTGAAAACTTCTATACTGCAACTAATGACTGGAGAGTCAATTCAGAAAGGTTTACATGAGCTTCTGTAATGGTGTTACAATACAGAGTTAGGGTATTTCTGTGATGGTTTTCAATATATGAGATCTGTAATGGTGTCAGAATAAAGGGTTAGATTATTTCTGTGGTGGTATTTTTAAACAGTTTCAGATGGTACTCACTGATGATTCAATTATTAATTATTTTATTTATAGTATTTACAGTATTTACCACTTATAGCCTAAGGGGCTCATAATAATAATAAAAAAAAACCCAACAATGTCTAAAAAGTGGCCTAAATGGGTACTTGTACGATCAAAAAGCCTAATCATCCAAATACCCATAATCAAAGCTGGTTTTAGACGTATCTGAAACCAGCTTAGGCCTTTCCCCTGCCTCTAAACGCCTAGAGAGGAAAAGGCGGGAGGTAGGCCGATTTAGAATTAGCTGTACAGCAGGTATAACCAAATGTTTTAACAGGTTGCCTAAGCGGCACGTATATGTTTTGACTTAGACCAAGTCAAATCAGGTATAAGTGCTGAAAAGGGACCATTGAGCGGATTGCGGCTGCAACAATCAGCTCAGTGGCTCCGGCAATCTGCCCACTCCCCACCACAACAATCACGGCAGGAGAGATGCCTCATCTTTCCTGCTGCAATCCTCCCCCGAAATGCCATAGTTCGGGGGTGGGGGATCACCATTGCAGCAGGAGAGATAGCCAAACTCTCCTGCCGAGACGCGACCCCTCATCCCCCTGATCTGATACGGGCAAGAGGGATCCCAACTCCTCCTGCCCCTGCAACCCACCCCAACCCACCTCCAATCCGATACAGGCAGGAGGGATCCCAGGCCCTGCCCCTCTGAACCCCCAATCAGCCTCCCAAACCCCTGATCAGCCCCCCAACCGGTGACCCGCAACACCCCACCCACCCATGACACCCCACCCCCACTCCTAACACCCCCCTCTTACCTAAAATCAGTTGGATGGATAGATGGGTCCCATGCCCATCTGCCCGGCAGGCCCGCCATCCTCCTGTGGCCCCATTTTTTTAAATGCCCCTTTAAGTGGTTTACATTCAGGTACTCAACAATATTTCCCTATCTGACCTCCTGTGGCAGCTTTCAGTACTACACGAGGTACCACGAACTGCCACAAGAAGTTGTGGCAGCTATTTTGAACAGGAGCTGCAAGAGGCAGGAGTGAGGGAACTCAGCTTTTGCCCCAATAGCTCCTACAAGACACCAGGGATAAATGTAGGCCTAGGGGCTTATATGAACTCTTGGATGGTAGGGGTTGGGTTGAGATGGGGTGTTGGCATTTTAGGGTAGGAAAGGTGAGTACCTTGTGGCTATGGGATGGGGGATGAAGAGAAAGACATGCCATCAGGCAGAAGTTAAAGTATCTACTAATTTATATCTGAAAGACAAAGTTTTGTTCACTAGGAAACTAGAAAATTTGGAGAATGCAAACAGGAATTTGAATTTGAGACTCTTAAATTTTCTTTTCTCCAAATTTGAATCACCTTTTTGAAATCAGTTTTGAAATTTCCAGAAAATAACATGCCACCATTATAAAGGTTATATTACCTTAATCTTCCAAAAGTGCATGAAGAAAAAGGAGGAACATCACCAGGAGAATTGGATCTCACCGATATACTAAAGACATCTCAAGAGGAAATTTCAGTTAGAGCCACTTTACTGGTAACTTTTGTCTTTCTTCAAGATAAGGATGCAATTCTACATCTATTTTATAGGACTGATAATGTGGAATTTCATGGATTCAAAATTTCAATATTTCCTGATGTATCGAAATGTATGCAAGCTAGACGTAAGAAATCTCTGGCTTATCGTCAGTTAACTTTGAATTTGGGAGCAACCTTTCAGTTATGTTTTCCATGTAAACGTTGCATTACATATCAGAATAATAGATATATCTTTTATGAACCTGTCTACCCGACAGCCAGTGCTTGATCCATCTGTGCACATCCCCTCCCACCCCGTGGTTCCACAGTTTCTTAAGTAGCCTTTCATGTGGCACCTTGTCGAAAGCCTTTTGAAATTCGAGGTAAATGATGTCTATGGGCTCCCCATTGTCCATCCGACTGCTTATTCCCTCAAAGAAGTACAGAAGGTTCGTTAGGCACGACCTTCCCTTGCAGAATCCGTGCTGGCTTGTTCTCAGTAGGCCATTCCTCTCGATGTGCTCGCTAATGCCTTCCTTGATCATAGTTTCCACCATCTTCCCTATTATTGAAGTCAGGCTCACCGGCCTGTAGTTCCCGGGGTCACCCCTCGATCCCTTCTTGCAAATGTCACACCGATCTTCAAGAAAGGATCGAGGGGTGACCCCGGGAACTACAGGCCGGTGAGCCTGACTTCAATAATAGGGAAGATGGTGGAAACTATGATCAAGGAAGGCATTAGCGAGCACATCGAGAGGAATGGCCTACTGAGAACAAGCCAGCACGGATTCTGCAAGGGAAGGTCGTGCCTAACGAACCTTCTGTACTTCTTTGAGGGAATAAGCAGTCGGATGGACAATGGGGAGCCCATAGACATCATTTACCTCGACTTTCAAAAGGCTTTCGACAAGGTGCCACATGAAAGGCTACTTAAGAAACTGTGGAACCACGGGGTGGGAGGGGATGTGCACAGATGGATCAAGCACTGGCTGTCGGGTAGACTGCAGAGGGTTGGAGTAAAGGGTCAATATTCTGACTGGCGGGGAGTCACGAGCGGTGTGCCACAGGGATCGGTGCTGGGGCCTTTACTCTTTAACATATTCATCAATGACCTGGAAAAGGAGGCAAAGTGTGAGGTTATAAAATTCGCAGACGATACCAAACTGTGTGGCAGAGTTAGGACCAGGGAGGAGTGTGAGGACCTACAAAGGGACCTGGACAAGCTGGAAGACTGGGCAAACAAATGGCAAATGCGATTCAACATGGACAAATGCAAGGTCATGCATATAGGGAAAAAGAACCCGTTGTTCAGCTACAAATTAGGGGGGGTATTGTTGGGAGACAGCAGACTCGAGAGAGACTTGGGTGTGCTGGTGGATGCATCACTGAAGCCATCTGCACAGTGCGCAGCAGCCTCAAAAAAAGCCAACAGGATGCTGGGCATCATAAAGAGGGGCATAGCAACCAGAACACGGGAAGTCATCATGCCATTGTATCGAGCGATGGTGCGTCCACATCTGGAATACTGCGTTCAGTATTGGTCGCCGCACCTCAAGAAGGACATGGCGGTACTTGAGAGAGTCCAAAGGAGAGCAACGAAAATGGTAAAAGGGCTGGAACACTGCTCATACGCCGAGAGGCTGGATAGGCTGGGGCTCTTCTCTCTGGAGAAAAGGAGACTCATGGGAGATATGATAGAGACCTTCAAGATCATGAGGGGCATAGAGAGGGTGGATAGGGACAGATTCTTCAGACTGAAGGGGACAGCAAATACGAGGGGGCATTCTGAGAAACTGAAGGGAGACAGGTTCAAAACAAATGCAAGGAAGTTTTTTTTCACCCAAAGGGTCGTGGACACTTGGAATGCGCTACCGGAGGAAGTGATCAGGCAGAGTACGGTACAGGGATTCAAGCAGGGATTAGATGGATTCCTGAGGGATAGAGGGATCGTGGGATACTGAGGGAGGAGCTGGGATGTAACACGGGTGTAGGAAGTTAACCAGGAAATGAGTAAACCAACCTGGTCATGCATGTGTAGACCAGAGGGCTAGGACTTCGATAGGAAGGCAGGACTTAAAGGGGAAACCAAGGTGGCAGGGGAGCCCCTTCTGATGATTCAGACAGGTCTTGACCTGTTTTTGGGCCACCGCGGGAGCGGACTGTGGGCAGGATGGACCTGTGGTCTGACCCGACAGAGGCACTGCTTATGTTCTTATGTTCTTATGATCAGTTACAATTTTTTCTTGAGGGTAAAGCAACTACAATAGGCCCAGAGATTTCCATGGAATCTCCTAACCAGGCTAATAATTGACTCCAGCTGTACTCTGTAATTTGATTAATTTAGTTATTTATTGAAGTCGAACTTCCCTTGGAATTTGCTTGATTCTCTCTCTCCTTAGCACAGGATAGGGGGCTGGTACTCCCTGGGGAAAAGCGGGGAGGTGGGGTGGAGGGGACATGGGGAGGAAGAGAGTTGCGAGGGTAAAGGCGGAGGGCACAGCAGAGGCACCGGGAGCGGGAAAACGGCCCGAGACTCAAGGGAAGGCGGCCCAGGTAAAGGCAGAGGTGGAGGACAAACACCGGGACCTACAGTGCTTATACTCAAATGCAAGAAGCCTCATGGCTAAGATGGGTGAACTGGAAGTCATGGCCAAGGGGGAGGACCTGGATATAATAGGAATTACAGAAACCTGGTGGACAGAAGAAAATCAATGGGATGTGGCGCTGCCAGGGTACAAGCTCTACAGGAGGGACAGGACCCACAAGAAGGGGGGAGGCATAGCGCTGTATATAAAGGACTATATCTACTCGATTGGGATCGATACGGCAACAAAGGCAGAGGAGCTAGAATCGCTATGGGTCAAATTGCCGGGAAAGAAGAGTGCAGACATAAAGCTGGGGCTGTATTATCGCCCGCCTGGTGCGACAGAAACAATAGGACAAGACTTGGAAGCAGAACTGAGACAGGAATGCAGGACTGGAAGTGTAACAGTGATGGGGGACTTCAACTACCCGGGGATAGACTGGAGTACGGGACACTCCAACTCCACGAGGGAAGCAGGATTCGTAGAAGCTGTGAGGGACTGCTTCATGGAGCAACTAGTCAAGGAACCGACGCGAGGGGATGCTACTCTTGACCTCATCCTTAACGGATTAGGGGGGCCTGCAAGAGGGGTAGAAGTGGGAGGAACACTAGGCAACAGTGATCACAACGTGATCAGATTCACATTAGAAAGGGGGTCACACATAGTGGGGAGGACCGCAACGACTGCGCTCAACTTCAGGAAAGGGAACTATGTTGCTATGAGGAAAATGGTGGGGAGGAAGCTCAGGAACGGATTTAGGATGGAGACTGTAGGGAGCGCCTGGACCCTTCTCAGGGACACACTGCAGGAAGCGCAAAAACTGTACATCCCCAGTTTCAGGAAAGGCCGCAAGAACAAGCGGTCAAAAGACCCGGTTTGGATGACACCTGAAGTAAAGAGGGTAATCAGTGACAAGAAAGTGTCCTTCCGGAAATGGAAAAGGGATCCAACGGAGGAAAATCACCAGGAGCACAGGAAATGCCAAAAGGAATGCCACCGAGAGATTAGAAAAGCAAAAGGGAAATACGAGGAGGGGCTGGCCAGGGAGGCGAAAACTTCAAGGCATTCTTCAGTTACGTAAAGGGGAAGCAACCAGTGAGAGAGGAGGTGGGGCCATTGGACGATGGGGATAGGAAGGAAGTGATTAAGGAGAATAAAGAGGTAGCTGAGAGGTTGAACACGTTCTTCTCGTCGGTCTTCACGAGCGAGGACACGTCCAATATACCGGACTCAGAGGAGCTCATGAGTGGGGAGCAAGCCAAAAGATTGGGGCATATAGAGGTAAGTCGGGAGGATGTCCTCAAGCAGATTGACAGACTGAAAAGCGGCAAATCACCGGGACCGGACGGGATCCACCCAAGGGTTCTAAAGGAACTAAGTCAGGAAATAGCGGGCGCAATCCAGCATGTTTGCAACCTATCCTTGAAAACTGGAGAGGTACCAGAGGACTGGAAACTGGCGAATGTCACACCTATCTTTAAGAAGGGATCGAGAGGTGACCCCGGGAACTACAGGCCGGTGAGCCTGACTTCAGTTATAGGGAAGATGGTGGAAGCAATGATCAAGGACAGCATTTGCGAGCACATCGAGAAAAATGGCCTACTGCGGAGAAGCCAGCACGGATTCTGTAAGGGAAGGTCGTGCCTGACAAACCTTCTGTACTTCTTTGAGGGAATAAGCAGTCAGGTGGACAAAGGGGAACCCATAGACATCATTTACCTCGATTTTCAAAAGGCCTTTGACAAGGTGCCACATGAAAGGCTGCTTAGGAAGCTGTGGAACCACGGGGTGGGCGGGGATGTACACAGATGGATCAAGCACTGGCTGTCAGGTAGACTACAGAGGGTCGGAGTAAAGGGCCAATATTCTGACTGGCGGGGAGTCACGAGCGGTGTGCCGCAGGGATCGGTGCTGGGGCCGCTACTCTTCAACATATTTATCAATGACCTGGAAACGGAGGCAAAGTGTGAGGTTATAAAATTTGCAGACGATACCAAGCTCTGCGCCAGAGTTAGGACCAGGGAGGAGTGTGAGGAACTGCAAAGGGACCTCGATAAGCTGGAGGACTGGGCAAACAAATGGCAAATGCGCTTTAACGTAGATAAATGCAAGGTCATGCACATAGGGAAAAAGAACCCGTTGTTCGAGTATAAAATGGGGGGGAGATTGCTGGAAGACACCGGACTTGAGAGAGACTTGGGTGTGCTAGTGGATCCATCCATGAAACCATCCGCACAGTGTGCAGCAGCCTCGAAGAAAGCCAACAGGATGCTGGGCATCATCAAGAGGGGCATATCAACCAGGACGCGGGAAGTCATCATGCCGCTGTATCGAGCGATGGTGCGCCCACATCTGGAATACTGCGTTCAATATTGGTCGCCGCACCTCAAGAAGGACATGGCAGTTCTTGAGAGAGTCCAAAGGAGGGCAACGAAACTGGTAAGAGGGCTGGAAAACTTCCCATATGCTGAGAGGCTGGATAAACTAGGGCTCTTCTCTCTGGAAAAAAGGAGGCTCAGGGGGGATATGATAGAGACCTTCAAAATACTTAGGGGCATAGAGAGGGTGGACAGGGACAGGTTCTTCAGACTAAAAGGGACGACAGGTACAAGGGGGCACTCAGAGAAACTGAAGGGAGATAGGTTCAAATCAAATGCAAGGAAGTTTTCTTCACCCAAAGGGTCGTGGACAAATGGAATGCGCTCCCGGAGGAAGTGATCCGGCAGAGTACAGTACAGGGATTCAAACAGGGATTGGACAGATTCCTGAGGGAAAAGGGGATCGTGGAGTACTGAGGGAGGTGCTGGGGTGTTGCATAAGTATAGACAGCTCACCAGGTCGTGCAGGTGCAAGGCCGGAGGGTTAGGACATTGATGGGAAGATAGGACTTCGATGAGAAACCTAGGGGCAAGGGGGCCCCTTCTGGTGATTAAGGCAGGTCATGACCTGTTGGGCCGCCGCGGGGGCGGACTGCTGGGCAGGATGGACCTGTAGTCTGACCCGGCAGAGGCACTACTTATGTTCTTATGTTCTTAATGTGGACTTTAATCATGGTTACTAGTGTGGAATTATCTTATTATTTTATTTTTGGTTTTCTTCTTAAATTGATGTATTTCCTTTCAAGTATTGTTTATTCAACTTGTAAAAGAATATAAAGAAAGAAAGAAAAAATAAAAAACATGCCATCAGGGGCTTGTGGGGGGATGTGGTCAGTTTTTTTTTAAAAGCTTATGTGGGTCCCATTCTGATATTTAGCCAGGGCTTGCATAATTTCTGTGGGTGAATTTAGGACAGCTTTTCAGCTTAACTTACCTGGGTCTCAGCTAAATATTGTAGCATCCACATAAGTCCTGGCTCCTCTCCAGCACCACCCCCTGGCTTACCCCTGACTGGTCCACTGTTTTTTTGGGTCAGTTAAAGATGATATTCAGCAGTTAAAGATGATATTCAGCAGCACTGCCTAATTTATGGTGCTGAATAACAGAATTTTGGCAGCAACCTGTGATTTAAGTGGGCTACAGCCTCTCTAGCCCACTTAAATCACTCTAAATATCAGCCCCTTTAGTACATGAGGCCTTTATTTTGCAACACAGAGTAGGTAATTTGAGAGTGGTTATGTGGTATTTGCATCTCTAAAGGGAATACACCTGCAAAAATTCAAAATTACAGTGCTAATCAATACCCATGGCTAGCCGCGGGTAACAGCCACCGTGTCATACTGTCAATGTCATGCTGGAGTTTTCTCTTTCACCACTATGTCTGATTTCCTTGCACCTAGCTTTTTATCAAGCAGGGTGGGGATATCTCAAGTTATCATCACCTCTTCTTAATTTTCTTAGGGTCACGATCCAAATGTTTTTTTTCCAGTACAGCGATATTTTAATATTTGTAATTAATAAAATGTGCTACTTTGTTGGGCATTTCCATATTGTAGAAGTTTTCCGCCATAGCCAGCTGAAATATGGGTAACCATTTCTAGCTTTCTCTCTGTTTTGTTTTTTGCTTTTTAAGAATCTATAGATGTATCAAATTGTTCTATGCTTCTTTGAACCATCTCATCTGTAATCCACTGTCCTGGGTTGCAACTACCAATCTCTCATCTTAGATTACACATATGAGTCACTGAGTGATACGCTTGTTCTATGCACATGTATTTTTCCAAAAATGCTTTTTTTTCCCCACTAATATTTAGGAAAATATACGTGTTTCTCAGCTGATCTTCATAAAATAGACTTGATAGTGCAAATGTTCCAACTTACATGATTCATTCTTGACTTAGTTGCCCTATGCAAAACTGGGCTTACCATCTGTTATGGTGACTTACAGCATTTTACTATTGTTGAAATGAAACTGTGATGTTTTCAATTGCTGGCACATACTGTAAATAATATTTTGCTTCCTGATCCTGACCTGCCAATTATTCCTCCCATTATTCCAGGCCTCCATATGAATCATGATACTTTGTCCAGTGAGACACTGACAGTGATTATTATGGTCTTTATGGCAAGTTGAGTTATCTTACAAAGGAAAGTGAACTTACAGTAAAATTAGTGGAACTTTGTCATCTCATAATATAAAGACATAAAATTATGGTTTGAGGTACCAGATGGCTGAGAAAATGATAGCAATCCCTTGGTGTAAATGCCATCTGACAAGAAAAAATAAAAGCACCTGTTATATTGGACAAAGAAAGCATAAGTCTGTCGAAGACACATGAAACATCTCTTTTCTGTCTGTGGTGCTGAAGAATTTCTACCTCACTTTTATTGGAGTTATAAATTCTATTTCTGAAGCCATAGATCCAAAATGGATATTTTATCTACTGCTGAAGGCTTGTCTATTTTTGAATAATTAGCCAAACAGATTCTCTTTTATGATTTCTTTTACTTTGCTTGCACATAGTCATTATAATAGTTCTCAATTATCTTCCAAAGTAAGTGTGTGTGTGATTAGCAACTATAAGAACTTCTACTCACAAAATACAAATAAAACTTCTGAAGCACTTGCCATCCCCCATGATTCCTACTTTATAAAAGGTCAAATTAATTATAATACAAATCAATGTGCCAATTACACGTATAACTAGAATGCAACTATTTCTCAGTGTGTACAGTATACTAAAAAATAGGTCAGTTTTCTTGACTTGAAATGAAAGAGAAAGGCAAAACAGCTTTCTAACTCCTAGTATCCATTTATCTGCTTATAAAAGTTGTTTCTATATGCATGAACTCTGGAAAATGATATTTCTTTTGTGTATACTAGTGAAAACAGATTATGAATTGAACTGACAGGACCTTTGCATACATGTAGATTTCTGATTTATTGTAATTCTGATTCTGTAATTATTCTGAATATTGCAATTCAGCTGCAAGCATTACTGTATTTTTCGCTCCATAAGACGCACTTTTTCCCCCCTGCCGCGGAAAGTAGAGGAAGGGAAAGGCCAGGCGGGTGCAGCGATTGTATGCCACCGGCCCAGAAGCCTTACCCCCAACATCAGTTGTGATCCAAACCTTATGAACCCGAACCCGAATGGCTGGCCCGAACCTTCTTCCCGACATCAGAATGGACGTCGGGAGTAAGGCTTCTGGGCCAGCATGCAATCGCTGTACCCGCCTGGCCATTCCTAGCAAGTATCAACATCTCCTGTCGGGTGCCGTGCTGAGCCAAGAGTTGGGTGCCGTGCTGAGCCAGGAGTCGTCCCCCTACCCACTGCTGCTGCTTCTTCGTTGGTGGGCGTAAGGCTTCTAGGCCAGTGGCGTACAATCGCTGCACCCGCCTGGCCATTCCTAGCAACATCTGTTCCAGGTGCAGCGCTACTGAGCTAGGAGTCCACCCCCCTCCCCCCACTACTGCTGCTGCTGCTTCATCAACGTGTCCTCACAGCAGCAGCAGCTGGAGGTAATTCAATCGGGCGGGCAGGCTGGCTTAGGGAGGCGGTGGAAGAGGACAGAGGCTGGAAGGCAATAAGGGGATCTGGAGGGAGGGAGGGAAGAAGGTACAATTGTTGGACTTGAGTTGAGGGGGAGGGAGAAGAGGACAAAGGCTGGAATGCATTGAGGGGGACATAAGAGGGAGGAAGGGACAATTGTTGGGCCTGAGGAAGGAAAACAAGAAAGAAATTACCAGACAACGGGGGGAGGAAGAGGACAAAGGCTGGAATGCATTGAGGGGAACATAGGAGGGAGGAAGGGACAATTGTTGGGCCTGAGGAAGGAAGGAAAGAAAGGAAGAAAGAAATCACCAAACAATAAAGGTAGGAAAAATGATGTTATTTTCAATTTAGTGATTAAAATGTGTCAGTTTTGAGAATTTATATCTGCTGTCTATATTTGCACTATATTTGTCTATTTTTCTATAGTTGTTACTGAGGTAACATTGCATATTTTAAAAAGTCATCTGTCTTGATATCTGTGCCCTGTCCCTGCCTGCCCTATGCCCTGTCCATGCCCACCACTAGACCACCAGAGGGGGACAAGGTGCAGAGCTTGGCAAGGAGTGTGGGGTTGGGTGCAGAGCCTGGCAGGGAGAATTTGATTCAGAATGGGTTTTTTTCTTGTTTTCCTCCTTTAAATTTAGGGTGTGTCTTATGATCTGGTGCGTTTTATGGAGCGAAAAATATGGTAACTGTTATGAACATGCTGCAGTTATATCTCACAAATAGTTAAGATTGAAAATGGCTTAAACTCTCAATGTTTTCTCTTAGAGTAATATCAAGAGGTCCTTATAAATATTCCAAACTCTAAGATAAATAATTTTCTTTGATCCAATTGTATTTCATTGCCTATTGACTTCAATTCAGTTGAGTTAATTCATCCAATAGCTTACAAAACCTCAGATGCACCATTCCACTGCCATATACATATTCTTATTGGCGGGGAAATCTTGGTGTTAAATCCTCACAGGTTTAGGTCATATTTTTATTTAAATACTTTTATAGATATATTTTAAAAAGTTATCTGAATGATTATAGATTGTAGATCTTATAAATCAATTTAAGCAGTTCATGCGGCTGGACCCGACATATTTCGCAATAGCTTTGTCAGGGATCCGCTCTATAAATATAAATAAACTAGTCTTATAGCCTGTTACATTAACGGATGCTAGAATATATGTGTGTGTGTCTGTCTTTATTTCTTTCTCTCTCCTTAGACGCTTTCTATATTTCTTTTTTATGTCTTTCTTTTTCCTCGGCTGTCCACCACCACCCCTTGACTGCCCCCCCTGTCCATTCTCCCTTCCTTTTACCTCCCCTGTGTCCACCACCACCCCTTCACTGCTTCCCTTATCTAGCAGCAGCCCTTCTCCCTTTGTTTTACCTCCCCCCTGTCCAGCAGCACTTCTTTCCTGCTCCCCCTGTCCAGCAGTAGGCCTCCCTTCCTTTTTCTTTCCCCCACATCCATCAGCACCTCTTCCCCTGTCCATCAGCACCTCTTTCCTGCTCCCCCTGTCTAGCAGTAGGCCTCCCTTACTTTTTCTTCCACCCCCCGTCCATCAACACCTCTTCCCTTGTCCAGTAGCACCTCTTTCCTGCTCCCCCTGTCCAGCAGTAGGCCTCCTTTCATTTTTTTGCCTCCCCTGTCCATCAGTACCTCTTTCCTGCTCCCCCTGTATAGCAGTAGGCCTCCCTTCCTTTTTCTCCCCCCCCCCCCCCCGTTCATCAGCACCTCTTCCCCTGTCCAGCAGCACCTTGTTCCATTTGTTACAGTAACAGGTGCTAGAATAACCCCACCTATACCCTGACGCCACCCATGCCCAACCATGGCTGGATCATGCCTCTTACTGATCCCAGTCCCACCACCTCACCTTTCACCATTTCCGTAGTCCTCTGTACCCTTTTGGCCCTCATACCATTTCCATCGCTCCCTTTCCCCCCTTTCACACCATCTACCACCTCTATCTGACCCTGTGCCACCCCTTTTGCCATCTTTTCGATTCAGGTCCCCTCATCTGTCTTTCTCCTGCTCCTTTCATCCTCCCTGAATTCCCCAGTCCAGCAATACCCCTTCCCTGCTCCCCTCTGTCCAGCAGCAACAGCATCCATAATTCAGCAGCTCATAATCAACATGTTTGCCACTACCAAATCTCCCTTTTTTTCCTTAGGAACCTTTCAGTCATGCCGCCACAGCCTACTCTCCACGTGGCCTGTGAAAGTCCGCATGCCGTCTCCAATGAAACCCCCTCCCTCCATCATCTCCACACTTGTAGGTCCATTTCCTACCACCCGGACAAATATTTGTCAGCGTTAAACCCAGTCCACGGCTGACAATAACACCTCCGCTGAAGAGTGCTTTTCTCTTCCCCCTCTCGTTGCTCACACTGTGCGTTTACCTCCTTTCACATCTGCCCTCCACCACAGATGCCTCAAGCCGCCGCGTCCTGCAGGCGCCAACAGCCGCCACGCTCGTACCTGAAGCCAAGCCACGAGTGTGGGGCCATTTCTGGCCGAAGTTTATTTTTAATTTTGAAGGTGCCACAGCGGCTCCCCTCACAATCGCCGCCTTCGTCAGAATCCTTCTCCGTGAGAGAACCCATTGCAGCGGCACGAGGTGGAGAGCAGAGAGGCTTGTCTGGCGCGCATGCGCACTCCTACCGGCCACAGCCTGACAAATCAGATTTCAGGGAACACGCTGGTAAGAATGCACATGCACGCTTAGCATTTTATTATTATAGATATGTCTCATAATGATGTTAAAAACTATCATTTACTACAAAAGCATGAAATATTAAATGTCAATACTGATATCTCTGCATTTGTGTATGTGGGTGTGTTTTGCAAGAGTGAGAAAGAGTGTGTGTGTGTTTGTGCGTTGTGTATATTTTGTACACATGCGTATGCACATGTCTCTTCTGTACCACCCACTCAAATTTTTCTCCACAACACATTCTTCCATTGGTATGACCCAGCATGGCTGTTCTTTTGTTCTATTACACTTCACTTCCCCTGGACCAGATGGTGTACATCCCAAAGTGCTGATAGAATTGAAAAATGAACTTTCATAGGTATTGTTAGTCATTTGTAATTTTTCTCTAAAATTCAGCATAGTACTAGATGATTGGAGGTTGGTCAAGGTGATAATAATTTTTTTAAAGGGTTCCAGAGGTGATTCGGGAAATTATAGACCAGTGAGTCTGATGTAGGTGCTGAGCAAAATGGTAGAGACTTATATTAGAAATAACAAAATGACAAAATATATACATAAACATGAATTATTGAGAGAAAGCCAACATGGATTTAGTAAAGAAAAATATTGCCTCACCAATCTACTGCATTTCTTTGAAGGGGTGAATAAACATGTGAATAAGGTGAGCTGGTCAATATTGTACATCTGGATTTTCAAAAGGCATTTGACAAAGTACCTCATGAAAGACTTCTGAAGAAATTAGAAAGGCATGGGATAGGAGATAACATCCTATTGTGGATTAAGAACTGGTTGGAAGATAGAAAACACAGAGTAGGATTAAATGGTCAATATTCTGACTAGAGAAGAATAAATAGTGGGGTTCCCAAGGGGTAAAAAAACACAACACAAGACAACAAACCTGTGACTCTCCTGGGTCGACCCCTTCGCGCCTCCTAGGGTAGGCCTACCAGCTCCTTAGAAGCTTCCTGCATGCAGCGCTGCTCCGGAACCTTCTTGCTGCCAGTGAAACCGGAAGTTACTTAGGAAGGAGGGACTCGAAGACTAAAAGGTTCCGGAGCAGCACTGCATGCAGGAAGCTTCTAAGAGGCTGATAGGCCCGCCCCAGGAGGCACGAAGGGGCAAACCCAGGAGAGTTATAAATTTTTTGCTATCTGCGATTGGGAGCCAGGGAGGGGTGAAGGGGGTGTTCAACTTGCAATAGAGAGGGAGGGGGCTGCTGGACTCACAAAGGGGCTGTTGCTGCACCTGTGAAGGTGGGAGGAAGTTGCTTGGGCTGCTGAACCGGCTGGAGATGAAGGGAAAGGAGACAGTTGCTGGATCTGGTCTGGGGATTGGAGAAGGGGGGAAGAGAACAGGTGCTGGGCCCATGTGGTGGGTAGGGAAGGAAGTGAGAGGTGCCAGACTCACACCTCAGCACTGAAGGGAGGGGATAGAGGTGTTGGACCCATGGGAGGAGAGCTAGAGGGAAGGGAGAAAGGTGCAGGACCTACAAGGAGGAAGAGAGTAAAGGAAAGGGAAAGAGAAAGAGAAAAGCTGAACCAAGGGGATGAAGGGTTAGTGAAATATTGAACATAATGGAGGGATCAATGCTACTGATTCAGGGCAAGCACTACAATGTCTTTTTGTCATTCCTATAAGTTTCTACATTCTCTGCTGTCACAAACAGAACAAATTAAAATCTGATTTTTCTTCAAAAAAGGAGGGAAATGTGTGACTTGGGATTCAGCTTTTTAGATTGTCAGCAGTCTCTGTCTGCCCTCAAGAAATCTTTATCATGTGAATACTGATGGCATTATTTTCTGGCATACCTAATATACACAAGCCAATGAGATGAGCATACTTGTATAACACAAATGAGTAGCAAGAAGTTCAAAAGGTTTGGTGCATGCAGTCTCATTGCTGTGATTTATTTTATCATTTGGCTTTGCCTCATCAGCCTCAAGATTTCTGATATATTCCAATCCAGGAAGAACAATAGGAGGTAATGGAGTAGGAACTAGAACAGCAACAAAATGAAGGCATGAAAATATGAACCAAGCGCTACAATACATTTCAGTGAATATTTTTGATTATAATGTGAGGAAACTGTGAAAACACAGCTCCTGCTTTATAAAGGACTATTTAATTATAATGTTTTCAAACATTGCAAATTAGAGGCTCTACTTGTACGGATTTTGAGATGTAAATTTGCATATGAAAGAATGTTACCACTCAGAGGAGATAAAGTGAAATTAATGTATACTCTAGATTTTTAAAATATGCTTCTGTATTTCAGTTTTCTATGATTAGTTTAAAAAAATTAATCAGGGTAGCTAATGAGCTTTTTTTTTTAAAAAAAAAAATAACAGTTGCTATTTTTCTAAACAAAAGAATATACTGTTCATATGCAAATAAGACTCACACTTAATGTATAAAGTTAACCTATCAATCACAGCTGTAAATGAAAAGAAAAATCTCTGAACAAAGAAATGGGATTCTTTATTCCTGTCTCTATTTCTTAATCACTGAAAATAGTTTATTGGTTGTGCCAGTACAAATGTTTGGTATAATACTAAGGACCTCTTCTATTAAACTGCGCTAGCAGTTTTTAGCGCGATGAGCCGCACTGAATGGTCATGCTGGTCCCGATGTCAGTATTAATTAGCAAATTATTAACTGGTAAAAAAAAAAACGTATTGCACAAAGGTAAATCCAAAATGGCAGAGTGATTCATTCACATGAAAAAGATCACCAAACAAATCACTTTCGGACTTCTCATCATATAGCTAAAATGTGCTCAGAACCTTTTCAGTAGAAAGACCACAAGCATGGTCACATCACTAAATGTGCTTCTCTTGGTCAATCACAGCACTCAATAATTTGTATTTAGTTGCAAAATCTCAGTCCATCAATATGTATAAATGATATATCTTGGACTTAACTTGAGATGATTCAAAGAAAGATTGCGGGTTCTGACGCATTTCGTTATTCCGGTTTCCTCAGAGAACCCACACTGAATTCAGCTTAAACCAACCAAGTGGTCTGATATTTCCTATAAAAAAATGGAACATCATAAACAGTTTTTAAGAATGTGCCTTAATACACCCTAAAACAGTTCTCTGCGTTACTGAAGGGTATCTCACGTTCTTCTCATCACACTTCCTCTTCCTGTTCGTTAACAAAGCACCTTCTGTGTGTATCCCTATAAGCACCGGATACATCAATGTAGAAACACCCATCACTTGACCTCATGATTGAGACCTAATAGGGACACTGTCTGCCAATGATAGATCCAGGACTGTTCTTTCTTTCATAGGTATGCCAGCAGATTACCGCCCCGATGCAAAAGAGGAGCCTCTAACACAATAGATTTCAGATCATCCATGGTGTGCAACATATCTTGCCAATGAGATGTTAATTGGACCAGTGTGTCCCCTAGACATATTTTGCTTAGATGCCAATAATCCTAACATGAATGGATCTAATGGTGTGTCTTATGTAAAGTAACTGGCACGGGCACATAGTTAATACACTACTCCCACTGATTCACAGTAGTCATAGACCTCAAGGTGTATACTCGCTTCAGAAGTGGGTGTGTTAGGTGATTTGTTGGGTGATCTTTTTCATGTGAGTGAGTATTAATTTGAAAACATTAGAATTTGTTTAAAAGCTTTAGGTTTTCATATTCATTACTGTGTATAAGGAGCTGCTGAAAACTTAGCCCAACCAATTTTCTAAATCTGATGTTATTTTGCCACTGTTGCAGAAAGAGTAACTTTTCAGCACCCTCTCATATATTATCTAGAACAGTGTTCTTCAACCTTTTTACACCGTCGAAAAAAAAAAAAAAATTATTTTGTGGACCGGCAAACTACTAGGACTGAAATTTAAAAACCCTGTTTCCGCCCTGTCTCCGTGAGCTCGGTCCTCGCAAACCATCTGATCTCATTCACACAAGCCTCAGTTATGATTTTATATTGAATGTATTTTATTAAAGTATAAAAAGAAACAATATTTTGTATAATTGTCATTTTATAAATACAAATAATACAGAGCAAAGGATCAACAAAACCTCTGGCTCCCCTCCCCTTCACATATATCCCCTCTATTATCAAGAAAACTGAATAAGCCAAATTATTACAGAATGCTACACAAAAATATCATGCTAACAGAATACCGCAGTCACACATAGTAGGAACAGTGTTAGGGGAGTGCAACTAGGGCAACTGTCCCCTGGTCAGAGAGAGCCCTAAACCACTGCCTGGGCTTTGCAGTCCCCAGTTATGTCTAACACCAGCTCTAGCAGGATATATATTTCAAATCCAATATATTCTAATCACAAAATAGAAATAAAATTATTTTTTTTCTACCTTTTGTTGTCTCTGGTTTCTGCTTTCATCTTCTTTTTACTCTCTTCCTTCCAGTGTCTGCCCTCTCTGTCACTTCAATCCAGCATCTGCCCCTTCCATCCACTGTCTGCCCTCTCCCCCTTCCATAAGGTATCTGTCTTCTTTCTATGCCCCTCTCCCCCTTTCCATCCAGCCTGTGCCTCCTCTCTCCTTTTTACATGATTCATTCCAACTTCACTGCTCTCTTCATTTTTATATCTCCTACACCAGATCTAGCATCTTTGTCTCTCTTTATTTCTCTGCTGACCCCTTCCCATCTCTCTACTTTCTCATTCCTGTCTCTCCCCTTCCCCTCCTCTAATCTCCCTACCAGCTATTTCCTTCCTTTTTCTTTCTCTATTCCCTCCTCCCCCTGTCCAGCAGTAACTCTCTT
The DNA here is from genome assembly GCF_902459505.1 of Geotrypetes seraphini. NCBI lineage: Eukaryota > Metazoa > Chordata > Amphibia > Gymnophiona > Dermophiidae > Geotrypetes > Geotrypetes seraphini. The sequence continues at coordinate 219,762,479 of NC_047085.1, forward strand.
CCCTTCCCTTTCCCTCCTCCCCTCCCAGCAGCATCTCTCCTTCTCCCTCCCTCCAGGTCCAGTAGCAGCTGATCCTTTTTTTTCCCTTACCCAGCAGCTCTCCATACTTGCCAGCACAGCGATTCATTAAGGTAGTCTTGGGTCATTTGATGGGTCGCGCCACCTCTGAGGAAAGAGGAAGGTGCATCATCAGAGGCGGCTGCAACTCAGCAAAAGCCCCAAGGCTACTTTTATGAATCGCTGCGCTGGTAAGTACTGACAGCTGCTGGGAGGGGAGAAAGCCACTGTTAGAGGCTCTCCATGATCTCGCAGGCCCTGTGCGGCCCTGCAGTTCATTGATCTTGCCGGCCCTGAGTGGATTGGCAGGAAATTGCAGCTGTCAATCTCATTGGCCCTGCGTGGACCTGCGAACCAGCACCGGTCTGCGGACCGGCGGTTGAAGAACAGTGATCTAGAATAGTTCCAGTTAAAAATTAATATGCATTTCAGGGGACAATACAATTTTTATGGCAATCTATTTTTGTTTCTTTTTTTAAAAAAAATTATATTTGAAAGATATGCAGCAATAATATATTGCTAAAGAAATCAGGTTGTCAATCAGAAAATTAGATTATATACCATACAAATAATAAGAAAAACATATTTCTGATCAAAATTTGGTGAATTCAGGAGATCAAACTTTCTGGGAAAGAAAACAAATGAAACCTTCACAAAATATATATCCCTTGGCTGATAACCTATACTACTGTGGATTGCAACAGCCTTAATACATCTAGACAAATAAACTCTCTGCACCTATTTAAAGGTCTATTCTACCCTTCATTAAATAAGCAGGAATAAATACTCAAAATCTTTCCTCAAATTATAAAAACACAAGAATAGCCTTACTGGGTTAGACCAATGGTCCATCAAGCCTAGTAGCCCATTCTCATGGTGGCCAATCCAGGTCACTAGTACCTGGTTAAAACCGAAGGAGTAGCAATATTCCAGGCTACCGATACCAGGCAAGGAGTGGTTTCCCCCATGTCTTTTTCAATAACAGACTATGGATTTTTCCTCCAGAAACTTGTCCAAACCATTCTTAAAACCAGCTATGCTATTTGCTCTTATCACATCCTATAGCAAAGTGTTCCAGAGCTTAACTATTCCCTAAGTGAAAAAAAAATTCCTCCTATTGGTTTTAAAAGTATTTCCCTGTAACTTCATCGAGTGTCCCCTAGTCTTTGTAATTTTTGACGGAGCGAAAAATCGATCCACTTATACCCGTTCTACTCCACTCAGGATTTTGTAGACTTCAATCATATCTCCCCTCAGCCGTCTCTTTTCCAAGCTGAAGAGCCCTAACCATTTTAGTCTTTCCTCATACAAGAGGAGTTCTATCCCCTTTACCATCTTGGTCACTCTTCTTTGAACCTTTTCTAGTGCCACTATATCTTTTTTGAGATAAGGAGACCAGAATTAAACGCAATAGTCCAGATGAGGTCACACCATGGAGCGATACAGGCATTATTTATTTTTTTATTTAATCATTTATTAAGCCCATCCTCCCAAAGGAGCCCAGAACAGGTTACAAGAGTACATTCATACTATGGGTAGGACAAAATTTAGTGAGAAATACAGACTTTACAGCATTTACAGTATAGACAAAGGGGTTTAGATTACAGCATTTACAGTGAAGACATAACATACAGACTTAGTAGGCATAGAGTGGATTAAATTGAAGCGTTTACAGTGTAGGTATAACATGGAGGTAACATAGCTTTCCTAGCAGGTGGGTGTATCTTTGTTGTCAGAAAATGTGATGGTAATTCAGGTTATATTTGCGATTGCCTGCGAGTTTAGAAATGCCGGTTGGTGTATTAGGCGGTGCCTTTGAGATCCATCCGTCCGGGGTGTAGACGCGGGTTGTTAAGGAGCTGGGTTTGTAAAGAAGAAGGTTTTCACAGCTTTTCTGAAGTTCCAAAGACAGTGTAGTGATCTAATGGATGGGTGGATGATGTGTCATAATCTGGGTATGTAATGAGAATAAGAGCGTCTTCGGGCTGTCTCAGACGTGAGCGAGTGGCCAGGTTGCAGGATCAGCCGTTTTTATGTTTGAGATCTCAGTGATCAGTTAGGGACATAAATTTGTAGTTTTGATGCTATGTAGTTTGGTGTTATCTTGTGGAAAGTCTTGAAGGCTAACACCAAGGCTTTGAAGGTGCATCATTTTTGGATAGGAAGCCAGTACATGGAAGTTAGTGCAGGGGTGACGTGGTCACGGAAGCCCAGGTTTTTAGGAGTCAGATTGTGGCGTTATGCACCCCTTGTAGACGGGAGAGTGTTTTTGCTGGTAGGCCCACTAGTAGAGCGTTGCAGTAATCTAGGCTGGATAATACAAACGCATATAGTAGCTGAACAAAATCACTTTCTGAAAAATAAATGCGGATGCACTTTAGTTGGCAGAGGTAATAGAAGGATGAAGACACTATTTTTGATAAATAGTCTGAGAGCGACAGGTTTGAGCCGAGAATCACTCCTAGGCTGTGGACGTTGTCTTTGGCTGTGAGGGTGTCATTTCCCCAAGAAAGAGATGGGTGGGGTAGAAACATAGATACATAGAAAGATGACGGCAGATAAGGGCTACAGCCCATCAAGTCTGCCCACACTATTGACCCACCCTTTTAAGTCTACTGACCCCCTTAAGTATAATTGTAATTATACTGCCACTCTACTGACCCGCTCTTTCAAGTCTATACCCTAGTGACCCTATCCCTTGGCATGACCCTCATAGGGATCCCACATAGGTATCCCATTTGTTCTTGAAGTCTGGGATGCTGCGTGCCTCGATCACCTGCACTGGAAGCTTGTGCCAATGCTCAATCACTCTCTCCGTGAAGAAGTACTTCCTGGCGTCTCCATGAAACTTCTCTCCCCTGAGTTTGAGTGGATGTCCTCTTGTGGTCAAGGGTCCCCTGAGAAGAAAGATATCATCTTCCACCTCGACCTGTCCCATGATGTACTTAAATGTCTCAATCATGTCTCCCCTCTCCCTACGCTCCTCGAGAGTGTAGAGCTGCAGTTTGCTCAGTCTTTCTTCGTACGGGAGACCCTTTAGCCCCGAGACCATCCTGGTGGCCATCCGCTGAGCCGATTGAATTCTGAGCACGTCTTTACGGTAATGTGGCCTTCAGAATTGCATACAGTATTCCAGATGAGGTCTCACCATGGCTCTGTACAATGGCATCATGACTTCAGGCTTCCTGTTGACGAAGCTTCTCTTGATACAACCTATCATCTGCCGTGCTTTAGATGAAGCCTTCTCCACTTGAGTGGCAGCCTTAATGTCGGCACTGATGATTACTCCTAAGTCTCGTTCTGCCGTAGTCCTGGTTAAAGTTTCTCCATTCAGGGTGTAAGTTCTGCATGGATTTCTGTTACCGAGATGCGTGACCTTACATTTCTTGGCGTTGAAGCCCAGCTGCCATATCGAGGACCAACTTTCTAAAGTACGCAGGTCATGCTCCATAGTATCCTGTAGATTGTAGCCGTTTACTATATTGCATAGTTTGGCGTCATCAGCGAATAAGGTTACCTTACCTTGAAGCCCTTGAGTCAGATCCCCAATGAATATATTGAAGAGGAGTGGGCCCAGGACTGAACCCTGCGGCACTCCGCTTGTCACCTCCGACATTTTAGAGAGGGTACCGTTAACCACCCTCTGAAGTCTGCCACTAAGCCAATCTTTAACCCATGCAGTTAGAGTCTCTCCTAACCCCATCAAATTCATCTTGTTCAGCAGCCTGCGGTGTGGGACGCTGTCAAAAGTCTTGCTGAAGTCCAGGTATACGACGTCCAAGGACTCTCCTGAGTCCAGCCTTCTTGTTACCCAGTCAAAGAAGCTGATAAGATTGGACTGGCATGACCTACCCTTGGTGAATCCATGTTGACTAGGATCCCGGAGATTTCCCTCGTTCAAGATCGTATCTAATTTATGCTTAATTAGTGTTTCCATGAGTTTACACACTATTGAGGTGAGACTCACCGGTCTATAGTTCGCAGCCTCAGCCTTGAAACCCTTTTTATGCAGAGGAACGACGATGGCTGTTTTCCAGTCCAACGGAACTTTCCCCGTACTTAGTGAAAGATTGAAGAGCACTGCCAACGGTTCCGCCAGAACATCTCTCAATTCTCTGAGCACTCTTGGGTGTAAATTGTCCGGTCCCATGGCCTTGTTTACCTTGAGCCTTGTCAGTTCGTTGTAGACGTCCCCAGGTGTGAACTCAAAATTCTGAAAAGGGTCTTCCATGTTTTGTTTTGCCTTCAACTGTGGTCCGTGTCCCGGTGCCTCGCAGGTGAAGACTGAGCAGAAGTATTTATTTAGTAGTTCGGCTTTTTCGGAATCCGCCACCGCGTAGTTTCCGTCCGGTCTTCTAAGGTGTACTATACCGTCTGTGTTCCTTTTCCTATCACTGATATACCTAAAGAAGGATTTGTCCCTGCACATGTGCCAGCACTCCCTACAGGATCCACCCCTATTATCCCCATATGGAGCTCCTACAGCAAGTGCAGAAGGAGTTGCAGGGAAATAGACTGGTTCTGGACAAAATAATGGTGGTCTAGAGGCAGCTGCTGCAGATATTAATGCAGCCTCATTAAGAGACAGGCCAGAATATTTCCAACTGTGGCCAAACCAACTCACAAGTAGCTGGCAATATTCCAGTGACTGAAAAGGACATTGTGAGGCCTATCCTGCCCATATTCTGTGGACTTTACCAAATGCATTTAATCAGGACATATGGATATATGTGGTGGGACATTATCAGCCTACTTCATGTTACTGGCTGCTGTTTAAATTATGTCACCACATTCTCTGCCAATAATTGCAAGAGTAGATATATTATGTTGAAACACTAATTACAAGGTGATGTTTAAGGTTACTGTGGTTTGGAATTGATTTTTGAAAGCCTGTTTGTCTCAATCCTGGGACTATAGTAGGGAGATATATATTTGCTGGGCCTATGTCCCTCACAAAGGATGGGTACTCTCCCCTTAGTTATGAAATAGTGCTACAAAGTAATGTAGACTATCAGCAGGTCTGAAATCTCCCAGAAATAATAAAAGCTATTTGGTACCTTATGGGATAGAATGTGCTGGGGATCTAATAATTACTGACACTTTGAAGAGAAATAAACTATTTAAGGGTCAGAAAGGAAATTATTTTTTTGAACAGGTCAGATACAGTTAAATATGTTGCTTTAATTGGGGAGACCTGTGTTGCTCCACTTAGACTCATTTGATATCATTTTAGCTTTAAGATGCAATTTTTTTCTATGTCTATTTTTGTATTACTCTTTTGTTAACAAGTATTCTAATATGTCTATATTAATTTGTATTTCCCCAGATGTAGAGACATTCAAATTATTATATACTTTATAATGAAAAGAGTAAAATAAAAATTGCTGTTATTAATAAAAACTTGGAGTTTCAAAATTCTTGACAGGAAGAAACACCCCATTATCCATTTTTCTCTACTCATTGTTTCAGTGACCTGGACCTGAGACTACAGAGTAGGTCACTGAAACAGTATAGTGGTCAAAGAGGAAGAGCAGTAGCCATCAGGGACAATGGCAATGCAGCCAGCAGAATCATGTGTGGGGCCTTGGAAAATATTAAAACAGCTGTTTCCCAGCTACATGTAACAAGGAAGGACATGTGACAGAAGGGACAATATAATATTTATCCAAACTTGAAAAGGTAACTAACAACAGCAAAAATGTGCATCAAAATGTCAATTGGCAGGAGATATACAACTGTTAAAAAACAAAACAAAACAGAGAGATGTGAATACCGAGACAGCATATGACATCACATGTAAAAAATAATTAAAGCAGATACCATTTTCAATTAAACAATGCAGGCTTGAACAGCTAGATATTAAACTTTTTTGAAAATCCCCTACTTAGACATCTTGGAGAGCCGACCAACTACAGGATGTCTAACTTTTTAAGGCATTTTTAACCACAAAAACATTCAAGTTAGAAATGTACAAACTACAGTGGTACCTCGGTTTACGAGTGTTTTGCAAGACGAGCAAAACATTCGCAAAATCGGCACCTCGGAATCCGAGCATGCCTCAATTTGCAAGTGGCGCCCCCTGCGATCCGGCACCTTCCCCCCCACGATCCGGCACCCTCCCCCCCGTGATCCGCAGATGCTCAAGGCCCAGCAAGAAGAGGAGGCCGATCTTTGAGCACCGGCACTAATGCACAGGACATACCGGTGCCGGTGCCCAGATGACAGTAAGAAGCAGCGGGGGGTGCCCAATCGCGGCGGAGGGGTGACCAATCGCGGCAGGGGGCATCCGAATCGTGGGGGGTGCCGAATCACGGGGGAAGGGTGCTGGATCACGGAGGGAGGGTGCCAGATCGCAGGGGGGGCCTTCAGGGGGGAGCAATGCCGGTTCTCGTGGATGGGGGTTAGAGCAGCGCCGCTGGCCTCGGGGGGAGGGGGAACATATCAAAGCGAGTTTCCATTATTTCCTATGGGGAAACTCGCTTTGATAAACGAGCATTTTGGATTACGAGCATGCTCCTGGAACGGATTATGCTCGTAATCCAAGGTACCACTGTACAGCCATTTAGACATGGTAGAGGCTGGCATTGTAATAGACTGGCTACACAGACATATCAATAGAGCACAAAGACACCTTAGAGGGCACTGCTGTAGACTTCATATATAGAGTTCCAGATGTTCATCTCACCATAATCCAATTTTAGTGTATAGTGAGCCCTCTCAAACTCCCCCCAAAACCCACTATACCAACCTGTCTACTACTCCAGTAGCCCTCATGGCTGCAGTTGGTACCTATATAGTAGTATAATAAAGTTTTGGTGGGCTCACACTTTCTACCGTAAATGTAGGAGATAAAAGTAGCTTATAGGCATGGGTTCCTGCTCTCTATGGTTCACTAGCCCACCCACCAGGTTAATGAAGATACCTGTGTCCTGCTCTACTGTCCCATGCCAGAAGCTGATGTTTTACAGAGAGGTATACGCTATTTTAATCAGATTTGTTTTGGGGGATGGGAGGGCTCTGATTGGCGGAGGGCGGGCAGGAAAGAAGACATCTCAGTTCCTTCTGCTACTTTGTAGAGGCAGTATTACCTGTATGTCCCTGGGCAGGGAGAGTTGTGCAAAGGTCCACCCTCTAGCCCGGATTGGCAGAAGGCACGGGCAGGAAAGGAGGCATCTCAAACATAAGAACATAAGCATTGCTTCTGCTGGGTCAGACCAGGGGTCCATCATGCCCAGCAGTCCGCTCCCATGGTGGCCCCCCAGGTCCATGACCTGTAAGTTCTCCACCACCTAATTTGTTTATGCCCTAATCCTGAAGTACCCTGTATAGTAATCCCTTTCTCCTTCAGGAAGTCATCCAATCCCTTTTTGAAACCCAATATTGTACTCTGTCCTATCACCTGTCCTGGAAGCGCATTCCAGGTGTCCACCAGCCTCTGAGTGAAGAAGAACTTCCTAGCATTTGTCTTGAATCTGTCTCCTTTCAGTTTTTCTGAATGCCCTCTTGTTTTTATGTCCCCGCTAGCCTGAAGAATCTGTCCCTCTCCACCTTCTCTATGCCTTTCATGATTTTATAAGTCTCTATCATGTCCCCTCTAAGTCTCCGCTTTTCCAGGGTAAAGAGCCCCAGGTTCTCTAGCCTTTCAGTATATAAAGGGTTTTCCATGCCCTTAATCATTTTTGTTGCTCTTCTCTGGACCCTCTCGAGTATAGCCATATCCTTCTTAAAGTGCGGCGACCAGTATTGGACGCAGTACTCCAGATGCGGGTGCACCATCGCTCAATACAGTGGCAGGATAACTTCCTTCATTCTGGTAGTGATACCTTTTTTGATAATGCCCAACATTCTGTTCGCCTTCTTTGAGGCCGCTGCACATTGTGCCGCTGGCTTCATCGTTGTATCCACCAATACCCCCAAGTCTTTTTCTAGGTTGCCTTCCCCCAGTACGCTTCCTCCCATCGTATAGCTGTACATTGGGTTCCCTTTCCCTATGTGCAAGACTTTACATTTCTCTACTTTGAAGCTCATCTGCCATCTTTTCACTCACTCAGCTTGTTCAGGTCACTTTGTAGATCTTTGCATTCCTCAACAGTTCTGACCCTACTGGAGAGTTTTGTGTCGTCTGCAATTTTTATAACTTCACACTTTGTCCCTGTTTCCAGGTCATTAATGAATATATTGAACAGCAACGGTCCCAGCACTGTCCCCTGTGGGACACCATTCGTGACCCCTTTCCAATCAGAGTAGTGTCCCTTTACTCCTACCCTTTGCTTTCTGTCCGCCAGCCAATTTTTGACCCATTTGTGCACGTCCCCTTCCACCCTGTGGCTCCACAGCTTCTTTAGTAGGCGCTCATGGGGTACCTTGTCGAAGGCTTTTTGGAAATCCAGATATATGATATCTATAGGGTCATCTTTGTCCAGTTGTTCACTTATCCCCTCAAAGAAATGCAGTAGGTTCATTTGGCATGATCTTCCTTTACAGAAACCATGCTGGCTTATTCTCAACAGATTATTTTTTTCTATGTGCTCACTGATACTTTCCTTGATCAATGATTTGGCCATCTTCCCTGGAACTGAGGTTAAGCTCACCGGTCTGTAGTTCCCCAGGTCGCCTCTCGATCCTTTTTTGAAGATAAGTGTAATATTTGCTATTCTCCAGTCCTCCGGGATTACCCCTGTTCTCAAGGATAGATTACAAATCTGCTGCAGTAACTCCGCTGTTTTGTCTTTGAGCTCTTTCAGTATTCTCGGGTGGATTCTGTCTGGGCCCGGAGATTTGTCAGTTTTTAATCTATCTATCTGCTTGAGCATGTCTTCGAGGCTTACCTCCATGTATGATAATTTTCCTTCTTGATCCCCCTTGAAGATTTTTTCCGGTTCAGGCACGTTGGATGTATCTTCTCTTGTAAAGACCGACGAGAAGAATGTGTTTAGTCTGTCAGCCACCTCATTTTCCTCCTTCACCACTCCCTTCCTGTCTCCCTCGTTCAAAGGTCCCACCTCCTCCCTCGCCGGCTGCTTTCCTTTCACATATCGGAAGAATGGTTTAAAATTTTGTGCTTCCTTGGCTAGTCTCTCTTCATATTCTTTCTTTGTTTTTCTGACCACTCGGTGACATTCTTTTTGCTGCTTCTTGTGCTCCTTCCAATTTTCATCAGTTTTGTCCTTTTTCCACTTCCAAAATGATTTTTTCTTGTCTCCTATCACTTCCTTTACTTCATTGGTTATCCATGCTGGGTTTTTTGTATGATTCTTCCTGCATCCTTTCCTAAATCTGGGTATATACAGGTTTTGCGCCTCATTTACCATGTCTTTGAATAAAGACCAGGCTTGCTCCACAGTCTGTGCTTTCTTGGTGCTGTTTCTGAGTTTCTTCCTCACCATTTGTCTCATGGCATCATAGTTCCCTTTCTTGAAGTTAAACGCTGTTGCATTGGTTCTCATCTCCTTTGGTAATCCCATTTCTACTTTGAACCGGATCATGTTGTGGTCACTGGTTCCTAGTGGTCCCACGACCTCCACTCCCTTTGCGGGTCCTTTCAGCCCATTGAGGATTAGATCCAGAATTGCTGACCCTCTCATTGGTTCCTTGACAAGTTGTTTCATGAAGCAGTCCCGTACAGCCTCCAGGAACTCTGTTTCCTTTGTACATTTTGAATTTCCAAGACTCCAGTCTATCCCAGGATAGTTGAAATCTCCCATAACTATGGTGTTAGTATTCTTGCATTCCCGCCTCAACTCGGCTTCCATTTCTGTATCATTTTCTTCAGTTTGCCCAGGTGGACGGATCCATTTCTACCTGGTATTTTAACCCATAGTGACTCCAGTTGGACATTTGTCGCTGCTGCCTCCACTCTGGTCGAGTGAATGGTGTCCTTTATATATAGTGCTATTCCTCCTTCTTTCTAATATGTCCTGTCTCTTCGGTAGAGCTTGTACCCTGGCAGTACTATGTCCCATTTGTTTTCCTCGTTCCACCATGTTTCTGTGATCCCTATGATGTCTAGGCTCTCATTTTTGGCCATGACTTCCAATTCCCCCATTTTGTTTTTAGGCTCCTTGCATTAGTGTACATGCAGTTCAAGTCCTGGTATTTTCTCTTCCTTGCTATGGTTCCTTCTGCTACTTTGTAGAGGTGTGGAGGTGCTTACGTTGGAAGTAGAAGCCAAAGGGATGGAGCTTGGCCAAGGAATGCTGCGTTCTGGCTCTGGAACGGGAGCCCCACCATCCCGCCTCGATTTCTTAAGCCCTGTCCCCTCACTGATGCCACGCTACTATCACCTCTCTCCTGTGCGGAGCTGCCAACACCTGGTGAAAGACGATCAAAGCGGAATGGGGCTGTGAGGTGAGAGACCAGTGATAGTAATAGTGGTAACGGGAAACCGGAATGAGACGGACCGGTTAAGTGGGACTGGAACCTGTAATGGGCACCGTGAGATGATGCTGGAATTTTAACACTCTCGGAGCAGCTGGGGGCTAAGAGGGAGCCTGCATGGAGGAAAAGGCCTTGAGGTGAGAGCAGGGCCTGTTAACAGTCCCACCAGGCAGGAGGACGAGAAAAGGGAAAGATGGTCTGTGGGGATAGAAAGAGAGGGGAATACATATGCTGGGATGGAGAGGGGAGGGGAAAAGAGGGAAAAGTGTTGAACCACAAGAAGACATAGGCCTGTTTTTGTGATGTGGAATCATCTGAGTTTCCATGCGAACACTTTGGATTACGAGCATGCTTCTGGAACGAATTATGCTTGCAAACCGAGGTACCACTGTAATTAACTTCTCCACAGTGACAAATTAGCCTTTTTTAGGCTACTATTTTACCCTTCCTGGTGTATTTGCCCTTATATCGTTTCTTTCCTATTACAATTGTAGTTCTACCTTCCTTCCATTCTGTTCCTGTTAGTGACAGTCTTGTTTTTAGTCTTGTCTGACTTAATTGTTTTTACCCTGGTTTTTAATTGTAAATTGCTTAGAAATTTTGTATAAGCGTTTAATCAAATTTTAAATAAAACTTGAAAACTTGAAAGGCCCTGATTCTATAAATAGCACCTAAAACTTAGGCACCAAAGAAAGCAATGCATGTCAATTTTCAATTAGGTCTGAAAAAACCAACAACAGGGCAGCTGATCTGCAAGATCCAAGAAAAAAAAAAAGTAGCAGATCAGTTGGAAGTGTCCTTTAAACAGATATTTATTAAGGAACTATCCCCCCCCCCTTTTTTTTTACAAAGCTGCACTATGGCATGCCGATCCAATAACTGCTCCAAAGTTCATAGGGATTTAAAGGACTTTGGAACTTTTGCTGCATGGCGCTCCTTTGTGAAAAAGGGGGTATACTTAAAATCAAGAGTAGCCCAACAAGACCATGGGTTCCTTTTACGAAGGTGCGCTAGCGTTTTTAACGTATGCACAGGATAAGCGTGCGCTATAGCGCTCACTAGCTGAAAAACTACCGCCTGCACAAGAGGAGGCGGTAGCTGCTAGCGCGTGCACATTTTAGCGCGTGCTATTCCTCGCGTTAAGTCCCTAACGTGCCTTCGTAAAAGTAGCCCCATGTTTCACCCCCTCCAGAGGCTGCATCAGGGTTTATAAGAATTGTTAATCAATAAATAAAAAAATCAACATTAGTATGAAATCATGAGCTTAAAAGGTACCAAGAGTAAAACCATTAATTGAAAGAATGAATAAATAAATAAACAAATATTACCACAAACCAAACGTCAGATATAAAACATAGAGACTACAGACTAGGCCACTGAAACAGCATAGTGGTCAAAGAGGAAGAGCAGTAATCATCAGAGACCATGGCCATGCAGCCAGCAGAATCATGCTATTAGACCTGTTTCCCCATCTCTGTAGCACTGTTTAAATCATTTGTCTTTACATGAGAGTAAGAGCAATTGGGTGCTACTGTATATCTGGCAGGAATATGTGACTGAATTATATAAAAAGGATCACAATCCTACAAAATCTGATTTAACAGATCCACCATTGTTCACCCAATTTTTCCCTAAATGTGAGAGATTAGACTGCAATTTCCTAGAACCGAGATATCATTTTCAAATTGGAACAAACAGATGTTTTATATCAGGAAATGAACCAGATTGCAGAAGGGTATTAATCACCTTCTGTAATGATGCAACTACTTGCATGCCACAATTTTTTAATTAACTAGGCCTGGCAAGAAACCATATACCAGTCACTAGGTTTCATAGCTACCAATAATTTTTCAACCTGATTAAATTCCAAGGGGGAAACGGAAGTGAATAATAATATCCCATGTTGTTGCATGTCATTAAAACTTAAAAAGGAGCTAAAAATAACCCCCATAAAAATTCGTTTTTTTAGTAACAGTGATTTTTTTTTTACAAAGTGTAAAGGTGTACAATCAATAATTTAACATTAAGTACATAAGAACATAAGAATAGCCTTACTGGGTCAGACCAATGGTCCATCTAGCCCAGTGTCCCATCTTCACTGAGGCCAATCCAAGTCATAAGTATCTGGCAAAAACCCAAATAGTAGCAGAATAAAGCTACTATATCTATATATATAAAATCGGATGTATGTATGTATGTGCCGCGATCACGCAAAAACGGCTTGACCGATTTGAACGAAACTTGGTATGCAGATCCCTCACTACCCGGGATGATATGTTCTGGGGGTCTCGCGGCCCACCTGCACACGTGGGCGGAGCTACAAACAGATAATCGGATTTCACCAATTCATGTCAATGGAAAAAATGTAAAGAGCTGCCAACGCAAAAACGATTTGCCCGATTTGAACGAAACTTGGTATGCCGATCCCTCACTACCTGGGGTGATATGTTCTGGGGGTCTCACGGCCCACCTGCACATGTGGGCGGAGCTACAAACATAAAATCAGATTTCACCCATTCATGTCAATGGAAAAAATGTAAAACAGCTGCCAACGCAAAAACGGCTTGCCCGATTTGAACTAAACTTGGTATGCAGATCCCTCACTACCTGGGGTGATATGTTCTGGGGTTATCTTGGCCAACCTGCACACGTGGGCAGAGCTACAAACAGAAAATCAGATTTCACCCATTCATGTCAATGGAAAAAATGTAAAACCTGCCTCCGCAAAACCGGCTTGCCCGATTTGAACGAAACTTGGTATGCGGATCCCTCACTACCCGGGATGATATGTTCTGGGGGTCTTGCGGCCCAACTGCACACGTGGGCGGAGCTACAAACAGAACTTCAGATTTCACCCATTCATGCCAATGGGAAAAATGTAAAAAGCTGTGGGACCGATTTGAACTAAAGTTGGTATGCTGATCCCTCACTACCTGGGGTGATATGTTCTGGAGGTCTCGCGGCCCACCTGCACACATGGGCGAAGCTACAAACAGAAAATCAGATTTCACCCATTCATGTCAATGGAAAAAATGTAAAAATCTGCCATTCTCACAGTAATTCCAATTACCTGGGGTGATATGTTCTGGGGGTCTCGCGGCCCACCTGCACATGTGGGCGGAGCTACAAACAGAACATCAGATTTCACCCATTCATGTCAATGGAAAAAATGTAAAAAGCTGCCATTCTCACAGTAATTCAAAAACGGCTAGACCGATTTGAACGAAACATGGTATGCTGATCCCTCACTACCTGGGGTGATATGTTCTGGGGGTATCGCGGCCAACCTGCACACGTGGGCGGAGCTACAAACAGAAAATCAGATTTCACCCATTCATGTCAATGGAAAAAATGTAAAACCTGCCTCCGCAAAACCGGCTTGCCCGATTTGAACGAAACTTGGTATGCGGATCCCTCACTACCCGGGATGATATGTTCTGGGGGTCTCGCGGCCCAACTGCACACGTGGGTGGAGCTACAAACAGAACTTCAGATTTCACCCATTCAAGTCAATGGGAAAAATGTAAAAAGCTGTGGGACCGATTTGAACTAAACTTGGTATGCTGATCCCTCACTACCTGGGGTGATATGTTCTGGGGGTCTCGCGGCCCACCTGCACACATGGGCGGAGCTACAAACAGAAAATCAGATTTCACCCATTCATGTCAATGGAAAAAATGTAAAAATCTGCCATTCTCACAGTAATTCCAATTACCCCGGGGTGATATGTTCTGGGGGTCTCGCGGCACACCTGCACACGTGGGCGGAGCTACAAACAGAACATCAGATTTCACCCATTCATGTCAATGGAAAAAATGTAAAAAGCTGCCATTCTCACAGTAATTCAATAACGGCTTGACCGATTTGAACAAAACTTGGTATGCTGATCCCTCACTACCTGGGGTGATATGTTCTGGGGGTCTCGCGGCCCACAACTCTATGTTGCTTGCTCAATGGTGGGTTCACCCAAGATTTTATATGTTCTTGCTCCTGGAGGTGAAACTAAAAATGTTGTTTATAATCAAGTTTTCCGTTAGTTGTATTGTATTCATTTTGTCAAATATTTCACATTATAATTTGAATATATGTGTGTGTGTGTATGTATGTATGTTCCAGCATAACTCTTCAATGCATGGACATATTTCAACCAAACTTGACATACACATTACTTACTATCTGAGGACAAACACTGTGGGGGTGGGAAGGGGGGGATATGTAAAAATGATTGAAAATGACAGATTTTAGTATCTACCCCATAGTGTTTTCGGGCTCACAGATGAATACTCAGCATAACTCTGAAACGCATGGAGAGATTTCAACCAAACTTTGTACACATAAGACTTACTATCTGGGAAAAAATATTGTGCAGGTGGGACGGGGTAAAATACTGTGGGGGTGGGAAGGGGGTGATATGTTAAAATTATCAAAAGCGACAGATATTTATGTCCAACCCATAGTTTTCGGGCTCGCATAGATAAATACCGACACTCCCGATGCCGTTTAAGTCTAAGTTCAGCCCCATAGAGAGGGACATTCCTTTGGGACATGTGGAGGGTAGGGGGTTGGGACATGGGGGTGGGGCATATGGGACATGTTGGGGGGGTAACGTGGGGGTGGGACATGTGGGACATAGGGGGGTGGGACATTTAGGGGGTTGGACATTTTGGGATAAATAAATATCCGGGCAACGCCGGGTAATCAGCTAGTATATATATATATATATATATAAATATATACAATATATAAAGCTAAAATGAAAAGAACATTACAAATCTCATCAAATAATATGTTTCAATAAAAAGTATCATATCCTATTTAAGCAAAATAGAATAAGCTAGGTTTTCTAACACTTATAAAAACCCAAATAGGAAGGGGCATTCCAAAGAAAATAACTGGTATAAGAGAATACTCTCTTTTTGGCAGTTGAAAGTTTTATCACATCCAAAGCATGAAGTTACAGAACACCTTTCTTAGATGTTTATTGAAGCACATATTTCTTTAACTTTTTGCACTCACATCTTGACTTTTTTCTGGAAAATCTTGGTATGGTGAAAGACGAGCAAGGAGAATGTTTTCACCAGGATATTCAGTTAATGGAGCGTCACTACCAAGGTTTCTGGAATGAGAATATGATGGCCAACTACTGCTGGATGTTGTGCTGTTGACAAACCAGACACAACTCACAAAAAGAAATCATACTCTAAACATTTTGGAAGAAATATTGGTTGCTAAGTGACACAGTCCAGTATAATTATGCTATGCTGTGTGCTTATACTGCTTATACTGCATCATTTCTTTAAATTGATGTTGCAATTCTTAAAACCCTATATGCTCAAACACTATAAACTAACATTAGTCATAACTTTAAAAGTTTACATGACTGAAAAAACTAATAACAGATCTGAAATCAGCATGAAAAACTGGTTTAGAAAAATGTGCTGTGCTGCCACATGATTCCCCCCCAAATATTTTGTTGCCTTGTGTAATGGGAACCCAAATCCCGTTGCACGCAAAAGGAGGCATGACCATGGAAGGTGCATGTGCAGATCAGGGGCATTCCTAAAATTTCTGTGCAGTGTTATAGAATACCAGGGATTTGTGTCCAAACTGGGTGCCAGAAATTGCAACTGGCTTCAGCAGGTGTATGTCCTGTCACCCAAATCTGGGTGTTGAAATTGGCACTCAATATTATTCTGTAATAGACTCTTATCTTTGAAGGAATAAGATTAGAAAATAGTGAGATGAGAGAAACGGAAGAGAAAAAAACATTCATGGTGGAAAAAGAAATTATGATGATGATATGGAAGGAAGATTGGAAGAAAATCTTACAAAGAACTTGACTGAAATAAAACCTATATCAAGCAGAGGCAGAAGACTGAATTTATAGACCTACAGGTTGAAAAATTGTTTTTAAGAAAGATTGCTGTACCAGTTGGGCTGATTCATGGGTAGGCAATAGCTATATTTTGCCTTTCTCCTCCAGTCCCTTAGTCACCAGAATTAATATGTTATTCTACTGGAAAGACATAGGGGAGCAGAAAGGGATTGTACCACTATTTGATGTCTTAGTCTTGAAAAATATTTTTAAAATTGCTTCTCTTTGGCAGCTCTGAAATACAGAGATCTATGATTTAATCTCAAAGTGAAAGGGGAATAGAGAGTAACACTATCTCCCTTTTTCACAAAAATAAAACACAATATAAAAATGTATTTATGAAATGTGATACCTCTCAATTTTCAAGTTGGGATGTTTATATTATAAAGTAGCTTTTGGTGCCACTCCTTCATACTTGTTGAAAGATTTGTGATCATGACTCATGACAGGAGCAGAAAATCTTATGCCCTATTTATGTTCCCTTCTGTAAAAAGTTGCAAAAGTAAGACATATCATGGGCATTGTCTCTCTTACCAGGCTGCTTCTCACGACAAAGACTTCCCTCCTTTATTAATCAGATCTATATCTTATAGACATTATAGAAAACCTTTGAAGACTTTTCTTTTCTCCAAATTTCTGACTAGCTAAATTTCTGACCAGCTAAATTTTCTTCGCTTCTCATTAATATTGTAATTTATCATAGCATAATCTTTTGTTAACCGCATTGAGCTAATGGCTATGAGGTCTAGAAATCTGCTATTATGTTATGTTATGTAAAGTGATATACAAAGATAAAAATATGACCATTATCACCAAGACTGCATAATATTCAAATTATAAAAACAATTCGGTCATTAACATATTTAACAAACAATTCTGGTTTTAATAACCTTCTAAAGTACATATAAGAAGTAGAATTAATAATCAGGAGATGGAATTCAAAGAGATGCTTGGCAAACAAGTTGCATGCTGACCTATCTTTTAAGTGAGCAACCTTCACTGAAAGAAAAGCAGAAAAAGAAGGGATCCAGTGCAGTTTTCAATAATAAGGCATTATGGCCTAGATTCTGTAAAGGATGCCTAACTTTAGACATCCACAATTTGGTCATCCACTGACTTAGGTGTCCAAATCAAGTAGATAAAGAGCCCAATTAATGAGTTTAACATGCATTAATTAGAACTTAGACATCCAGACACTGGACGCAAGTCTGCAAATAGATGTCTACAATTTCCTAGATGCCCATCGGAAAAAGCTGCGCCTAAAAAATAGCCGTGGGCATGGTGTGGCGTGGGAGTGGCTTTGATGTGGATGCCTATTTAGAGAATCACATGCTGCTCAGTGCCCGAATGCATCTACCTAATGCCTAAAATGTAGGTTTGCAAAACCAGGTCTACTTTTGAGCATGAGCTGGGTGCTAGGTAGACGCTAGTTAGCTGGAAGTGACTTAGGCATCACTTAGGCATGCTTGAGGCATCCAAATACAGGTGAATGGGGCTTTTATTTTTTGGGATATAGAGGACTTCAGTTTGATATTAAGGTCAAAAGATGTCTAATAATGCATTACTTAAGGAAAGCATATTAAATATATATATATATATATATATATATATATATCTTGCATACTAAACCTATTTTGGGGGATAAAGTAGACTTTTCTTTGATAATAATAGAAAAATATGTTTAATGATGGATTACTCAAGCAAAGCATATTGTGACAGGGAAGCCCCTGTCCCAGCCAAAAGAACTACGAAACCCAGCATGCACCCTGCCCTGGGCCCGAGAAAACCTGGCATGGAGCCGGCACAGCCAGGAAGGGAAGAGAAAAACCCGGTCATATCCCAGCCTAAGAGCCAGTGCTTGAACCGAATTCTTCCCCCTATTACTCCTTTCCTCCTTCTCTGAAAGCTAAACCCAACCCAGGAGGGGGTGGGGTTAACACTCAAGGTATGCAAGTCAGAAAGCCTCAAATACCAACGAGGGGAAATCAGTTGGGAAGCTCATGGGGGGGCTAATCACAATCAGCCATCCACCAGCAGGGAGTGCAGCTTCCAAGGAGTTGCTGTTCCCCAGCCCCGTGTGCTATCCAGGAGACAACCCAGCAGGTGGGAGAGTGAAGGCCCTGCCAGTGTTCCCGCTAAGCTGCGCTGGGGTGCGCTGGCGCACAAAATATTACCTCGCAGCGCACAAGTTTCTCGTCACAGCGCACACAGTGTAGAGCACAGTTCTTCAACCGCCGGTCCGCAAACAAAATCTTGCCGGTCCGCGAAGGATTCGGTCCCCGCCGCAACGAAAGGCCGGCGTCAGCTGACTTGCAACTTCCTGTTGCAGTCGCTGTGCCGGGACTCCTGCCTTCGCCGGGACTCCTGCCTTCCACCGCGTTTGCCTCCTGCCTTGTCTCCGCACCTCCAGACCAGCAGCGGCAGCTGTGTATGCTTTTAACTTCGGCACAGAGCTGCCCCTAATCAATAGTTTAGCGCGGTTTCATAAGGCAGCCTCGGGGCCTTTGCTAGGCCGGCCCACATTGCATCATCGAAGCGGGCCGGCTATCAAAGGCCCCGAGGCTGCCTCATGAAACCGCGCTAAACTATTGATTAGGGGCAGCTCTGTGCCGAAGTTAAAAGCATACAGAGCTGCCGCTGCTGGTCTGAACTCTTGGGCCGCTGAAGGAGGGCAAAAAGCAGCTGTCCTGGAGGTTTCCCTTCCTCTCGCCTTTACAGGTTCCTTTTTTCCACCTTTTTTTTTTTCCTTCAAACGGCAACGGGCCCCAGCATCGACATCAATCAAGTAAGTTCCACTGTCAATCAAGCGGTTCTGCTCGGCCAAAGCTTCCCCTGTGACATGAGCCACCCTCAGGGGAAAGAAAGTGACCCACAAAGGTGAGGGGAAGGGGGGCAGATGATGGAAGTTGGGGGGGGGAGAGAGAGAGAGAGAGAGAAGGGGCAGATGATGGAATGGAGGAGATGAGAGAGAGAGAGAAGGGGACAGATGATGGAAGTGAGAAGAAGGGAGAGAGAGCAGAAGGCAGATGGATGTCAGTTGAGAAGGGAGAGCAGATGCTGAATGGAAGTGGGGAAAGAACACATACTGGATGGAAGGAGGAGATAAATAAAGGGGGAAGAAAATAGTAAGATAATGGAGGGGTGAGGGAAAGGGGTGACAAGCTGTGTGTAGACACAGTGGAAAGAGGGAAACGGGACTAAATAGTAAGAAAGAATTTAATTTAGATGGAGGCAGAAAATAGAGAAGGAAGACCAGAGAAGAAAAGGGAAGAGAG
Source organism: Geotrypetes seraphini (assembly GCF_902459505.1). Classification (NCBI taxonomy): domain Eukaryota; kingdom Metazoa; phylum Chordata; class Amphibia; order Gymnophiona; family Dermophiidae; genus Geotrypetes; species Geotrypetes seraphini. The sequence goes on from NC_047085.1 coordinate 219,782,063, forward strand.
AGCAGAGAATGATCAGATCTGAGTGGAGGAAATGAGAAGAGAGATATGCTAAAAACCACAGGGGGGAGGGAAGGATAGAGATGCCAGACCATGAGGGGAACAGAAGGAAGATGATGGATGCTAGACCAAATTGGGGGGTGGGGGGGGCAGGAGGAGAGATGGCAGGGAAAGACAGACAGTGAATGGAAGGGGCAGATGCTGGACTGAAGAGACAGAGAAGGTTATCATGCTGCTGTACCGGGCCATGGTACGCCCTCACCTGGAGTACTGCGTCCAGCACTGGTACTTTAAGAAGGACACGGTACTACTCGAAAGGATCCAGAGAAGAGCAACTAAAATGGTTAAGGGGCTGGAGGAGTTGCCGTACAGCGAAAGATTAGAGAAACTGGGCCTCTTCTCCCTTGAGCAGAGGAGATTGAGAGGGGACATGATAGAAACATTCAAGGTACTGAAGGGAATAGACTTAGTAGCTAAGGCAGGGAGAACGAGAGGGCACTCTCTAAAGTTGAAAGGGGATAGATTCCATACAAACGTAAGGAAGTTCTGTGGTAGAAAGCAACATATTTATTTGGCTCATAACTTGCTGGCGCCCGATATTTTTAGCTCACAGTGAAAAAAGTTTGCTCACAACACCCGCCCGCTTAGAGGGAACACTGCCCTGGACGCGACCTTGCCTGGCCATACAAACCCCGGGAGGGTGCACCAAGAGAAGGGCGGTGGAAAGGACCGGTTGGCCAGGAGCTAACACCCAGGCAAGACGGGGATTGGGAGAAACAGCCCGAGGACACAGGGTGGAGAACCAGACAGGGTTATGGAGCTATGGACTGGGAAATGAACAGCCTTCCCGGGGAGAGTGAGACCGGGGAAGACATGGACTTGGGGGAGTATGAGAGATGAGAGGTCTTGCCCTTTTCTCAATAATCCAGTCTATGCTAATTGAAACCCTGGACATTAGCAGTGTTTGAAGCAGGTCAGGGCAATTCTGTCCAATTGAAAAGTAATTATGAGAACTGTTTAGTTAACTTACCTCTAGAGGACTTGGAGGGGTAAGTAGATCTTGGAAGTTAGCCCAGGGTGGGCTTGGCTACGTTCATTAACCCAGGACACTTTTTTGGGTGGGAGAATTTGAAAGCCAAACCTCTGTTGTGTTTTTGTTGGGAGGTTTGGGATGTTAGCCTGGTTTATTTTATGGACTGGGAAGCTCCAGGCAGGGCACAAGGACTGAAGTCCATGTTATGCTTGGTGAAGGAAAATGTGAAGAACATGCTATATGTTCCAACATGTGTTTTTTATGTGTTGTTTTTTTAAGTTCAATAAACCTGGTTCCAGGAGATTATATCCATCTCAGGGGAAAAAAAAAATTTCCTTCTACATCCTAGAAATGATAGAGTGCAAATATAAATGGGAAAGTCCACAACCCATATTCTCTTATGAGACCAAAAAGAAGCTGTTAAGGTAATGGGAGGTTGTGTGGATTTGAGCCCATAATCTCTGGAAGACGGAAGAAATCCCTTTAACCACAGAGTTACAGGAGCTTTCATTTAGACAGGGGTTCCTATTATGTTTAAGTGACATTCTGCAATCTAGGTACATATTGATAATGTCACAATGATGTCAAGATTATGCATTATACATGTCCACTTGCTCTGAACCACAACCATTGTGAGTAGGGAATCTCTTCTTATTTTCTTAGCCTTTTGGGAATGAGGTTTAGTATGTTATATGGGGCTCATAATCGAAAGAGAAAAACGTCCAAAAACCGGCCTAAGTCAGCACTTGGATGAACATTGTCAAAATACATCCAAGTGCCGATAAAAACGTGTTTTGGACGTATATCTAAACGACCTAGGCCTTCATAGTGCCGCTGAATGACCAAAGCTAAACGGGGCGTTTCAGGAGTGTTGAGGGTGGGAGTTGGGCGAGACATGGACTGGATTAGATTTAGTCATACAGCATGTATAACTGAAAGTTATACAGCCTAGGATCGACAGCCTAGGAACTTGGACATTGTGACTTAGACCATGTAAAACATGACTCCCATTTCTACAGTCCCATTTCTATTACCTGAGGATCCTGCTATGGAATTGAAAGTGGATATATTCAACATTGTCTCTTGTGCTTTCAAGTCCAAAATTATAACCACCAAGGAAGCTGCTTTTCTCCGCCCCCCTTTTCACAATATTCCGAAAATTCAGTTTTTACCTAAAATTCATAAATCTTTGGTTAACCCCCCGGGTCGTCCCATTGTATCCATGAATAATTCCTTGTTAGAAACTCTTTCCAAATTCTTGAATATATTTCTTCAGCAAGAGGTGGTAAATATCAAATCCCATGTGAAGGATAGCACCCATATGATCAACATGTTAACTGAACTTCCGGAGATCCAACCTGACTGGTTATTGATCACTTTAGATGTAAAGTCTCTTTATACCATGATCCCTACTCAAGGAGCGCTCAACATGTTGGAAAAAATTTTTGAACATTAAATCTATTGCAAAAGAATACCAGCCACATTTCTTATGGATTTAGCTAAGATGGTTTTAACTCGAAGCTATTTTTGGTATAATGGAAAATTTTACCAACAAACCCATGGTATTGCCATGGGAGCTTCCCTAGCTCCTTCCATCGCCACTCTATATTTGAGGAAGAATTTCTTTATCCTTCTTTTTGGTTTCAACATGTGGTCCTATGGAAGCGATATTTGGATGATGTGTTTTGTATTTGGCAGTCCAATATTAATTCTTTCAATGGATTTTTTCACTGGTTGAATCAAATGGACCCTAACATCCAATTCAGTGCCACTATCAATCAACAAAATATAACCTTTTTAGATCTTTGGATATTCAAGTCTCATGGGAATTTATTAAAGACAATATTTCGGAAATCTACTGATAGGAACAGCATGCTCAGGTACCACAGTCATCATCCCCGTCAGCTTAAGGACAGTCTGCCGTACAGTCAATTTTTGCGATTACGTCGCATTTGCTTTTCAATAAGGGAGTATAAAATCCAAGCTCGTGACCTTAAAAACAAATTTAGACTCAGGGGTTATCCCAAAGCAGTTATACATCAAGCCTACACTCGAGCCAGATATGCCCATAGGAGGCTGTTACTTCAGTATAACCAAAAAACCACTGAAGATATAGCCATAGTATGTGTTCAGCTATTCTCCCCCTTAGCGCTCAACATAAAATGTAGCATCCTCCGACACTGGCATATAGCCAAACTAATTTTAGGACCTGAGTCTGACCCCCCTACATTTGCGTATAAAAGATCTAAAATTTTTGGGCAATTGATTACTCCTTACAGGGAACATCCTGATCATACATCGTGGGGTCATTCTACCTGTGGATATTGCCAGTGGTGTGAATTTGCTCTTACAGGATAGAGTTGGGAACATCCACAAACAGGGCAGATTTATCATGCCAAACATAAAACTGATTGTAACTCGACACATGTAATCTACATGATTACATGTCCCTGTCCAAAGCTCTACATCGGTCGCATCACTAGGGCCATGAAAATACGTTTAAACGAACACAAGTCTAGGGTCCACACAGGTGCAGAAACAGCTCCTTTGGTCCGCCACTAGACACTATTCAAACGTAATATCACTGACTTGAGGTGGCGGATCACAGATAAAGTACATGTTGGATGGGAGGGAGGTAAGTTAGAACATAGGCTTACCATCAAGGAACTTCGTTGGATGTTTATACTGAACACTATGAGCCCCCCCATGGCCTCAACCTTATGAGCGATTGGCTGACATCGGCCATTTAATGCTCTTTTTGAACTTTTGCTCCTGTTTTCTATAACAGATTATTTGTCATTTTTGGTAGTATCTGCATGTTTTTTATCTTTATACCCGATAATATGGATCAGTTGGTCCTTCCTTTGTTTGTCTCTTCATTGGATAGAATGGGTCACATGTTAGGGGGAGTCTTTTTATTAGCCCCACCTCGAACGCCGTGGCCATTTTGTAGCCCCGGATATTTCATTATGGATTAGCGTTATGCTGTAACTCTGGATACATTTGGTAAATATAACTTGTCTTTGTTGTACTCTGTGCCTCTTTTCTCCGGTTTGCTGACCTAATGATTTATTCATTATTTCACAGTTGTTCATGTCCCCGACCCTGAAGAAAATTCTGAAACGCGTCGGTGGGGAATGAAGCAGACCCAGTTCAAAAGATAAGTCACTTACATTGCACATAATCACTTTATAAATTATAAATCATATATTATAGCATGTTAAATAATTATAGATCAGTCCAAAATCGTCACATAACATAATGCTCCAGTGAGGATATGCTACCACACTATATATCGGTGTGGCAATCTGAGGAACGTATGTGATTTGATCTTGAGACTAGTGGAGTACGTTATTGCATTGACAGTATTGTTATTTGTGCCGTTCTTTGCTTTGTATATAGCCAGGGAAGGATTAATTCTTCAAGGACCCATAGGCACACAAGTACACTGGGCACCCCTGGCCCTGCCCCGCCCACACCCTGCCCATGCCTCACCCCCATTTATCTGTTTTCTTATTCACTTCATTTCCACTTGTATTTCTTTTTTTTAAATTCAAAACAAACAAAGATTAGCATACCAGTGCACAGTTTTTCTTCTATGCAACCCCCAAACATCTCTGAACAAATCCCCCTTCCTTCCCTTCCCACCTACTTACCCTGGAATTCAACTCTGAACCCTTTCCATATATATATTGTAAAGCGGTAATACTATCCAAAATATAAATCTATATTAATAACCAAGTTTACAACACCTCTCATCCGCCTCACTCTACGTCAACCAACTGTAACCCACGTGTATGTATACACAACACAATCTAGTACGTTCCACTCCATGTATGTTAACTTGTAATGAAACAACAAGGCAAGCAGTCCACCAAAGAATCCAACATGAAACAAAAGAAGATTGGCAGAAAATAAGGAGATTCAAATCAGGGTTATTCAAGGTGCTCCCAAGAACCATGCCAAGATGCATTTCGCCAAACAAGGCTAGTCAACGCTAACAAAAAACATGTCTTTCATACAAACAGAACACAGAAAACACCTTTGCCTAGTATGGAATATGTAATCATAACCTCTCCCCCTTTTACAAAATTGTAGTATGTTTTTTAGCCACAGTGGTAACAACTCAGATGCTCATAGAATTCTGAGCATCAGAGCTGTTACCACCATGGCCGGCACTAAAAAATGTTCTACAGTAAACAAATAAATATAAATGTTTTTTCTACCTCTGTCTTCTCTGGTTTTTGTTTTCCTCATCTTCTTGTCACTCTCTTCCTTTCATCTACTGTCTGCCCCTTCTATATGGCATCTTCTGTCCTTCTATGCCACTTCCAGAAACCGTATGCCTCTCCCTTTCATCTTTCCCTTCACCCCCATTGGACTGGCAACCATCTTCTTCCATTCCCTCCTACAATGGTCTGGCATCTCTCTCCTCTCCTCTTCTTCCATTCCCTCTCCCATACCCCCATGGTATGACATTTCAGTCTCTCCTCTCCCTTCCCCCCACTTCCATCAGCATCAGCCCACTTTCTTTCCCCCCAACCCAATTCCATCCAGTATCCTTCTCCTTATGTCTCTCTACCCTTTCCCTGAACACCAATTCCATCAGCATCTGCCCCCTTTCTTTCTCTCCAACCCAAATCCATACAGTATCCTTCCACTTTATGTCTTTCTCCCCTTTCCCTGCACACCAATTCCATCAGCATCTGTCCCCTTTCTCTCCCTCCACCACCCTTCTCACACAGCAATAACAATGGCGATGGCACCCCCATGGCAACAGCCCCCCACAGCAATGGGCCCCTCCAGCATTGACAGCAACATGGCCTCCCCCCAGCTCTGCTCCAGGAAGACCACATGATTACTGCATCTGCTGGAAGAAGTAAGTGACATCAGAGGGAGATGGACCAGCAGACACAGACATCACGGGACCTTCCTAGAGCAGAGCTGGCTGCATTACGGTTGATGCTGGGGGGAGGCCACATTGCCGTCCATCGATGCTGGAGATCGGGGGTGGCCGGTGTTGTTGTCGATGCCATGGGGGGGGGGGGGGGTCCCGTTGCCGCCTGAAACAAAAATTGGCATGGTAAGTCACCCTTCAGTGGGCCTCCCTGACTATTTCAGGCCCTAGGCACGTGCCTACTGGGCCTACCCATTAATCCGGCCCTGTATATAGCCTGTTTACTTATGCATTGGAACAGAGTTATTCTAAATTGTTTAATCTTGCTTTTTCTTGATTATTGGTATGTACTTCATTTTATTTTACTTTGTGTTTTCCTTATCTGTATTACTTATCTTTTATGTTCCCATTGGTTTTCTGGTGTCTACGGGTTCGTGCTCATGTTTGAATAAGAGTACCCCATGTATGGTTTACGACAAGTATTATACTCATGTTCGACACTACCCTTTTGGGCTTAGCATTTGAGTTCTTTCTTTTATAATTCACTGGCTTTCCTTATTATTATTTGTGAGATAAAGAGATTCTGTGAGTGTTTGTTATATTGCAATTTGGCAATAAAGAAGACAATAAAAATAATACAGCAATAACTTTTTTATGCTTAAGAGGATGGGAAATACCCTTAACATTAATAAATAAGCAGTTATGATCTTTGGTAGAGCTAAGAAGTCTGGAGACACGTTTGCATATGTCAAACACAGATTTGACATGTACCACAGATTTGAATATACAATTCTCTAAATGTAACTGGAAAGAAAAAGAGAAAGAATACATTCCCAAACACAATCTCAACCCACCCCAACTGCTCCCCCCTCTCAGTCACCAGCTGTAACAAATTGCAAACACAGGCAATGGCGTAGTAAGAGTGAACAGCACATGGAGGTGGTGGTGCCCCTCCCCTGCCTTCTTCCCTGCCTCCCTGCCACGCGCATGCTTACTTCCCTTTCCCCATATCTTTTTTACTTCTCTGGCATGAGTGGCATGCGCACATCATTGTCGGCTTGCCCTTTGACGTCACTTCCTAGACGCGGGTCCTGCACATGAGTGCAGCAAGGAGAAGAGCGGGGGGGGGGGGGGGTATGGGGAGGAGAAGGGGTGCTGCACACTTAGCAAGATGACCCTCACCCCCCCTTACTATATAATTGAACATAGGCATCCACCTAAGGGGTGGGGAATCTCAAGAGAAGATCTTGTACCCCAACTCCAATACCCAGCTTGAAAAAATACCACTTCTCCCTCCGTATCCACGGGGGTTAGGGGCAGAGCCGGCCCGCAAATATTAAAAAACTGCTAATAATATTTGGGCCGGCTCTGACTCACCTCCCGCTTCCCCCCAGCATCCCTTAAGCCTTACCTGGTGGTCTAGTGGGTTTTCGGGGCAGGAGCGATCTTCCTACGCTACTGCCCCGTGCAGATCACTCATAGGAAATGGCTGCCATGAGGCTGCGGATTCGGAGGAAGAAGTGTAAACTATTTATTTTTTAACACATTTGTATACTGCCTAAAATCAATGTAGTTTCCAGTATATATATTTTAAGCAATGTTTTGGAGTATAACTTTTCCTCTTTTAATAACAAGCAAAGTTAAAATGCTAATATATGTATTTTAAAAATGATCTTTTAAAAGTTACCCATTTTATACTTATTCAAATATATATCCATTCTTGTTGCTCTAACAATGTGTGAACAAAAGCATGAATGATGAGTGTAATTACCATATTTTGGTGCTCAAACAACAGCTAGAAAGGTCAAAAGGCTCAAAAGCTTTCTTCCCCTTTTTAAAACAGCCAAACATACCTATTTATACACATAATACATTTGTATTTTCATTTTTCTAAACTAGCAGATTTCCTAACAAAAACAAATGTTCATGACAGAAAGAATTGGTACAAGTGCACTCAAAAGGGTTTTGTTATTAAGGACCATAAGCTTCATCATTCTATGCCTTCAGTGCATTGGAAATAGATTATAGGTAGCAACAGGAAGCATACATAATGTACGCCAGTATTCCCTATAGTTTTAAAGGAAAGTCCATTATCATGAACAGATACAGAAGTGAGTAATGGTTTGGAAACTGTTTTTAAATTTCATTCTGACATATTGCACAAGGCTATCAAAATGGCTGCTTTCTGCAGAAAAAAAGTAATAACTTGCAGTTTAGGAGCCCTTTTATTAAAATACTAGTGTTTTTAAGCCCGTTACATTAACGAGTGCTAGAATAGATGTGTAGAATTTCTTTCTGTCTGTCTCTCTCCCTCCCGTTGTCTCTTTCTTTCTTTCTGTCTCTCTTCCAGCCCCGTCTTTCTTTCTTTCTATCTCCCTGTCCCGTCTGCCTTTCTTTCTTTCTTTCTGTCTCTCTCACTGCCCCATCTGTTTTTCTTTATTTCTTTCTGTCTCTGTCTCTGTCCCTGTCCTGTCTTTTTATTTCTTTCTTTCTTTCTTTCTCTCTCCCTGCCCCTCAAGCCACCGCTGCAAAGTTAAACCATTGTCGCCGATTTAAGCCTGCTTCCCCGACTGTCTCTCTCCCTGCCCCCATCTTTTTTCTGTCTGTCTTTATTTCTTTCTCTCTCCTTGCCCCTGAAGCCACCGCTGCCGAGTTAAGCCAGCTTCCCCGACTGTCTCTCTCCCTGCCCCCTGTTTTTCTGTCTGTCTGTCTTTCTTTTTCTCGTTCTCTCTCCCTGCCCTTCAAGCCACCTCCACCAAGTTAAGCTATTGCTGCTGATTTAAGCCTGCTTCCCCGACGTCGACATTGAATCGTGCACTGAGACACTTCCTTGCTTGGCGGTTATATTGTACTGCGCATGTGGAGGCACGGAAACATGGAGGCACAGAGGCACACTAAGGGTTTTATTATTATTGATGGTGGAAATGAGCAATTACTGTCCAGTAACTGAAAAGCCTTTCTACTCAATTATGAGAGCATGCCCATCAACTGCTTGTGGAGTTAACACTTATTACACTTATGCGTATGACAGATCAACTTAACACTATCCAGCTAGTTTTATCAACATGGCATTACATGTTTTTTTGTTATCCACTGTGAAAACAGTTTTTAAATTCAAATGCAGTCAGATACAGTCCTTGTCTCTACAACTCTGGTAGGAGGCCATTCATAAGAACATAAGAACATTAGAATTATCACACTGGAACAGACCGGTCCATAAAGCTCAGTATCCTATTTCCAACAGTGGCCAACTCAGATCCCAAGTACCTAACTATATCCCAAGTAGTAAAACAGATTTTATGCTGCTTATCCTAGGAATAAGCAGTGGATTTCCCCAAGCCATCAGTAATGGCCTATGGCCTTTTAGGAAATTAGCTAAACCTCTTTTTAAACTCTGCTAAGCTAACTGATTCCACCAAATTCTCCAGCAACGAATACGAGAGTTTAATTACACATTGTGTGAAGAACTATTTTCTCCAGTTTGTTTTACTTAGTTTTACTTAGTAGCTTCATCGCATGTCCTCTAGTCCTAGTATTTTGGAAGGCCCACCCTTCAAAGAAAAAAGGGTATTGGTGGTGGGAGGGTTGGGGATGGGGTTAGGAATGAGTGGGGTTGAGATAGAGTGTGTGAATGGTGAGAAGATGGGATTGAGTGGAAGTTATAGGAATGGTTGGATATGAGGGAGAAGTAGCGGGTGATTGGAGGAAAGGGTAGTGACAGGGATTGGTTGATTCAGGTGGGAGATTCTGAGAAGCTTTTTGGGTGTGGTGGGTATTTATGAGGGTAGGCGATTAGGTGGCTTGTGAAAGTTGGAGTGGTGAAGGTGTCCGAGATATATTTTAATTTTTCTTTCCCTTCTCCCTCTCCCCTTGTTTTTGGCTCCATTGTTGGGGAGGAGGAGGGGTGATCCTTTGTTTGGATATGGTGGAAGTTGATTCTTTGGTGAATTAATTCTCAGGTGGGTAAGAGTTATCTGAGAGTTGGTGGGGAGGGGGTGGTTGCAGCTGTGTGAAAATGGGGAGGGGTCCTTCCAGGTGACCATTCATTGTGGGAAGGAAGTAAAGGGTATTATGAGGTTGTATACTATGTGCGGCACCCACACAGACAGATGAGAGGCCAGGCGACACTGCAGGTCTTGCACATGGGATACTTGGAATGGGATATAATGTACCTGGAAGTTGGGGGAAAAAGCAGTTAGGTTGTGACCGATTAACTGTTGGGAAAGGAAAGTATGTGTGTGTGTATAAAATTAGAATACGTTTGTTTGAATCTTTGAATTAAATAAAGCTGTAGCCAAGTTTTTTTTGCCAATGCATATTTGTAAGTTGTTTATTTAATGGAGTGGGAAATTTATGAGTTAGTCCTTTGGAATGCAGTGGTGCGAGTACCGAATGTTATGGAAAGAGAGAACAAGTGATTCACATCTACCCTTTCCACTCTACTCATTATTTTATAGACCTCTATAATATCACCCCTGAGCCTTCTTTTCTCCAAGCTGAAGAGCACTACCTGCTTTAGCCTTTCCTCATAGGGAAGTCATCCCATCACTTTTATGGTTTTTGTTGCCCTTCTCTGCACCTTTTCTAATTCCACTATATATTTTTTGAGATATGGTAACCAGAACTACAGACAGTATTCAAGGTGCGGCCGTACCATAGAGCAATACAAGGGCATTATAACATTTTCATCTTTGTTTTCCATTCCTTTCATAATAATTCCTATCATTCTATTTGTTTGTTTGTTGTATAATAATTTTTATCAGCTTCCTGCTCACCGCCACTACAGCAAAGGAAGGTCCAGGCACCGGCCCACAAGCCTTCTCCCCAATTCTGATGTCAGAGAGGAAGTTCCGGGCCAGCCAGGAAGCGATTGGCTGGCCTGGAACTTCCTCTCCAGCATCATAATTGATGTCGGGGAGAAGGCTTTTGGGCCAATGCCTGGACCTTCCTTTGCTGTAGTTGCAGAAGTGGGCAGGGAAGCAGGGAGAGTGGGCCAGTGCCTGGACCTTCCTTTGCTGTAGTTGTGGCAGCAGGTGGGAAAGCAGAGAAAGGCCATTCTTTGTGATCGCCTTTCTCATTGTCCCCACATGCACATTTCGGTGTCTTGAAGCTGTGCATGGGGACAACAGGACAGGGGATCTACAAATGGGATGGTCCCGTTCAAAATGGGACGCATGGTCACATAAAGTATACACTACTTGCAAAGGGTGCACACAATCAACAAAAAAAAACATGAAATTTATGTTTTGCTTTGTTGTTTTGTTTTTTTTTTAACTTGTTTTTGTTTGTGTACAATATGCAGTGACATGGAATATCTTTGACATTTCTCATGTCATTGCAAATGATAGTGCATCCCATTGGCAGTTCCTTTATTTTCTTATAGCCAAAGAAACACTCTATCTTTAAATATCAACAATTATGTCATTTCGACCTTGCCTCCTGATCTCCTCTCTATACATCTTTTCCTGACTATTCCCTCCTTTTGACTTTTGGGCCCAGTGCTGAAGCACTTCAATCGAAAAGGGACTTGATGCATTTGCACCTCTCCATAAGTATCACCCCCTCTTCTTTCCCTGCTGTACCTTGGTGTCACCAGGGTATTTGTTGCCTTAAACATAGACTGCATAGGGCTGAAATACTTTGATATAAATTTGAACTTTGCCTATTCAATTTCCATGTAAAGAAGGCCAAAAGCGTTATTTTTCAAAGATGATTCCATTTTTACCCCAATTTGACAAAAAGTTTATTTATGATTATTGCCCAGGATCATTGTATAAAGTACCATGCAACAGGCCCCCTTAATAACACATTGGCTCAATATTTCTTGTCCAGGTTGACTCTCCATGAAATTCATTTTCATCATCCTTTCAAGGTGTCCCTGTCAGTTTATCCCACTCAAATGCTCATTCGCCATCTGATTCCTCTTCCATGCAAGTGCAGATCTTTTCTTTGCCATCCTTCTCTCTCAGTTCCTTGATTACTATTCTCTCAGCTATGCAATTAACTACCTGTTCCTTTGATCTTATGCCCTCTGTCTGGTTAAGATCCTCTAAGCCAGGGATCTCAAAGTCCCTCCTTAAGGGCCGCAATCCAGTCAGGTTTTCAGGATTTCCCCAATGAATATGCATTGAAAGCAGTGCATGCACATAGATCTCATGCATATTCATTGAGGAAATCCTGAAAACCCGACTGGATTGCGGCCCTCAAGGAGGGACTTTGAGATCCCTGGCTTAGAGGATCTTAACCAGACAGAGGGCATAAGAGCAAAGGAACAGGTAGTTAATTGCATAGCTGAGAGAATAGTAATCAAGGAACTGAGAGAGAAGGATGGCAAAGAAAAGATCTGCACTTGCATGGAAGAGGAATCAGATGGTGAATGAGCATTTGAGTGGGATAAACTGACAGGGACACCTTGAAAGGATGATGAAAATGAATTTCATGGAGAGTCAACCTGGACAAGAAATATTGAGCCAATGTGTTATTAAGGGGGCCTGTTGCATGGTACTTTAAACAATGATCCTGGGCAATAATCATAAATAAACTTTTTGTCAAATTGGGGTAAAAATGGAATCATCTTTGAAAAATAACGCTTTTGGCCTTCTTTATGCCTAACCCCCGATTCATTAACTGGCATCCATGTCACAGGCGCCGGATAGAAAATCATGCCTTAGCCTGATCGCAAAGATAGGCGGCTCAGCCACTTATCTTTGCTGAGGGATCCCTTGTTATCAAGCGATTGTGGCAAGGGAATCACTAATTAGCTGAGCTGGCAGGATTTCCCAAAGCCATGCTTCAGAGAGTCCTGCTGACTCAGCTGATCTAGGGAAAATACCACTGCCGTGAACAACTGAGCTAGCTGCGGCAGAAGACATGCATCCCACCCCATGTAATAACAAAATCAGCATGAGGGATGCCCACTCTAATCAGCCCAATCAGAGTCTTAAAATATGCCCATTGCATCCCAGGATGTATCGGAAAGGAGGCCTAAGGCCCTAATTGGCCCAGGTGCCTTAGGCATCTGAGCCAATCAGGGCCTTAAGCCCCTCCTTGGTGCTTCCCAAGATGCATCAGTAAGGGTAAAACTTGCCATTTTGAAGAGGCAGGCCTTACGGCCAGAGGGAGTAGGCATCCCTCCAGCCATACTTTCATCAAAAAGGCAAGGGGGTGGGGGGGTTGTCAGGAGGTATTGAGGAGTGTCAGGAGGTATTGAGGTTCAGGGATGTCAGTGGTTGGAGGGGTGTCGGGAGTTCAGGGGAGTGTCAGTAGGAAGGAGTGGGCATCCTTCCAGATGGGCTTCAATTCAGGGAGTTCAGGAGATTGAAGGGTCGGTGGTAGGTGGAAGTAGGTATCTCTCCTGCCAGTCTTTGTGGGGGCGGGAGGTCAGAAACAGGAGGGAATGGGCATCCCTCCTGAAGGGCTACAATTGGGGTGGGGGTGGCAGGGGGTTCGGTGGCAGAAGGGAGTGGCCAACCCTCCTGCCGATTTCAGGGATACTTGTCGGGGAGTTCCTCTGTCGCAGTCTGCTCAGCTGATTGTGGCAGAGATATTTTCCCCTTGATCAGTTGAGTCGACAGGACTCTTTGAAGTACGGCTTCAGGAAGTCCTGATGGCTCAGCTGATTGGGGATTCCCTTGCTGTGATCAGCTCAGCCGGTCACGTCTACATGTTCCTTTTGAAATGTAGGCCAGCATTTCGCTGGCTTACATTTCAGGTGTCTGTCACGGGCCTAGGGAGATGCCTAGGGCTGCTTAAACTCATCCAAAGCCGCTTATGGGTTACACTATGCCCACACCCAGCTTTGGGCGAACTTAAGTGTCCCTACCCATCTCTCTAGACCCACGACAAATGCCACACACTTCACGGATTGCTCAGCACACACAGCACCTGCACCGGGGAAGCACGCAGGTCAACCAGCCAGTGTGAGGAGGGGCTACCAGCATCTGCCTCAGGCTCCGCATCGCTTCCTGTCAATGTGGCCGCCGCCTCACGCTTAGGTAGTTCTTGCGCACGGCGGCTGTTGGCTTCAGGTGTGCATGGTGACTATCGGTGCCTGTATGCCGTGGAGGCTGTCGGTGCCTGCATGCCACGGCGGCTGTTGACAGAGCGCAGATGTGAACAGAGGTAAGGGTTGCTGATGGACAGGGGAAGAGGTGCTGATGGACAGGGGGGACAGAAAAAGGAAGCGAGGCCTACTGCTGGACAGGGGGAGCAGGAAATAGGTGCTGCTGGACAGGGGAAGAGGTGATGATGGATAGGGGGAAGAAAAAGGAAGGAAGGCCTAAGGGAGGCCTACTGCTGGACAAGGGGAGCAGAAAAGAGGTGCTGCTGGACAGGGGAAGAGGTGCTGATGGACAGGAAAGAGGTGCTGATGGACAGGGGGGGAAGAAAAAGGAAAGGAGGCCTACTGCTGGACAGGGGGAGCAGGAAAGAGGTGCTGATGGACAGGGGAAGAGGTGCTGATGGATGGGGGGGAAGAAAAAGGAAGGGAGGCCTACTGCTGGACAGGTGGACACAGGGGAGGTAAAAGGAAGGGAGAATGGACAAGGGGAGCAGGCAAGGGGTGGTGGTGGACAGCCGAGGAAAAAGAAACACAGAAAGAAAGAAAGACAGAAATACAGAAAGAGGCTAAGGAGAGAGAGAGAAAGAAAGAAAGACAGAGACACACACACATATATTCTAGCACCTGTTAATGTAACGGGCTATAAGACTAGTTATTCTATAAAATTAATGTGGTTCTTACATAGCACATATTTTATAGGTAGGCATCCACATGGAAAGTGTCTGGGTCCAGCGTTGGCAGGACTTACACATAATATATAGAATATTATAATTTACTTATGTATTTCCGGAGTACAGTTCTATGGCTGGCATAATTGCTCATGCCTAAATTATAGGTGTGCATATTTTCTGTTTTACTAGTATGCTATAAAGGGCAGTAGCAGGTAATTACATTCCTTTATAAAATCTGCTCTATGGGGTGCTCTATGAGAGAGGTTCCAGCAGGAAGAATTAGACATTCCTCCTGCTGGGGGATGCTTTGGAGTAGGGGGGATGCTTTTGGGAGGTAGCAGGAGGGAGTGGGCATCCCTCCTGCTGCCCATATTTACGGGGGTGGGGAGAGCGAGTTCCCTGCTGCAGCCACTCAACTGATCACAGCAGTAGGATTTCTTTGCCACGATCAGCATAGCGGCTGTTTCTATTTAAAATATAGACCAGCTTTTTGTTGGCCTACATTTCAAGATCGCTGTAGATCTATGGGGAGGTGGGGGGGAGGTCTGGCAGGAGGGATTGTGCATCCCTCCTGCCAGTGATCTACAGGGGTGGGGAATTCTGGCAGGAGGGATGCACAATCCCTCCTGCCAGAATTCCCCACCCCGTAGACTACTGGCAGGAGGGATGCTCAATCCCTCTTGCCAGACTTCCCCCCACTTCCCCATAGATCACCCAGCCCAGACCCTCCATGTGAATGGCGGGCCTACCCCTTCCCGGTGCACTGTGCTCCTTCCCAGTTAGCCCAGGTGCCATTGTGGGATGCACCGGGGAGGGGCCTAAGGCCTGGTCAGCCCAGGTGTCTAAGGCCTTAGGCCCCTCCCCGGTGCATCCCACAATGCACCAGGATGGGGCAGACCCTCCATTCACATGGCGGCAGGGGGTTCAGGTGTGGTTAGGAGGGGTTCTATTGGGGGAAGGGGGTCCGGGTAGGGGTACAGGGGTGTCTGGGCTGGGTGATTTACAGGGGGGGAGTTCTGGCAGGAGGGATTGGGTATCCCTCCTGCTGCCAATCTATGGGGGTAGGGAGTTCCGGCAGGAGGGATTTGGCATCCCTCCTGCTGGTGATCTATGGGAGGGGTGCTGGGCAGTAGGGATTGGGCATTTCTCCTGCCTACAACCTACAGGGGGAGGGTTTCCTGCAGGAAGGATTGGACATCCCTCCTGCCGGTAGTCTTTACGGGGGGTGGTGACGGGTTGCCCCTAAACTTATTGTGGCAGGGAGATCCCTAGCTGTGATACGCTCAGTGGCAACCCGATTCTCTAACCAGCGTCTGTAACATGGACATCGGTTAGAGAATTGGGTTCTTTTTAGATGGACATAGGCCCGTCGGTATCTGAGGCCAGGCATCCTATACAGAACCCAGGCCTCCTGGTCTATGTCTCACATTATACAAGATGGTTTAGGATAGGCTAGAGTGAGCTTTAACAGTAATTCCAGTAGATGGAACCTAAGGACAGTGCCAGGTGGACTTCCATGGTCTGTCCCAGAAATGCCAAAGATAGTGATAAAGTATTTTATAGTACATTCATTGTTCAGATCTTTATCTAAGATCATTTACTATGTTACTATACTGTAGGATTTCTAAGAGAGAGGAATGGATAATAGATGTCAGGGATTTGCAGAGTGGTTAGGCCCATATGGTCTTTATTTGCCATCAATTTCCTTTGTTTTTATCTAATATAATAAAATGGTAGGACGCGCATGCGCACTAAAAAAAACGTGTTCCCTGATCCGTCCCGTTTTTTTTTAGTGCGCATGCGCGGGTTTACGTCACCAAACTCGGCAACTTGGACAACAATCGTGCTTATGCTCAAGCCGCCGCCACGAATCCTCTCTCGAACCGCACCAGGATCGAGAGAGGAGCTGCGGCGGGGGCTTGAGCATAAGCGCCATTGTTGTCCCCCTACCTAGCTGCGAGGCTGCGACGGCCTTCCTCACGGTTTCACGGTGCTTGGTCCGCCAAACAATTCCTGCCGTTGACCAAATTTGCCCCACCGTTCCTTCCCTTCCTCCATCAGGTACAGTTCAGCTCCGCCTATGTTAAAAGCAGCTGCTTTGAAATTGGAGCCCTGCCGCCACCGTAACAAGTTCCCTCTGCCGCGGTCCCATATGTCAGAGAAGGGGCGGGACCAAGGCAGAGGGGAAAGTGCTATGGCAGTGGCAGGGCTCCGATTTCGACGCGGCTGCTTTTAACATTGGTGGAGCTGCACTGTACCTGATGGAGGGAGGGAAGGAAAGGTGGTTGTGCGCTGTTGAGCCCCTCTGCACAGGCCCAAACCAAAAAAGGAGCCAGGACTCTTCCCAACCCGGCGCCGCCAGACCCGACAAAACGGCCCTACACTCACAGACCCGCGAGCAGGGTTGCCATGGAAACCTAACCGGAATTACATGCAGTCGCGCAAGGGTCAGTGAGAGGGGATCAAGGGTCAGTGAGAGGGGATCAGGAGCTAAAGAGAGATTGAAAAAAACAAACAACAGTGCACAAGTAGAGAGAGACACACAGACAGTCACAGAAGGACAGGGGGCTAAAGACACAGATTGAAAAAATAACAAAACACAGAGGACAAGGAGAGAGAGACACAGGAAAAAAAATGACAAACAGACATACAGCGTCCAAGTAGACAGACATACTTACATACAGCGTCCAAGTAGACAGACAGAGAGACAGCAAAAAAATACAAACAGCCAAGGAGACAAACAGAAAAAAATAAAAATTACAATGCCCAAGGATAAATTCAGGAAAAAAAACCTTCCAGACATACAGTGGCCAAGGAGTTAGACTGAAAAAAAGGCATATAGACATACAGCAGCCAATGAGACAGACAGACTGACAGCGACCAAGTAGACAATCAGCAAAAAAACACAAACAAACACACAAAGCAAAAAATTAGAAACATACAGCGGCCAAGGAGACAGGCATGCAACAAATAGGAAAAATAAAAAAACTTTTAATAAATCAACCATACATGAAAAAGGAATTAAAAAAAAGGGAAAATACACCTACAGGGAAACACAGGATCAAGAACATACAGAGAAAACAGAAGTTTGCAGGAATCAGGAACATATAGAGAAAGGAGAGCAGAGACCCCTGCAAGAAGAGAAAAATAGCAAAGAGACTGGGGATGAGAAAGAGAGCAGAGATGCTTGCAGGGAGAAAAAGCTAAGCAGTAATGTTACAGCTTGAGAGTGCAGACTGAGGAAGAAAGCAGAGACAGCGCTACACAGGGAAATGGAGGGAGGAAAGAGACAGAAAGAAAAATACAGACAGACATAAATTCTAGCACCCGTTAATGTAACGGGCTTAACGACTAGTGTTTGAATATTTGTTTAGACCTGTGCCTGATCTGCATCATGAAAATACAAAATCAGTTTTATCACAGTGTATATAAACATATTGAAATGTGTGTGTGTATTGTAGAGGGGAATAACAAAGGTGGAAATGATATTCGTAATAAAAGTTTATAGCTCAAAAGGCCTAAATATGAGACAGAAACAAATATATTTGTTACATCATTTCATTGTTAATGTATTTCTTATGGATTCTCCATTATTTTAATTCAATGCAACTGTGATGAACTGACCTGATGAAAGTATCATACAATAAATCTTGACAGGTCATAGCAGAAGAACTGAGTTAGCTCAATAAAAACACATTGCTGATAATTTGCTTGTTGACTCACTTTTCTACATATTGAAGAGGACTAACAATCATAATACTTTTTTTTATCACCTCTTTGGTTTTCAAGTTTCAAGTTTATTAGTTTTTAATATCCCGATCATAAAACAAATATCTGACCGGTTAACAATAAAATTTAAAATAGGATAGAAAGAACTAGTTGTTAGTGTATTAGAAAAATTAGAGAAAACATATAAAACATGTACTGACAAACCTGACCGTGAGGATGAGTAGGGAGGGAGGGAAGAGTTACATAATATTAGAAGAAATGAGATAGAGGGAAGGGATAGAACATGAGGGATAAGGGTGCATGGTATAAAAGGTTTTATTTGCAGTCGCGCTTCTGATATTAGCTGCATCTTGAATAGAACTGTAATAAGTAAAATAAAAGACTTGAAGCATATAGGGCTCCTTTTACAAAGGTACGCTAGTGGTTTTAGCGTGCGCTAGCCGCTACCTCCTCAGCTAGCATGCGTTAATCTTGTGCGTGCGCTAAAAACGCTAGGGCACCTTTGTTAAAGGAGCCCATAGTTTTAACACTTAAGAAGAGGGGAGCTGCGGCGCGAAGGCAGCACAAGCCGCGTGGAGGCTTGTTGCAGCGGCGGAGAGAGTTAGCCAGGAAGGCTGAGACAGAGAGGTAGCGGCGGCGAGGGCGGGCAGCGGCGAGAGTAAGCTCCGCCCACCCGCACCGCGTCACCAGCGGAGCCAGAGGCCGGACTCACCCTTAAGAAGAGGGGAGCTGCGGCGCGAAGGCAGCACAAGCCGCGTGGAGGCTTGTTGCAGCGGCGGAGAGAGTTAGCCAGGAGGGCTGAGACAGAGAGGTAGCGGCGGCGAGGGCGGGCAGTGGCGAGAGTAAGCTCCGCCCACCCGCACCGCGTCACCAGCGGAGCCAGAGGCCGGACTCACCCTTAAGAAGAGGGGAGCTGCGGCACGAAGGCAGCACAAGCCGCGTGGAGGCTTGTTGCAGCGGCGGAGAGAGTTAGCCAGGAGGGCTGAGACAGAGAGGTAGCGGCGGCGAGGGCGGGCAGCGGCGAGAGTAAGCTCCGCCCACCCGCACCGCATCACCAGCGGAGCCAGAGGCCGGACTCACCCTTAAGAAGAGGGGAGCTGCGGCGCGAAGGCAGCACAAGCCGCGTGGAGGCTTGCGGCGGAGAGAGTTAGCCAGGAGGGCTGAGACAGAGAGGTAGCGGCGGCGAGGGCGGGCAGCGGCGAGAGTAAGCTCCGCCCACCCGCAACGCGTCACCAGCGGAGCCAGAGGCCGGACTCACCCTTAAGAAGAGGGGAGCTGCGGCGCGAAGGCAGCACAAGCCGCGTGGAGGCTTGTTGCAGCGGCGGAGAGAGTTAGCCAGGAGGGCTGAGACAGAGAGGTAGCGGCGGCGAGGGCGGGCAGCGGCGAGAGTAAGCTCCGCCCACCCGCACCGCGTCACCAGCGGAGCCAGAGGCCGGACTCACCCTTAAGAAGAGGGGAGCCAACGGCGCCCAGCCGTTCGGCGCGCGGCGAAGGCGAGCGGAAAAGGCGCTCGCCTTAGCGAGAGCGCCTTTGCGAAGGGCCTCAAGAAGGGCAGGCCAGGTCACTACATCCAAGGACTCCAAGAAAGGAAGACAGCAAGGTAAGGAAGTATACACATACACGCACACACACAAGTAAGAGGGAAGCAAACACAGAAAAGAAGGAAGGAATAGGCCCAGGAAGGACCACACATCAAAGGAACGACAGGCAAGAAGGCACTGAAGACAGGGTAGAAGCAGGCTAAGAAGGTAGCGCACACACATACACAGAGACAGCAGTAACAAGCTCAGCAGGACAAGAAAAGAGAGAACACGAGCTAAAGGAAAAGGCAGCCACAGAGGGTAAGCAAGGGGCAAATAGCAGAAGCGCATACGTAAAAGGAAGCGAAAGACGAAGAAGGTAAGGAAGAGCCAGGCACAGGAGTGAACACACTAGCAAAGAGCAACTGGACTCCTAGAGAGCGGACAAATATGGAAGCAGAAGGAACCCGAAGGATGAGCTTCCCAGTGTACTGCACGGACTGCCACATGTATGACTACCTCCCCTCCGGGCAGCAGTCATATGTGTGCGGACGATGCCAGGAACTGGAAAGCTTGAAGAGCGAAGTCAGTCGACTGAAGCTCAGGATCCAGGAGCTGGAGGGACTCTACATCTCCGAATCCCCCTTCCAGACAGCCGAAGACCCCATGCGAGAGGAGTGCATCGAGGAACAAGTCAGGGAGCTCGAGAGGTTCATCGAGGATGCCTACAGGAGAGTGGAAGAACAGGAGCACGGAAATGAGGAAGACACACAGAGCAGAGGACAAGAAACATCTGACACCAAGGTAGAGGATACCCACGGAGGAACCTTGCTGGAAGAAACAAAGAACACCAAGGACACAGACCTGCGACCGACACGGAGGCTGAAAGAAGGGAAATCTGCAATCCTGGTGGGAGACTCAATCCTGAGGCACGTTGACAGTCACATAGCAGGAGGGAGAGAGGATCGGCTAGTGACCTGTCTCCCAGGAGCAAGAACAAAGGACATCGTTGACAAGATTGAGAGAATCCTGGAAGGAGCAGAGACGGAAGAGACAGCAGTGATAGTCCACGTCGGGACAAACGATGTCACCAGGAGGGAATACAGCAGGAATGCACTGACTGAACAATTCAAGATCTTAGGAAGGAAACTGAAGATGAGGACCCAGAGGATAGCCTTCTCAGAGATCCTGCCAGTACCGAGGGCAGAAACGAAGAGGCAGACGGAGCTACAATCAATTAACGCATGGATGAGAAAATGGTGTGAAGAAGAGGGATTTCTCTTCGTGAGGAACTGGACAACGTTCTGGGGAAAGAACAAGCTTTACAAGAAGGATGGTCTACACCTGAGCAAGGCGGGAACTAGACAACTAGCAAATAACGTCAGAAGAGCGATAGAGCAAGCTTTAAACTAAGTAGAAGGGGAAAGCCGACAGTCGACCTGGTATCGATGGTTCGGGAAACAGTACCCAGTGAGGGTACTGAGGGGAAAGATTCTGGGGAAGACACAAGTGGCAAGCAACAGACTATGAGCAAACAAGGGAGTCAGATGAAGAGAGAGGGGGAAAGGATGAACATACTGGAAGGGGAAGTCAAAACGGGATTGGATGATGAGAAAGAACAAGAGGAGGACAATAGGAACACGCCACAAGGGGAAGACAATAGGAATCTACCACAAAGAGAGGACAAAAGAGACAATACTCAGGAGTTGACAGGCCAGGAAGGTAAAATAGAAAGGAAGGGAAAATGCCAAGACTTGAACTGCATGTATACAAATGCAAGGAGCCTAAAGAACAAAATGGGGGAACTAGAAGTCATGGCCAATAAGGAGAAACTAGACATCATAGGGATCACGGAAACATGGTGGAACGAGGAAAACAAATGGGACATAGTACTGCCAGGATACAAACTCTACCGAAAAGACAGGACGTACCAGAAGGGGGGAGGAATAGCACTATACATAAGGGATACCATCCACTCAACCACTGTGGACACAGAAGAGACAAATGCCCAACTGGAGTCATTGTGGATCAAAGTACCAGGAAGCAACGGATCCGAGATAAAGATGGGACTGTTCTACCGTCCACCTGGGCAAACTGAAGCTGAAGATACAGAAATGGTAGCCGAGCTGAGAAGGGAATGCAAGAA
Organism: Geotrypetes seraphini; assembly: GCF_902459505.1. Lineage (NCBI taxonomy): Eukaryota > Metazoa > Chordata > Amphibia > Gymnophiona > Dermophiidae > Geotrypetes > Geotrypetes seraphini. The sequence goes on from NC_047085.1 coordinate 219,804,115, forward strand.
CCCAAACACCATAGTTATGGGAGATTTCAACTATCCTGGGATAGACTGGTGTCTTGGAAATTCAAAATGTGCAAAGGAAACGGAGTTCCTGGAAGCAGTCCAGGACTGCTTCATGGAACAACTAGTCGAGGCACCAACGAGAGGATCAGCGACTCTGGATCTGATCCTCAATGGGCTGAAAGGCCCCGCGAAGAATGTGGAGATCATAGGACCACTAGGAACCAGTGACCACAACATGATTCAGTTCAAAGTGCAAGTAGGACTACCTATGGGAAAGAGAACCAAGGCAACATCATTTAACTTCAAGAAAGGGAACTATGATGCCATGAGACAAATGGTGAGAAAGAAGCTCAAAAACAGCTCCAAGGAAACTCGGACTGTGGAGCAAGCCTGGTCCCTATTCAAGGACACAGTAAACAAGGCACAAAACCTATATATACCAAGATTTAGGAAAGGTTCCAAGAAGAATCAGACAAAGGACCCTGCATGGATAACCAGTGAAGTAAAGAAAGTGATAGGAGACAAAAAAAAATCATTTCGGAAGTGGAAAAAGGACAAAACTGAAGGAAACTGGAGAGAGCACAGGAAGCAACAAAAAGAATGTCACCGAGTAGTCAGGAAAGCCAAAAAAGAGTATGAGGAGAGACTAGCAAAGGAAGCAAGAAATTTCAAACCATTTTTCCGATATGTGAAAGGGAAACAGCCAGCGAGGGAGGAGGTGGGGGCCCCTGGACGAGGGTGACCGGAAGGGAGTGGTGAAAGAGGAAAAAGAGGTGGCTGGTAGGCTAAACAAGTTTTTCTCGTCGGTCTTTACAATAGAGGACACATCCAGTGTGCCAGAACCGGAAAAAATCTTCAGGGGAGACCAAGAGGGGAAATTATCATGCATGGAGGTAAGCCTCGAAGACATTCTCAGGCAGATAGATAGATTAAGAACGGACAAAGCTCCGGGCCCAGACGGGATCCACCCGAGAATACTAAAAGAGCTCAGAGATGAAACAGCAGAGTTACTGCAGCATATTTGCAACCTGTCCTTGAGAACAGGGGTAATCCCGGAGGACTGGAAGATAGCGAATGTTACACCGATCTTCAAAAAAGGATCGAGAGGCGACCCGGGAAACTACAGACCGGTGAGCTTAACCTCTGTTCCGGGGAAGATGGTCGAATCAATGATCAGGGAAGGTATCAATGAGCATATAGAAAAAAATAATCTGATGAGATCAAGCCAGCATGGTTTCTGTAAAGGCCGATCATGCCAAACAAATCTACTGCATTTCTTTGAGGGGATAAGTAAGCAATTGGACCAAGGTGACCCAGTAGACATTATATATCTAGATTTCCAAAAAGCCTTCGACAAGGTGCCCCATGAACGCTTACTGAAGAAACTGTGGAGTCACGGGGTGGAAGGGAACGTGTACAGATGGATTAAAAATTGGCTGGCGGACAGGAAACAGAGGGTAGGAGTAAAGGGGCACTACTCTGACTGGATAGGGGTCACAAGTGGTGTTCCGCAAGGGTCAGTGCTGGGACCATTGCTGTTCAATATATTTATTAATGATCTAGAAACGGGGACAAAGTGCGAAGTTATCAAGTTCGCGGATGACACAAAACTCTCCAGCAGGGCCAGAACTGTTGAGGAATGCAAAGAACTGCAGAGCGACCTGAACAAACTGAGTGAGTGGGCAAAAAAATGGCAGATGAGCTTCAATGTGGAGAAATGTAAGGTATTGCACATAGGGAAGGGGAACTCCATGTACAGCTATACGATGGGAGGGAGGGTACTCGGGGGAAGCAGCCAAGAAAAAGATCTGGGGGTATTGGTGGATAACACAATGAAGCAGGCGGCACAATGTGCAGCGGCCTCAAAAAAAGCAAACAGAATGTTGGGCATTATCAAAAAAGGTATCACTACCAGAACAAAAGAAGTTATCCTGCCACTGTATCGAGCAATGGTGCGCCCACATCTGGAATACTGCGTCCAGTACTGGTCGCCATACCTCAAGAAGGACATGGCAATACTCGAGAGGGTCCAGAGGAGGGCAACGAGGATGATAAAGGGTATGGAGAACCTTTCATATGCCGAACGGTTGGACAGGCTGGGGCTCTTTACCCTGGAGAAGCGGAGACTGAGAGGGGACATGATAGAAACTTATAAAATCATGAAAGGCATAGAGAAGGTGGAGAGGGACAGATTCTTTAGACTAGCAGGGACAACTAAAACAAGAGGTCATTCAGAAAAACTGAGAGGAGACAGATTCATAACGAATGCAAGGAGGTTCTTCTTCACTCAGAGGGTGGTGGACACCTGGAACGCGCTTCCCGGAGAGGTGATAGGACAGAGTACAATTCTGGGGTTCAAAAAGGGACTGGATGATTTCCTGGAAGCAAAGGGAATAACAGGGTACAGATAGAGGTTTACCTTACAGGACATTCAGCGAATAGGGTATGGATATTTTAGGTTAGGTAGGGAACACTTTCAGGTCATGGACCTGGGGGGCCGCCGCGGGAGCGGACTGCCGGGCACGATGGACCCCTGGTCTGACCCGGCAGAGGCAACGCTTATGTTCTTATGTTCTTAACCATCACATCCTTATCTAAATATTCAAAAATACGTGGCACTCTGGGTCTTCTTATTGCATTTCTTTATTTACTTATTTGTGTTAAAGCCTATATATGATCACTTGTTTGTTATAATAACTCAATAAAATTAACATTAAAAATGAATCTGCATTGTCATAATGTAAGGGGGTAATCTTAATTTTAATTAGGTTGCTTACTTTGCAGATATATGTGCATTTGATCAACAAACTAATATGGGGAAGGATAATGTATTCATAGCAAATTAATTCCAATCATACTTTGATGTAATAAAGAAGAGTTACATGGTATAGTGTGCATTGATTACTATAAAGAGGATACTGTATACTTTGCAAATAGAAAATTATCTGTCTCTTTCAATAGATGCCTGAATTTATGGATCTAAAAAAGGAAAGTGAAATGTTAAGAAAAGTTAAGTCTCCTTTGGTCTAAAATTGTGTAGGAAGGGAAGGGGGAGGGTATTAGCTGTGAGCAGCAAGGTAGAGACCCAAGCAAGTAAATGTTTTCCCTGTTTCTGAAGCCAAAGAGAGAAGCCATAATTGTATACATACAATAATTCAGCACAACATTTTTATGAGCGTGCTCTAGAGGCTTCTCATGCATTGAGTTATTGTATGCATGCACTTGTAAAGTATCAACATCTTGTGAACAGGATTGTCAGTACCCCTGATGCAGGTGTTTCTTCACGCTGAAACACAGTACTGTTTTGTGTTCTTTTTGGATATCAATAAAGAGTTTTATAATATTTTGTTGACTGTGGTTCAGTCCATTGGCATGTGAGTTGAAGGTCCATTATCTAGTCCCACTTCCTTGTTATTGCTTTTGCTTCCATGGACCTGTATCCTGCTAGACTCTGTGTGGGTTTTGTTTTGTTTTTACACTGAATGAACACCAGGGACAAAGTCCCACAAGGAATATAAACATCAATACATTGCAGTCAGCCCAAAACAATTTACAGGCACTGAATGCCCTGCTCTGTGCATCAGAAACTGAACCAACTCTTTAGAGTTGCCTGTAAGAACTGGGAGCTGGCGATTCTTGTACCTTTAACTAGCAGCTATGTATTACTTAGAACAGCTTTACCAGACTGCCAGCCATCAAAAGCTTTTCTGCACAAATGTACACTTCTTAGGGACATTTTTTCTATTTTAGAAATCCCTATTTCCTCTATAAACAGTCATCTAAGAGCAAGGCTAACATTTTGTGTTTGTTCTTTCAGCCACTCCTCTCTTTCTTTCACCATTCAGTTTTCTTACCAGGTTGATTCCTTTCCTTTAAACCTCACACATATCACACAGTCTCCCTTAAACTTTTAGAGAAAACGTTTCAAGGTGAACACTCAAGAAATCATCTGAATTTCAGCTATGAGAGCAGAACGTAACACAGACTTCACACACTACCATAGCTCCCTCCCAACTGACTCTCACAAGCAATTGCAGCATCTGGAATATTTACACCCTGGTTACCAGGGCTACCAGAAAGTACAATGCAAGTGCATGGCTGCACAGAAAGCACAATTACTTACCGTAACAGGTGTTATCCAGGGACAGCAGGCAGCTATTCTCACATATGGGTGACGTCATTAAAGGAGCCCGGATGCAGAAGGTCTCAAGCAGACTTGCTTGAAGAAACTAGAAGTTTCGAGTCGACCGCGCATGCGTGAGTGCCTTCCCACCCAGCTTAGGGCGCATCTCCTCAGTTCAGATAGCTAGCAAAGAAGCCAACCAGGAGAGGTGGTTGGGTTGTGAGTATAGCTGCCTGATGTCCCTGGATAACACCTGTTACGGTAAGTAACTGTGCTTTATCCCAGGACAAGCAGGCAGCCTATTCTCACATATGGGTGACCTCCAAGCTAACCAGAATGGGATGGTGGGAGCGTTGGCCATTCAGGAGAATAAATTTTGTAAAAGTGTCCTGCCAAACTGGCCATCCCATCTGGAGAAAACATCCAGAACATAGTGAGAAGTGAAAGTATGAACCGAGGACCAAGAAACAGCCTTGCAAATTTCCTCAATAGGTGTAGATCTGAGGAAAACTACTGAAGCTGTCATTGCTCTGACTTTATAGGCTGTGACTTTACTGTTTCTAAGCTCTTTTGAGCAGGGACTGTCTCTTCTATGCTTTGATGTACAATATTGCATATGTCTAGTAACGCTATAGAAATGTTAAGTAGTAGTAGTAGTAGTAAATGCCCAAATTGTGCCAAAAGCCTGCATTATTCCTACAAAAACCATGTCTCTAACATGCTTCCTTAAGATTTAGACAGTGTGGATACCATAGAAATCTATGTTGAACATGAGTTAAGAAAATAGCAAGTTGGAAAGGTTTGGTGAGAAAAATGTTCATTAGCCCCTTTATACCACTTTTCGGATGATTTTCTTTTTTGAAAATTAGCCCCATGGTATGGTTAGAGAACATAAACAGTCAAGAGTACCATGTTTGCTCATGCCAACTTCATATTACTAATTTAAAAATATATATATTTTAAGGATGAGGATGTGTCCTGGGTAGAGAGTAGGCACATACTAACTGGTTATCACAGAGTTAACGCATGAATACTTAATACCTCCTAAATACTGTAGAAGGCAGTTAGGCCCTGATTCTATAAAAGATGTCTACAGTTAGATGTCAATATTGGCATGCCTAGCCAATGTAGGCACGTAATGTAATTTTTTTTTGGCTTAATTGGCTCAGATAATTGAAAGCATCATTAAAATCTGTTTAAAAATTGAAATTAATTTTTGGTGGAGGAGTTAAGATGTCAGCTGGACATTTATGGTGTTTTAGTGTTCCAGCGTTTAAACTGTTACAATCAGAGTTTTCGGCACTACTTTTTGGTGAATTGTGAAGAATTTTTTTTTTTTCTTTTTCAAATGCCACATTCTAAATGGAAGGGGATGATTAAAACCGTTCCACTTCTAGCTATAGTGTCATCCCCATTGCAGCCGACCACTCTTCAAGCACTGGATCAAATCACTGCCAATTCTCAGATTGGAGCACAGGGAGTAAGTTCTGTGTTTGAGCCAATTGAAGGAGAGCATATGGCTCTTTAGAACATGTAATCTCCACCCCCCCCCCAGTAGAAATTAGAGGATTGGTGCAGGGACCTGTAGAACTTGAAGTAGCTGGTCAGGACCAGACCTAGGTGGAACCTTATCATTGAAGGAGCTGGCTAAAGTTAGAAACATCATAGAAGCTGAAAATGTGGCTTTGGACCCAATGGTGACCTTGGGAACACTTTTTAAGATGATAAAGAAAATGGATGTGATGGTAGAAAGTATAGCACAAGATATGGAACTTGTGAGCAAAGTGGATTCAGTTTCCCAAAATATGGATAATATATGTCAAGATTACTGGATTAGACCAAAGGTCTATCAAGCCCAATAGCCCATTCTCACGGTGGCCAATCTAGGTCACTAGTACCTGGCCAAAACCCCAAAAGTAGCACATTCCATGCTACCGATCCAGGTTAAGCAGTGGCTTGCCCCATGTCTTTCTCAATAATAGACTATGGACTTTTCCTCCAGGAAATTGTCCAAACCTATTTTAAAACCAGCTACATTATCCACTCTTACCACAACCTCTGGCAATGCATTCCAGAGCTTAACTATTCTCTGAGTGAAAAAAATAATTCCTCCTATTGGTTTAAAAAATATTTCCCTGTAACTTAATCGAGTGTTCCCTAGTCTATGTAATTTTTGACAGAGTGAATAATCAATCTACTTGTACCCATTCTACTCCACTCAGGATTTTGTAGACTTCAATCATATCTCCCTATAGCCATCTCTTTTCCAAGCTGAAGAGCCCTAACCTCTTTAGTATTTTCTCGTATGAGAGTTCTCTCCCTTTATCATCTTGGTCACTCTTCTTTGAACCTTTTCTCATGCTATTATATCTTTCTTAAGATAAGGAGACCAGAATTGAATGCAATACTCCAGGTGAGGTTGCACCATGGAGCGATACAGATTGTTTGCATAAGATTTCTCAAGTCCATACTGAGACTAATATTTTAAAAGAAACTGTTTCAGCAGTAATAAAAGATCAAAAATTTATTTCAATAAATATTGAACAATGGGAAAATTTTAATATACAGTTAAATTTGAAAGTCTTGAATTGTCTTAAAAATTTAGGTATATCTCCTATAGATGTGTTTAAAAAGTTTCTTCTGGAAAATTTGAAGTTTCCTATGGATGATAATCTAATTATTAATAAGTTTTATTAATAGGCAAATAATATGCCTAAGAAAAAATGAAACAGGGGACCAACCTTTGATCCAATAAGAGATTCAGAACTCTATATAGCAACAAGAAAAAGATCTGCATAATATTACATATACTAGTCTTTAAGCCCGTTACATTAACGGGTGCTAGAATATGTCTTTCTGTCTTTCTTTCTGTCTCTCTCCCTACCCCTGCCTCTTTCTTTCTGTCTCTCTCCCTCCTGCTGTCTTTGTATCCATCTATCTCTCTTCCTGGCCCTCTTTGTCTGTCTGTTTTTCTGTCTCTCTCCCTGCCCCTGTGTCTTTCTTCCTTTCTTTCTGTTTCCCTCCCACTGTCTTTCTTTTTCCCTCCCTTCCACTGTCTGTCTTGCTTTCTTTCTGTCTCTCTCCCTGCCCCCTATGCAGCAGCAGCATTTCCCTCCCCCCCCCACTTCTCTGTGCAGAAGCAGCATTCCCTCTATCTCCATTTCCCTGTGCAGCAGCAGCATTTCCCTCCCCCACACTTCCCTGTGCAGCAGCGCACTTCTACCTGCCACGGACCTACGGATCACGGATCACGCAGGTAGGAGTGCGCATGCGCGCTTAGGGTTTTATTATATAACTAGTCTTTAAGCCCGTTACATTAACGGGTGCTAGAATATATGTATGTCTGTCTTTCTTTCTTTCTGTCTCACTCCCTGCCCTTGTGTCTTACTTCTTTTCTTTCTGTCTCCCTCCCTCCTATTATTTGTCTTTCTTTCTATTTGTCTCTCTTCCTGCCCCCTATGCAGCATTTATCTCCCCTTGTCCACTTTCCTGTACAGTAGCCATATCAGCATTCCCTCCCCCTCCATTTCCTTGTGCATCAGCATTTCCCCCCTCCCTACTTCCCTGTGCAGCATTTTCCTCCCTCCCCACTTCCCTGTACAGCAGCTGCAGCAGGATTTCCTTTGATTCAATGTTCATTAGGGTTCGCTGGTCGCCGCACCGTGAGAGCCGGGTGAGAGCTGCTACCCTCAGCTGTTTTATTTTTATTTTTTTTTGTAGTTGAAAGCCGCTGCCGCAATTAGGGTTCGCCGGCCGCCAGCGCTCAGCCGCACCGTGAGAGCCGGGTGAGAATAGCGACCTCCAGTTGTGTATTTTTTTTTTTATTTGAAAGCCACCGCCGCAGCTCCTCTCTTGATCCTGGTGCAGTTCGAGAGAGGAGCCGGTACCATGCACAGTGAGAGCCGGGGGTGAGGAAGGCCGCCGCAGCTGTGTAACTTTTTTTTTTTTGTATTTGGAAAGCCGCCGCCGCAGCCAGGGCTGCGCATGCGCACTCTCATGTCCGCGATGGATCAGAGAACACGACTTTTGAGTGCGCATGCGCGGTCTAGCATTTTATTATATTACTAGTGTTTAAGCCCGTTAGATTAATGGGTGCTAGAATATATGTGAAAATTACTGAAAACTTAATGTGAACGCTTTAATATCCATCGTATGGTTGATTTATTTAAAGTTTTTATATTTTTCCTATTTGTTGCATACTTTGTGCTTAATAAAAAAAATTTTTGTCCATTTTTTCTGCAAATCTGTATAAGTCTGAGTGTCTGTGTGTCTCTCTCTCCTTGTCCAGTGTTTCTTGTGGGTTTTTTTTCAATGTCTCTTTAGATCCCTGTCCAGAAATTCTGAGTGTCTTTGTCTCTCTCTCTCCTTGTCCACTGTATTTTTTGATTTTTTTTTTCAATCTGTCTCTTTAGCCCCCTGTCCTTCTGTGAGTGTCTGTGTGTCTCTTTCTCCTTGTCCAGTGTTCCTGTCCTTCTGTGAGTGTCTGAAATTTGTTTTGACAACTGTGGAAGCAAAGAAGAACGTACATACCTCTTTACTTCCATTCAGGTTAGGTTGAGCTGCCACATTTGTTCTGGGAACATCACAAAGCTGTCTGCCTGTATTTCTCCCCAGCCAATTTCCCTCCCTCTCAAGTCCCTGTGCACCACTTGCCAGGGCGCATCCTCCCACGATCCCGGTCTGCATGTTTAGGTGTGGCTGTGAGTTCGGGCTCTTCAAATGAGCTGACAATTAGGTGTGTGTGTAAGTTCAGGCGAGTTCGGGAGGAGCTGGCGCTTAGTTGTGCCTGTGCATCCATGGTTTCTGCCACCGCTGCCACTCCTATTTAAAGCGGCCTGCTGAGGTTCTCGGCCGGCTGTAGCGAACCTCGCAGGCCACTGTCCACCTCAGTAGCATGTTCCCTCGGACGCGATCGCGTCAGAGGGAACGTGCTACCATGTGGAGAGCGGCCTGAGAGGTTCGCTACAGCCGGCCGCGAACCTCAGCAGGCCGCTTTGAACATGAGCGGTAGCGGCTGTTGCAGGAGGATGGGGGGGGGAGAGTCGTTGACGTGCAGGCCGCTGTGAACAGGAGCGGCGGCAGGACCATGAGGCGGGAGTGAGGTGTTCGGCTTCCCCTATCTGGGGAAACCGCCATGCCGAGGAGAGCCGGGAGTGAGTTTTTCGACTTCCCCTATTTGGGGAAACCGCCGTGCCGAACTCAGCTGTGCGTCGGGAGTGAGATGTTCGACTTCCCCTATCTGGGGAAACCGCCGTGCCGAACTCAGCTGAGCGTGGGGCCGTAGTAAGCGCGGGGCATGCTGCACTCTTGGCGGCCATGGACATACGGATCATGGAAGCACGCCGATAAGAATGCGCATGCGCCGCCTACGGTTTTATTATATAGATATTAGATTCTTGAAGATTCTCTTTATGATGTAATGGAAAGTGTGAGTGTTTGAACAAGATCTAAGTTCTATTATGACTATATTTTTAAAAATAGTGCTACTCTCTTTTGTGGATAGTGAATTTGATTATTTCCTGACGTGACAAGATTGACTCAAGAAAGGGGAAAATGATTTCTACTTATGAAAGATGAAACAAGGACATTGGATGCTACTTTTTTATTGCATATACATGCAAGTAAGAACATAAGAACATAAGAAATGCCTCTACTGGGTCAGACCTGAGGTCCATCGTGCCCAGCAGTCCGCTCACGCGGTGGCCCAACAGGTCCAGGACCTGTGCAGTAATCCTCTATCTATACCCCTCTATTCCCTTTTCCAGCAGAAAGTTGTCCAATTCCCTCTTGAACCCCAGTACCGTACTCTGCCCTATCACGCCCTCTGGAAGCGCATTCCAGGTGTCCACCACACGCTGGGTAAAGAAGAACTTCCTAGCATTCGTTCTGAATCTGTCCCCTTTCAACTTTTCTGAATGCCCTCTTGTTCTTTTATTTTTTGAAAGTGTGAAGAATCTGTCCCTCTCTACTCTCTCTATGCCCTTCATGATCTTGTAAGTCTCTATCATATCCCCTCTAAGTCTTCTCTTCTCCAGGGAAAAAAGTCCCAGTTTTTCCAATCTCTCAGCGTATGAAAGGTTTTCCATCCCTTTTATCAGACGTGTCGCTCTCCTCTGAACCCTCTCGAGTATCGCCATATCCTTCTTAAGGTACGGCGACCAATATTGGACGCAGTACTCCAGATGCGGACGCACCATCGCTCGATACAATGGCAAGATAACTTCTTTCGTTCTGGTTGTAATACCCTTTTTGATGATGCCTAGCATTCTATTTGCCTTCTTAGCAGCCGCTGCGCACTGTGCTGACGGCTTCATTGTCAAGTCCACCATCACCCCCAGGTCCCTTTCTTGGGTACTCTCATTTAAAAACATCCCTCCCATCGTATAGTTGTACCTCGGGTTTCTGTTTCCCACATGTAATACTTTACATTTCTCAACATTGAACTTCATCTGCCATCTTGTTGCCCATTCCCCTAGTTTGTTCAAGTCCCTTTGCAGTTTTTCACAGTCTTCTTTAGTCCGAGCTCTACTAAATAGTTTAGTGTCATCTGCAAATTTTATTATCTCACACTTCGTCCCTGTTTCCAGATCATTTATGAATACATTAAATAGCAGCGGCCCTAGTACTGAGCCCTGCGGGACCCCACTCGTGACCTTCCTCCAGTCTGAGTAGTGGCCCTTCACTCCCACCCTCTGTCTCCTACCCGCCAACCAGCTTCTGATCCATCTATGTACATCTCCTTCCACCCCATGGTTCTTCAGTTTCCGGAGTAGGCGTTCATGGGGCACCTTGTCAAAGGCTTTTTGGAAATCAAGATATATGATGTCTATGGGGTCTCCATTGTCCATCCGTTTGTTAATTCCTTCGAAGAAGTGCAATAAGTTAGTTAGGCAAGATCTTCCCTTGCAGAAACCGTGTTGGCTGGTTATCAGAAGTTCGTTTCTTTCAAAATGTTCATCAATTTTTTCTTTTATCAGTGTTTCTGCCATTTTCCCCGGTACCGAGGTCAGACTCACCGGTCTGTAATTTCCTGGGTCACCTTTTGATCCCTTTTTAAAGATGGCGTAACATTGGCTATCTTCCAGTCCTCCGGGATCACGCCTGTTTTCAGGGATAGATTGCAAATTTGCTGCAGTAGTTCCGCTATCTCCTCCTTTAATTCCTTCAGAACCCTTGGATGGATTCCGTCCGGACCCGGGGATTTGTCTGTTTTTAATTTATCTATCTGCCTGTGTACATCTTCAAGGCTCACTTCCATGGTTGTTAATTTTTCTGCCTGATTTCCATTGAAGAATTGTTCAGGTTCCGGAATGTTGGATGTGTCTTCGTTTGTAAATACAGATGAAAAGAACGCGTTAAGTCTTTCTGCCACTTCTTTCAAATCCTTCACCACTCCCTTCTTGTCACCATCGTCCAGCGGTCCCACATCCTCCCTAGCCGGTTGCTTCCCTTTAACATATCTAAAGAACGGTTTGAAATTTTTTGCTTCCCTGGCTAGCCTCTCTTCATACTCTCTTTTGGCTTTTCGAACCACTCGGTGACATTCTTTTTGATACTTCCTGTTCTCTTTCCAGTTCCCCTCAGTTTTGTCCTTTTTCCATTTCCTGAATGAATTTTTCTTATTGCCTATCGCTTCCTTCACTGTTTTGGTTATCCACGCCGCGTCCTTTATTCGACTCTTTTTGCACCCCTTTCTGAATCTGGGGATATATAGATTTTGCGCCTCGCTCACCGTGTTCTTGAGAAAAGACCAGGCAAGTTCTACCTTTTGCCATTTTTTTGAAGTGTTCCTAAGTTTCTTCCTTACCATTTCCCTCATTGCTTCGTAGTTTCCTTTCCTGAAGTTTAAAGTTGTCGCTATGGTTCTCTTTCCTTTCGGTATTCCTACCTCAACCTTGAACTTGATCACATTATGATCGCTGTTTCCCAACGGTCCCACTACCTCTACTTCTTTAGCAGGTCCCCTTAACCCATTTAGGATTAGATCCAGAGTGGCATTTCCTCTCGTCGGTTCTCTGACAAGCTGCTCCATGAAACAATCTTGTACAACCTCTAAGAATTCTGTCTCCCTAATGCAATTTGAGCTTCCAAGACTCCAGTCTATTCCGGGGTAGTTGAAGTCTCCCATAATAACCGCGTTACCGCTTTTGGATTCTCGCTTCATCTCGGCTTCCATTTCTTCATCAATATCTCCTGATTGCCCGGGCGGACGATAGTATAAGCCCATCTTTATTTCAGGCCCTTTCCTTCCAGGTATTTTAACCCATAGCGATTCTAGCTTGTTGGTCGTTTCTGCTGTGTCCATTTTTGTCGATTGTATGCTTTCTTTTATGTAGAGGGCTATTCCACCTCCTTTTTGTCCTGACCTGTCCTGGCGATAAAGCAGTGCTGTATCCCATTTGTTTTCTTCATTCCACCATGTTTCAGAGACTCCAATGATGTCTATGTCCTCTGCATTGGCCATGGCTTCTAATTCCCCCATTTTGTTTCTTAGGCTCCTTGCATTAGTATATATGCAATTTAGATCCTTGTATATCCTTGTCTTTATTTCCTTTCCCTGTGCTTCGATCTTTAGTTTCTTCTCTGTTGTTACAATCCTTATAACCTCCTCTTCTGGGTTTGTCAACTCCTGTAATTTGTCCATTGTTTCTTCCCAGCCTTTATTCCCCTCGGTATCTTCACGGGATACTGTCTTCCGAATCATCGACGCTTGGTCGACTGTCGGCTTTCCCCTTCTTCTTAGTTTAAAGCCTGTTCTATTCCTCTCTTGACGTTGTTCGCTAGAAGTCTTGATCCCGCCGCGCTCAGATGTAGTCCATCTCTCCTGTAGAGCTTGCTCTTGCCCCAGAACGTTGTCCAGTTCCTCACGAAGTGGAATCCTTCTTCTTCACACCATTTCCTCATCCACGCATTTATTAATTGTAGTTCCTCCTGTCTTTTCACATCTGTTTTTAAATACTTGGGTTTGAGATATGTTTTTTTTTTCTTGCTGAACATTTCAGGACTTTCTTAGATCTTAAGAAGCTAACTAACGATGATGTGTAAACTTTAGCTATTAAAAAGTTGTCTGAATATAGGCGTTTGTTAGATTTTTGCTGAATTTTTCCTTTATTTTCCATTCTCTGTCCCCATTTTAATTTGTGGTCTGAGGAAGAGCTTGTATTTTGTGAATTTGTTTTCTTTAAATTGCTATTGCCCTGTGTTTTAGTAGACAAATAAAACAAGTTCTGTTTTTCTTTAACAAGTGATTTAATTTGCAATAATTTGATAAATTAATAAAAATAAAAATAATAATTTGCCAGTAGGCACCTACCATTTCAAGGCAGACGTCTACACCGAAGTGCCTACTGGCAAGTAGGCATGGTTAGAGGCTTATTCAGGGCAGAGTTTGAGCATTAGGCACTGCTAGGCATCTACCTTAGGTATACTCATCTAGGCCAAGACCTTGGCCTAAATGGCAGTGTGCCTATGGATTTAACGCCTACTGATGCTTAAGAATGCTTAAACATGATTCTATAAATGGTGTCTAGTAGTTGATTGACAACCGTACAAAATGGCACCTAGGAATTAGATGTCGTTTATAGAATCAGGACCTTACCCCCTTTTCTACTAAACTGGGCTAGCGGTTTTAGCGCGGAGAGCCACGCTGAATGGCCTGCACTGCTCCCGATGCTCACTGAGTTCCTATGAGCATCAGGAGCAGCGTGGGCCATTCAGCGCGGCTCCCCACGTTAAAATCACTAGCGCGGTTTAGTAGAAGAGGGAGTTAGTGTTCCTGTGTTAACAATAGGTAGGTACTAATGACCATATTAGCATATGACCTGTAATGTTATTTCCTATTATAAAATTTTATTAAAGTTAGCTTATTGCATTGTAAAATCCTGCACTGACATGTGTTAAGCCTAGAGTCTAGCATATTTTAGTACAAAAGCCCCAAATTTTATACTCATTATAAATTTCCAAGAGATGTGTGCTTAGTTTTACATTGAGAATTGGTCCAAAGGTTAATTATAAGTATAGTTTTTAGCTCACTGAAGATATTTTGACAATTTGCCCCCTTGCATTTGTTGCTGTGCTTATTGTATTAATGCATTAATTCTATTCGGAATTACATGACTTTGCATTTCATTTGACTTAAAAATTATTTTTGAATTTCCAAAAGAGCCTACCTCTGACATTCTTGAAGGAGAAAGTGTACAAAATGGCCTGTCAGATTCAATTTAGTTTAGTCCTTGTTTCTCTGGTAACATCTAATGAACAGTGTGCTCACAGAGCCATCAGTCAGCAGAGGTAACTCAGGTCTTCTGCAGCAAATTCTAATTAATGTATTTTTTTCTTATTATTTTAAATGATATTACTATAACAGGATGCAGTTGGATTAGATTAGTTCTACTTTCTGAAATGTCAACACTTATATTAATCTCATACATGTAAAATAGGAACTAAATAAAAGTGAAGATTCCCTTATGGATTAATTTACTTTGTGACTAAATTTAATTGAGATTTAATACATATTGTAAACAAGTCCATAAAACCTGCACTTCAGACGCTCTGCTGTACAAAACCTTCCACAAATCATTCTTCATGCCTAGAGACTGGGATTACAGAATGTCATATGTATTAGAGCTCAGAAGTTAGTATGTGCTGTATGATAGCTTGCTTAATGCTTGCCCAGGATAGAGTTGTAAAGTTTAAGATAAAAGTTGGATTTTATTCCAGATAAGATTTAGCATTAAACAGAGACTGCCTCACTCATGCCCATAGCAAGAATGTCTCATAGTCTAATACAACCTGTTCTTTCTACAAGGATGGAATTGAGTTGAGTGTAAAGTTGAATTCCTGTGAAGGCTTGTGTTCCTCCATCAATATCTCTAAAGAACTAATTAGCCTTTTTGCTAAAGTGTGGTTAATTTTGCCACTTATTGCATTTTAATACTAATGTGCAGTAATTGTTTGAGACACACTGAAAGTTATTTATGTATTAAGTATAGTCACAATTAGCATGGATACAGTTAACATGTCCCCTTGAAGAGGCAGTAAGGCCCAGATTCTATAAACAGTATCTAGCTGTTAGGCATTGTTGAACACAATTGTCAATCATCCACTAGGTGTTGTTTACAGAACAGCACCTTGTGGCATCTAAGCAGTCTTAGGCAGTAGTAGGCATTGAATCCTTAGGTACACTGATATTTAGGCCAGGATTTTCTTGGCCTGAGTGTGCCTAAGTGTCCACTTGCACCTAGGTCAAATTACATCCCAAATCTGCCCTTAATCATGCCTACTTGCTGGTAGGTTCCTCGCTATAGATATCTACCTGGAAGTGATAGGCGCCTATTAAATACTGCATATACTCAAATATAAGCCGATCTGAATAGAAGCCAAGACCCCCATTTCCCCCCCACCAAAAAAGGAGGAAAAATGGTTGACTCAATTATAAGTGGGGAAAGGACGGTGCACATCAGCCTTTGGAACAATTGTAAATATATTAAAACATTAAAACATATATACAAAATAAAACATATACACAAAATAATTCAAGCCTAATAAAGAGTTCGTAATCCCTTATTTTGTGTATATGTTTTATTTTATGTAAACTGTATGTTTTAATTTTTTTATAAATTTACAATTGTTCCAAAGTCTGATGTGCACAGTCTCTTCCCTACTTCTTCTGGTGTTTCGCTCTGTTATACATGGGGCTGTATTTTCCTTTCTTTTGTGTTATATATTGACTCAAATATAAGACAAGAGGCTTAATATTGAAGTGCCCTGCCAGGATCTGTACCCAGCCTCCCTCCCTAATTCCTTCCTTTGCCAGGCACTGCACCAAGCCCCCTTCTCTCCCTGCCCTGCTAGGCTCTGCATCTAGCCCATCTCACTCTCTTCCAGGCTCTGCACCCAGGCCCTCTCCCTCCCTGCCAGGCTGTGCACCCTGTCCCCCCTCCTTTTCCTGTTACCTTGTACCTCCTCTCTGCCAATATCCTGCATGCCACTGCACTTTCCGCGCTCCTGCCTCGCTGCTGATCTAATCTGCTGCTGCGAGTTCTGGCAGTTCAGCTTTACTGAGCAGGAGTGTTCTTTTGGTGCTGCTGCCCGGCACTGAGCGGCTTCCTAAATGGCTGCCCTGAGTTCTCACGAGATTCGCAAGAACTCAGGGCAGCTATTTAGGAAGCTTCTCAGAGCTCGGGAGCAATATACAGCTGAACTGCCAGAACTCATGGCAGTGACTAGCTCAGCAGCAGGGCAGAAGCGCAGAAAGCTCATTCCTGCCCACTACACCTCTTGACCACCAGGGATTTCAGGTACGCGGGTCATGTGTAAGGCGTGGCGGCATGCAGGATATCAGCAGAGAGGAGGTACAATTGACAGGGCGGGGAGGGGGCAGGGTGCAGAGCCTGGCAGTAATGGTTGA
This sequence comes from Geotrypetes seraphini, assembly GCF_902459505.1. Lineage (NCBI taxonomy): Eukaryota > Metazoa > Chordata > Amphibia > Gymnophiona > Dermophiidae > Geotrypetes > Geotrypetes seraphini. The sequence goes on from NC_047085.1 coordinate 219,820,647, forward strand.
TTGACATGGTATCTCTAAAGACTAAGGAAGCTGCATTTAGGTGCTTGACCTCGTTTGTGATCTTTCTACCTGACAACGGTTCTGAGCACATCTCAGTCAACAAGAGATTAGTGAAAGTACAGGGGTGCCTTTTGTTTTAATATTTTGGTTATTTTACTTTAGGCTCACCCATTTATTTTGAGATTTTTCCCAGTTGTTTGCTTTGATGTTATGATAGCTGACAAGATTTGTAGTCAAGGAGTTTGATGTGAGTGATGACTGGGAGCCAATATTCATAATGGAGGAGGGGAATGACATTATCGAAACAAGCAGCATTGTTCAATAGTTTAAGAGCAGTTGACTGGATGAGCTGAAGGCATTTTAGAAGTTGTAGAGGATAACCAGAGTAAATGGAATTACAGTAGTCAAGGCAGGATATAAAAAAGATCAAGAATGAAGAGAGGTAGATGAAATAAGAGGACGTACAGCAAGGAGATAGTGAAGGTCAAAGAAAGAGGAGCATATGACCGGGTCTACTTGTGATGTGAAGGTGAGTTGTGAGTCAAGAATGACTCCAAGAACCTTAACAGTCTTTGCACTAAAATACAGATATTCCCTAAGTTACAAACGCCCACCTTTAAGTACGATTCATGCTTAAGAATGCAGTTGTAGCTTCATTTGATTTCAATGAGCAGTATTTACAGTGGCAAAGACTCTACAATTCTGCAGCAGATTCAGAAATGATGCAAGGCCACATTAAGAACAGTGAGTGGTTGGACACGCTGTACCTTAGGGGGACACTGGTAGGGACAGTTGGCCATTTTGTCAGCTGAGAGTAGAGGTAAACAGCAAGAATCTTAAAATCTACAAGTTCTGAGTTACATACAAATCTGACTTAATAACAGATTGAAAAACATAACTCATTCTTAACCTGGGGACTGCCTGTATTTGACCATTGATGGAGGGAGGAGAAAGATAACTGTTGCCTAGTAGAGCAAAAAGAATCAATTCACATTATCAGCTTGGGCACATAATATGATGCCCTGCATTAACTGTCAGATGCCACCAGTGATGCCACTCAATGCAAATTTTCCTACTACCTCAAAGACAAGTTCCAATGTTTTTGAGATAGTGGGAAAATTTGCATTGAGTGGCATCACTGGTGGCATCTGACAGTTAATGCAGGGCATCATATTATCCAATCTGCCCACCCACACCCCCATAAATATGCTTACAAAATCCTAAATCCCTTTGATGTGCTTTCCCAAAACCTTAATCCATGATGTGCTTCCTTAAGCTCCCGATCTCCCGATATTCTTCCAAAATCCCTCAATCACATTGTTCAAATATGCCCCTTCTTGACTCAAATCCCCACCCAAAACCTATAGAGGAATCTTCCCTTGCACTCTCTGGATTCCCCCAGGCACCCATCACCCTTGAGAATTACCCAGAGGTTTTTGTTAAAGGTGCAGTATGTAAGGTCAGGAGTTCTTTAACTGCATTGCTGCCAGTGGAAGTTGATGCTTCAAATATTGTATTTTCATTCGCTAGGTACAAACAGATTCCCTAGAGTCCCGACTGTCCCTCACTATTGGAAACGTGACAGTAAAACAGCAGCTCCCATTGAGGACTCCCACTCAGCTTAGAGGGAACAGTACTCTCAATCTATTCAGCTCTGAAAACCAAAATGTCCATGACACCGGGCAGTAGTCTTGCAGCACCATTGCTAGTGGGTCAGCCTTCCATATAAGGAACACTAACCCCTAGTGGAAGTACCACAAGACAACATCTAGGATTCATAACAAGTGAATACAAGACCCAAGACCATATGGATGCAGTAGAGGCAGGGCTTGTCAGACAAATCTAATCAATTTCTTTCACTGGGTGACCAGACAACTGGATAGAGGGAGTGCACTAGATGTTGAGCATTTAGATTTTATCAGTCTTTGACAGTGTTCCACACAGGCACCTAGTTTCAAGTTTATTAAATTTATTTCAAGGTGGTTATACATTTTAAAATAGGGTAAAAACGATTAATACAAATTAATCATGTATGTTTATTTTGTTAAAATTATGTTAGACAAAGCAATAACATACAGAATCCGGCCCACAGTCTCCAGAAGATGAAAAGTAATGTTACCCTGCAGTAACAACAAATATTGTTAATTAGAATGAAATAAAAATGTACATACATAAAATAATGAAAAAAACCACATCTTTTTTCTTGCAACATCTCTTACATACCATATGCCTTCCAGAGAGCCTTTAGATAAAATATCTAAAATCTCTGGGATTATTTAACTTCAGTGATCCCCTCTCCAGCTTGAGCTAGATCCATCATGCCTTTTTCTTATTTACAACTAATGTTTCTGTTCAAGTAAGAACCAGAATAGAAGCTGGCTGTTGGCCCTAAAAATAAAAAGAAAGAGAGAGAGCATTTTAAATGAAATTGCAAACCTAGTATTAGTAATCTCCTATCATTAAAATTAATTATAGCACTGTACCTGAAGACTGGAAAGCAGCCAACGTAATGCCAATAATTTTAAAAAGTCTTCAGGAGTGATTTGGGAAACTACAGTATAGACCAGTGAACTTGACATTGAAGCCTGGTAAAATAATGAAAGCTATCTTGAAAAATTAAATTACTGCCCATATGGATAGGCATGGTTCAATGGGCCACAGCCAACAAAGATTAAGCATAAGAAAGTCTTGATTTGCCATCTGGTAGAATGTTTTAAAGCTGATAATATAGACATGAATAAGGGCTAGACTGTTGATGAGGAGTCCCATTTTACATGGGGGAATTATGTGGCAAATCGGATGTTCAAGTTGGGACACTCATATCATAAAAGCAATACTATGAACTTATCTTTGCAGCAACACCTCTTCCAATGCAAATCATGTTTCAGAACTTTCTTCAGGGTCGAGGTGTAAAGAATATAATTGCTATCAGCATTTAGCCCATCTCACTGAATGCCACAAAATTGCTGCGTTTGATTTAAAAATTGTGGCAAAGCAGCCCTTAAACATTGAAACGGGCTAAACACCAATAGCAATTATATCCTTTACACCTCGACCTTGAAAAAAGTTCTGAAATGCAATTTGCATCGGAAGAGGTGTTGCTGCAAAGATAAGTTCATAGTGTGGCCTTCATGATTAAAATAACACTATGAGCTCCTTTCACTAAGCTGCGCTAGCAGTTTTAGCGCACGCTATAATGCCGCGTGCGCTAGACGCTAATGCCTCCATTGAGCTGGCATTAGTTTTTCTGCATAGCGTGGGGGTTAGCGTGCGTTAATCAGCAGCGTGCGCTAAAAACGCTACCGCAGTTTAGTAAAAGGGGCCCTTTTCTGGAGAGTTCTTGATGTTGAATAAATGCAAGGAGTCTAACTTCATGTTTAAATTCCATGGTGGTGTATGCAATTTGGCGGGTTAAAACCACGGACTGTAAAAAGGTTTTTAAAAAGTGCCAGGCTGGAGGTCCAGCATATGCGCAGACCATCTAAAGATGGTCTGCGCATGTGCGGGGATCGCTATAGAGTGATCCGTGCCGGCAGATGGGGACATTCATCCGATCGCCCCCATCTGCATGTTGCAGTTTGGTGAATTTGTCGGACCTGCTCGGATCAGGCCTGATTGGGCAGGTTAGTGAATCTAGGCCGCATGCAGTTCCCCTCATTTGCATGCATGGATCGGAATCGGATTGCAAAACAGGTTAGTGAATACTGCAGGAGGGAAATCGGGTCGCAAAGGGCTCGCAAACCGATCGGTACACGATTGGTTTGCTTAGTGAATCTAGCCCTTTGAGCTATTGATAATTGCAGTGTGTGATAATTGACTGATGGTATCATTTAAACGGTGTGAAAAGTGTGAATTGGTTACTTAGGACAATGTTATAGGCACTATTGCTTTGATGTGAAGCTCTGCTATTTTCATCATCTTGCTGTTGAGAGTTATATACAGCATATAATATTACTCTGCTGGAAAGAAAGCTAGTATGCCTAGAACAGAGTGAAGTTTTTTTCTCTGACCTATGATGACAGTGGGTATACTTTGATATAGCTGTGTGCTGTTTGTATTTTCCTCTGTAAAATTTGAGGTCTTATTTTTCCACTTTTGATATTAGCTTGAGGCTGCCTGTTCTTCTTTGTTAGCTGAACAGAGTTGCCATTATTTCTTATTTCCGTGTTTTCCTAACTCTTTCCTGAGGATTAGATTTTCTTTTTCTACAAACATATTAATGATTATTGAATTGAAGGCTGAGGACACTGACTCTTAGCAAGACTGGTTGTAAATATATCCTGTATTGTATTATGATCATTGTGTTATGTTGTATGTACATGTTGCTTGTAATCTGCCCAGACAGGTAGATGGTGTGGGATACAATTTTTTTTTTTTCAGGTTACTACATTTCAGCATACTTCTATTTGCCCACAACGCTAAGCAGCTTGCAAGCTGGTTCTAGTTGCAGGCTAACCTAATCCTGGGAAGGAAAATAAAATGAGAAAAGCCATAATGTTTTTGCATTAATTCATGGTTCTGCCGTAGCTTTAGTATTGTATACTCTGGTTACCAATCTCAAAAACAATTTAACAGAACTAGACAAGTTGCACAGGTAAGCACAATAACAGAGTATAAAACAGCTCTCTCAGATTAAAGAGGACTAAGAGAGGATATGATAGAGAGCTAAAGCATCATGAATGGAGTGGAACAGGAACTTGTAGTCTCTTCAATTAAAAATCTAGTATTGCCCCTAGACTCCCTGTCAGGTGTAAAATGACTGCTCACACTCTAGTCAGATCACTACTTGTTTGAATTCAATTTAAACTGGCAGCAAACAAACAAAAAAAAAGGCCTCACCCTCAACTCTAATCCTGACCAGAAGCCCAATAAACAAATCCATCTTTTGGGCCATCTACGATACTAACTTCACACAAACCTCCACAGATGACTTCTACTCATCCTGGGAAGCTTTCAGCCAAACACTCTGAATTGTATTGCACCAAAATGGTTAAAAGTCAAATGCTAGAGAAAATCAGATAATGGTTTGATATGTAACTTCAAATACTGAAGTGACAAGTAAGACACCTGGCGCATGCCTGGAACAAAAATAAAGGAGAGGAAATCAGCCAGAGATGGTGAGACAAAGCACATGAATATAAACCCAAATTGAAAGAGAAACATAAAGACTACTACTCCAGTCTGATAAGCCAGAATGGACTTCACACCAAAGTGCGCATAGACTAATGGCCAACCTGACAAATATTTCTCCTCTTATATGATCTACCCATGATTCCGCCCCTCCCAGGATGCTCACACCCACTAATTTCACTCGAAAATACAAGCATTAAGAAACTTATATGGTATATATGCCACAGCTATATCAATTCAGTAAGCATGATGCACAACACACAGTCCATGCCAACATGACTTGGAGCTTATTCAATGCACCAAATTGGACACAGTTTCACCAACTATTCAAAAATATATGTACGCCTACTCTCCCATTGACACCTGCCCCCCAGCACTGTTGTCTAAAGCCTCATCTAAGTTTCTTGCTGATCTTTCCACATGGCTAGTAGACATGCCTAATAAAGGAGAGCTTCCCAACAAATGAGGCCATATCGTCATCAGACCTATCCTGAAAAACAAGAAGAAACCAACCACTCAGATTGATAACTACAGACCCATTGTCCTAATGCCCCTCTTCATAAAACAATTTCAGCTATTCCACAACTCCCAATCAGGCTTAAGACTATCATTTAGCACAGACACTGTAATTGACTCACTCTTGAATGACATATATGAAATACTGAACAAAGGTCTGAATTCACTTCTGATACAACTGGACCTAACAGTGGATTTGACCTAGTGAACCATGATTTACTGCTGCTTTGCTTAGACGCCGTTGGATTATTAGAAAATGTCCTTCATTGGTTCCAAGGCTTCCTAAAATGTCAGCTTTCAGGTACAGTCTAGAAATACTCTATCTGACAAATGGACCAGCAAATGTGGTATCCCTCAAGGCTCCCTTCTATCACCAGATAGAGCATTCTTGAAGAAGAATAGGGGATAATGAATTTATCAATGAATATGGGGATATTTGTGAGCCTAGTTTTAAAAGTCAGAAGGAGTAATTTGTAGATGATATGATGGGGAATAGGTAGCCAATGTTGTCGCAGAGTAAAGGTGTTACATAGTCAAATCTTTTAGCTTTACAAATTCTCCAGAATCCAGCTATAAAACTTATTCATAATCAGCAAATTTTCTTCTAAGTTACACCTTGATAGAAGGAATTTCAGTAGTCGAGAGATGACAAGGGAATGGATAAAAATGTTGAGAGAGGGAGGTTCTAGAAGAGTAGAAATTGAACAAATTAATTTTAATTTAAAGAAGTATTTCTTTAAATCGTGATAAGTGAGTTTGTTGCCAGGGATGACTCCTAGTAGTTTTATCTTTGTGTTCATCTGTATTTGGATGGTTTCAATTCAGATGGGCATGATTAGATATTCCTTATCTGTACAGGGGAAAAAAAGTTTTCTTCAATGACTATCTCTCCTCCCTGGGAGCTCATCTAAAAAGCTAAAATATTACCCACTATAGCTATGTTGATGACATTACTATTGTCCTCCCTGTCACCTGCCTAAAACCCACAGAAATTCAAAGAATTGACTTGGTCTTATCCATCATAGAATGGTGGATGTCATAATAAAAGCTAAAATTAATCACTGAATAAAACAAAATTCTTCCTAGTCACCTCTATCAACTGTACTTTGGACATCCTAACTCTAAGAGGAAATACCTTTCCCATCACCCCTTCATTTAGAATCCTGGGAGTTCACCTTGATAAATAGCTGTCTATAACAACTCAAGTGGACAAAGTCATGTAAAGGCTTCAGCATGCTTTGGTGATATGATGGGAGATATCTGACAAATGGACCAGCAAATATGGTGACTATAATCTATAAGAAAATTATTTGAATAGTATATTTCTATCTTCTAGTTCAAGCACTAGTGCTAAGTCTCCTAGACCAGTGGTTCCCAACCCTGTCCTGGAGGGCCACCAAGGCCAATTGGGTTTTCAGGAAAGCCCTAATGAATATGCATGAGAGAGATTTGCATATAATGGAAGTGACAGGAATGCAAATCTGTTCCATACTTATTCAGTAGGGCTATCCTGAAAACCCGATTGGCCTGGTGGTCCTCCAGGACAGAGTTGGGAAACACTGTCCTAGACTACTGCAACATTTCATATCTATCAAAACGATGCAGGTATTTCCAGAAATTCAGAATCATCCAAAACATAGTAATACTAATCTTTAACCTGAAAAAATTTGACCACTTAACTCCATTCTACCACAAACTAAATGGCTTCCTGTTGAGATAAGGGTTCTTTTCAAGTTTAGATGCCTCTTTTACAAATCTCAATATACCACTGTAGACTCGGGCTAGAACAACGTTAAACAGTTTTTTGTTGCTGCTAATGGAAAGCCTCAGCCCCACCACTCCACCGCTAGTTAAGAATTTCAAATGCGGGAAGATTTATGCAGGAACTCATCATCGGCTGCCAATAGCGTGTTTTATCAAACCAATTTTCCTATGTATATATGTTTTAATACTTATATAGTAAATATTTTCAATTATCATGTTTTTAAAGCTTGTACTTAGCTCATTCAATTACAGCCAATATCCAGGAGTGGAACCCGACATGCATGTTTCGCACCATAGACTAGTGCTGTGTCAAGGGTCTCCCTAGGACAAAAAAGGGGAAAAAGGGCCATTAAAAACCTTCATAACCCCCTCCCCCTACCTATGAAAACATTCACATCAAATTTACCATTCTACCCATGCCTACCAGAAACGCTCATGTCATCCGACTCCACTAGTTAAAGGAGTAAAAGATGGCTGCGGCGTCCTGACCGGGAGTTTAAATAACCCGCTCAAACAGAGTAAAAGAAGTCACGCCCCTAGAGTCCCATTGGCCTGAACTCTTACCCAATCAAAGAGACCCACTCAATTTCACCATTCAACCCCCGTGGTTCCACTGTATCAAGCATAAAAATATGCCTCTGTTCGCATTCATTGAGTTTGAAAGGATCCTTAACCCCATCCCTCCCAACCACCTGATCAATAACTCGCCACCGAATTTGATCCACTGTATGTTGGTATCTCAACCAATGGGCAACAAGGGGGGCTTGGATGACAGAATTGGCGATGCGGGACTTGTGCTCAGTAAGACGAACCCGAATCGCCCTACTTGTTCTGCCAACATAAAGAAGATCACAGGGGCACACGATGACATATACCACGTCCTGTGACGTGCAATTAGTGACAAATCTTGATTTTAAAGTAATATCTCTCCCTGGAACCTTCCAACTCCCCCCTTGAATAGCTGAAGAGCACCATTGGCACCTGCCACAGTTGGTATGACTTCCCACCTGATTTTCACCCCCCTTCCCATACAACAAACAACTGAATTTTTGTCCCAGTGTCATGCCCCTAGAAAAAGCCACCCGTGGGAACTGCCTCAACACGTTATGAGCTTGAAGAATATGCCAATGACGTTTCATAATGGATAAAAGTGGATTGGCTGCCCTAGAGAAAGGGAGTATACAAGTAAGTACCCCTTCCTCACATTCCTGGGACTTGTCAGATGCATGTAACAATAGCTCGCGCTGGGCATATTTAGCCCTTAGATAGGCCAACCGTATAGAGCGTTCAGGATAACCCCGGGTTTTAAATCTGCTTGAAAGGGCCCTGGCTTGTTCTTTAAATTCCATCAAAGTGGAACATACTCGCCGAACCCGGAGAAATTGGGCTATAGGAAGGTTGAACCGAAGTTTGTAAGGGTGGAAACTGTCAAAGTGTAGAAGAGAATTTCGCGTGACAGGCTTCCTATAGAGAGATGTTTGAATTCTATTATTAACTACAGTAATAGCGATGTCAAGAAAATCAATACTCTCAAGATGGCAAGTCATGGTGAACTTGATGTTATTGTCAACGGAATTAAGATAATCAAAAAATTGTTGGAGCTGTTCCCTAGTACCGCCCCATATCATGAAAACATCATCCAAAAACCTCCCCCAGTAAATGACGTTAGGAAACCACATAGAAGGATAGATGAACATATCCTCAAATCTGGACATGAAAAGGGCTGCCACCGAGGGGGCTAGGGTCGCCCCCATGGCAACTCCCTGAACCTGCTTATAAAACTGACCCTGGTATTGAAAATAATTATCCCTTATCACCCATTGGGCCAATCTTAATAAACATTCCGTTGTAATACGTTGGGGGACCTGTCTCTGATGGAGAATATCCTCAATGACTAATAATGCTTCACTTTGAAAGTGGAAACGGGACGAGAGGGACTATCAAAATGATCGAGTGTATTCTTGGCAGCGAAAGACCCCCTTTGTTCCCCCCTACAAGAAGGTGGCGTTTGACAGTACATCTGGTGAATCGGAAGGTTCCAGTGAGACATCTGGGGAACCTTCAACGGAGAAGCCTGGGGAGTATGCCCCTCAGGAAGCGAGAGGAAGATTAAGAACGCGCCAGCAGCGGGGGAGAGGGACGGGTCAACAACTACAACAGCAGCAAGGTCCACCCGCGTCCCGGGGACGGACTGGTGTGAATCGACATTGATCAATTTGTCCTCTACCACTTTAACACCCTCCCAGTCTTCTATTTTGGAGAAGGGGTTGGGGTTCATAGTCACCCATGGGCCCGATTTTTTTAAACTCCACGCGGCCTTTCAACACTTCATTCGGAAAATGCAGCTAAAAGTGTTTTTCTCTAGAGATTTGGACAGTCCGGACACCCACTCCACTGATGAGGCGTATGACAAAGATGACACAGCTTCTTCTGTGGAGATTTGCAAAATTAAATCAAAATGGGTTCCCCCTGGCCCCATGGACCCCTTTATCTTCACCTTTCGGAGTATTGTTACTGAAGAACTACGTACACTTCAAGGGTCATGGGACAATAGAGGTCCGTATAACATTACTAAATCGGAAAACCAAGCATTACATCAGCTTCTTAAAAAAGATGATATAGTAATTATTAAGGCTGATAAAGGGGGAGCCACAGTGGTGCTGGACAGTCATAAATATGACATTGAGGCCAAACGCCAGTTAAGTAACACTTCGGCTTATTTGCCTCTCCAACAGGATCCTACTCACCAATTAGCTACTGATATCTTAGAATATCTTAATGCACTTTTGGAATCTAGAATACTCACCCAAAAAGAATACACTTTTCTTTTTGAAAAATACCCTAGGATTCCCCGCATTACCTTTGTCCCTAAGGTTCATAAGACTTTGCACGACCCTCCTGGTCGCCCGATTGTTAACACGCGTAGGTCCATTTTAGAGCCCCTATCCAAGTTCATTGATTACTTTCTTCAGGCTAGGGTTCCTACTATTTCATCTTATATAAGGGACTCTTCCCATTTTTTACACACTCTCAGTAGCCTGAAGATTGACATGAAGGAAAAATGGATGGTAACCTTTGATGTGGTAGCGCTGTACACTCAAATTCCTCAAAGTGAAGCATTATTAGTCATTGAGGATATTCTCCATCAGAGACAGGTCCCCCAACGTATTACAACGGAATGTTTATTAAGATTGGCCCAATGGGTGATAAGGGATAATTATTTTCAATACCAGGGTCAGTTTTATAAGCAGGTTCAGGGAGTTGCCATGGGGGCGACCCTAGCCCCCTCGGTGGCAGCCCTTTTCATGTCCAGATTTGAGGATATGTTCATCTATCCTTCTATGTGGTTTCCTAACGTCATTTACTGGGGGAGGTTTTTGGATGATGTTTTCATGATATGGGGCGGTACTAGGGAACAGCTCCAACAATTTTTTGATTATCTTAATTCCGTTGACAATAACATCAAGTTCACCATGACTTGCCATCTTGAGAGTATTGATTTTCTTGACATCGCTATTACTGTAGTTAATAATAGAATTCAAACATCTCTCTATAGGAAGCCTGTCACGCGAAATTCTCTTCTACACTTTGACAGTTTCCACCCTTACAAACTTCGGTTCAACCTTCCTATAGCCCAATTTCTCCGGGTTCGGCGAGTATGTTCCACTTTGATGGAATTTAAAGAACAAGCCAGGGCCCTTTCAAGCAGATTTAAAACCCGGGGTTATCCTGAACGCTCTATACGGTTGGCCTATCTAAGGGCTAAATATGCCCAGCGCGAGCTATTGTTACATGCATCTGACAAGTCCCAGGAATGTGAGGAAGGGGTACTTACTTGTATACTCCCTTTCTCTAGGGCAGCCAATCCACTTTTATCCATTATGAAACGTCATTGGCATATTCTTCAAGCTCATAACGTGTTGAGGCAGTTCCCACGGGTGGCTTTTTCTAGGGGCATGACACTGGGACAAAAATTCAGTTGTTTGTTGTATGGGAAGGGGGGTGAAAATCAGGTGGGAAGTCATACCAACTGTGGCAGGTGCCAATGGTGCTCTTCAGCTATTCAAGGGGGGAGTTGGAAGGTTCCAGGGAGAGATATTACTTTAAAATCAAGATTTGTCACTAATTGCACGTCACAGGACGTGGTATATGTCATCGTGTGCCCCTGTGATCTTCTTTATGTTGGCAGAACAAGTAGGGCGATTCGGGTTCGTCTTACTGAGCACAAGTCCCGCATCGCCAATTCTGTCATCCAAGCCCCCCTTGTTGCCCATTGGTTGAGATACCAACATACAGTGGATCAAATTCGGTGGCGAGTTATTGATCAGGTGGTTGGGAGGGATGGGGTTAAGGATCCTTTCAAACTCAATGAATGCGAACAGAGGCATATTTTTATGCTTGATACAGTGGAACCACGGGGGTTGAATGGTGAAATTGAGTGGGTCTCTTTGATTGGGTAAGAGTTCAGGCCAATGGGACTCTAGGGGCGTGACTTCTTTTACTCTGTTTGAGCGGGTTATTTAAACTCCCGGTCAGGACGCCGCAGCCATCTTTTACTCCTTTAACTAGTGGAGTCGGATGACATGAGCGTTTCTGGTAGGCATGGGTAGAATGGTAAATTTGATGTGAATTGTTTTCATAGGTAGGGGGAGGGGGTTATGAAGGTTTTTAATGGCCCTTTTTCCCCTTTTTTGTCCTAGGGAGACCCTTGACACAGCACTAGTCTATGGTGCGAAACATGCATGTCGGGTTCCACTCCTGGATATTGGCTGTAATTGAATGAGCTAAGTACAAGCTTTAAAAACATGATAATTGAAAATATTTACTATATAAGTATTAAAACATATATACATAGGAAAATTGGTTTGATAAAACACGCTATTGGCAGCCGATGATGAGTTCCTGCATAAATCTTCCCGCATTTGAAATTCTTAACTAGCGGTGGAGTGGTGGGGCTGAGGCTTTCCATTAGCAGCAACAAAAAACTGTTTAACGTTGTTCTAGCCCGAGTCTACAGTGGTATATTCTGACTTGTTTGAATGACCTGGGCTTTCATCATTATTTTGCTTTAATCTAAGCCATTTATTTTTGGAAGCTGTCTTTTACAAATCTCTGCATGGCCTACTTCCTAACTACCTAATTGTTCAGTTCCTGTTCTCACCTCCAAGTCGCTCCACACATTATCAATCATTTTTTTACCTTCCCTTCAGTCAAAGGCTGTACTCAAAAAAGATTCATTAACCAACTCTTATGATACCAAGTCTTAGCGAGAGTGCCTTTGCGAAGGGCCTCAAGAAGGGCAGAGTCACCACACCAAAGGACACCAAGGAAGGGCAATCAAGGTAAGGAAGACAACAAATAACACAGCTAAATGGTCAAACAAGTACATAAAAACAAAGCAAAGCAGACCCTGAGGGCACATACATAAGTAACATCAGGACACCAATCAACACAGAATACCACAGTACTAACCAACACAAAACACCACAACACTAAACAAACATGGCACATTAGGAGTGGATACAGGGAAAAACATATAACTAGGAAATAGAGAAGTAGCAAGCAACAGGCACAGAAGAGAATACACACTCACAGAAGCAAAAAGGAACCAGTAAAATAAAAGAGAGTACTCCAAAAAGGCGGACAGCAATGGAAGCAGAGGGAATCCAGAAGATGAGCTTTCCAGTGTTCTCCACAGACTGTCATATGTATGACTACCTCCCCTCGGGGAGGCAGTCATATGTATGCGGTCGGTGTCAGGAACTGAAAAGCTTGAAGAGGGAAGTCAGGCAACTGAAGGACAAGATACATGAACTATTAGGATTCTACATCACAGAAGACCTACCCAGGACAGCGGAGGAATTCAAGAAAGGGAGACGCATTGAGGAAGAAGTCAGAGAACTTGAGGAATTCATTGAAGAGGCCTACAGGAGGAGGGTGGAAGAACATGAACATCAGAGGGAAGAAGAAAAACACCAACATGGAAGGGAAAAGAAGTGGGAGTTAACTCCAAGGAAGAAACCCACAGAGGAATCCCACAGGAAGGGGAGGAATGGTCTAGTCGATGTACAAAAGAAGCAGCAAAGCACCCCGAGGACATAGACCTGCGACCGGAGTGAAAACTGAAGAGGGGAAAGTCCGTGATCCTAGTGGGAGACTCAATCTTCAGGCAAATGGACAGCCATATAGCAGGTGGGAGAGAGGATCGACTGGTGACCTGCCTTCCAGGAGCGAGAACAAAAGACATTGTGGACAAAATTGGAAAGATCCTAGAAGGAGCAGAGACGGAAGAGACTGCAGTAATGAATCACATCGGGACAAATGATGTCAGCAGGAGGGACTACAGCAGAAGTGCACTGATAGAACAGTTCAAGATTCTGGGAAGGAAGTTGAAGATGAGGACTCAGAGGATAGCGTTTTCAGAGATCTACCAGTACCGAGGGCAGATGTGAAGAGGTAGATGGAACTACAATCAATAAATGCATGAATGAGGAGATGGTGTGAGGAATAGGGGTTCCACTTCATGAGGAACTGGACGATGTTTTGGGGCAAGAGCAAGCTCTTCAGGAGAGATGGACTGCACCTGAGCAAGGCGGGAACTAGACTTCTGGCAAGCAATGTCAGGAGAGGAATAGAACAGGCTATAAACTAAGAAGAAGGGGAAAGCCGACAGTTGACCAAGTGTCGACGATTCGGAAGAAGGTATCCCATGAAGATACTAAGTGGGAGAAATGCTGGGAAGAAACAACACACAGGAGTGGATTGAGCCAGGGAAGGAGGATAAGAGGATTGTAGCATAGGAGAAGAAAATAAAGATCGATGCACAGGGGAAGGAAGCAAAGACTAAAAATTACCAGGACTTAAATTGCATATATACTAATGCAAGGAGCCTAAGGAACAAAATGGGGGAACTAGAATTCATGGCCAAAACTGAGAACCTAGACATCATTGGGATCTCTGAAACATGGTGGAATGAAGAAAACAAATGGGACATAGCACTGCCGGGGTACAAACTCTATCGCGAGTTCAGGTCAGGGCAGAAAGGAGGAGGAATAGCTCTATACATAAAAGAAAGCATACACTCGACCAGAGTGGACACAGCAGCGACGACCAACAAATTGATCCCGGAGGATTGGAAGATAGCCAATGTTATGCCCATCTTCAAAAAGGGATCGAGAGGTGACCCGGGGAAGTCTGACCTCGGTTCCGAAGAAAATGGCGGAAGCGCTGATAAAAGATAGCATCGAGGAGCATCTGGAGAGGCATAAACTTATGATAACAAGCTAACATGGCTTCTGCAAGGAAAGATCGTGCCTGACAAACTTATTGCACTTCTTCGAAGGAATTAACAAATGGATGGACAAAGGGGACCCCATAGACATTGTATACTTAGACTTCCAAAAAGCCTTTGACAAGGTACCCCATGAACGCCTACTTCAGAAACTGAAGAACCATGGGGTGGAAGGAGACGTACCCAGATGGATCAGGAATTGGTTGGTGGGCAGGAAGCAGAGAGTAGGAGTGAAGGGCCACTACTCGGACTGGAGGAGGGTCACGAGTGGTGTTCCGTAGGGGTCGGTGCTTGGACCGCTGCTATTCAATGTATTTATAAACGATCTAGAAACAGGGACAAAGAGCTAAGTAATAAAATTTGCAGATGACATCAAGCTATTTAATGGGGCTAGGACTAAAGAGGACTGTGAAGATTTACAAAGGGACCTGAACAAACTAGGGGAGTGGGCAACAAGATGGCAGATGAAGTTCAATGTAGAGAAATGTAAATTCTTACATGTAGGAAAGAGAAACCCGAGGTACAGCTACATGATGGGAGGGTTGTTATTGAGTGAGAGTACCCAAGAAAGGGACTTGGGGGTAATCGTGGACATGACAATGAAGCCGTCGGCACAATGTGCGGTGGCCGCTAAGAAAGCAAATAGAATGCTGGGAATAATCAAGAAGGGTATTACAAGCAGAACAAAAGAAGTTATCTTGCTGTTGTATCGGCCCCCATCTGGAGTACTGCATCCAATATTGGTCGCTGTACCTAAAGAAGGATATGGCAATACTCGAGAGGGTTCAGAAGAGAGCGACACGTTTGATAAAAGGTATGGAAAACCTTTCATACGCTGAAAGGTTAGAGAGACTGGGGCTATTTTCGCTGGAGAAGCAGAGACTTAGAGGGGATATGATAGAGACTTACAAGATCACGAAGGGCATAAAAAAAGTGGAGAGGGACAGATTCTTCAAACTTTCGACAACTACAAGAACGAGAGGGCATTCAGAAAAATTAAAAGGGGACAGATTTAGAAACAATGCTAGGAAGTTTTTCTTCACCCAACGGGTGGTGGACACCTGGAATGCACTTCCAGAGGACGTGATAGGACAGAAAATAATGGAGGTGTACTTACAAGTCTGTGCAATGCCTGCCTGTCAGCTCTTTTATACCGCAGGTGAATGGAAAGGCTTCTTCTGCCTCAGAAACTACTTCAAATGACCAAACTGGAAGATCTTTGGACTTCCAGTCAGACTCTGACTGTAACCTCCACTCCCACGAAACTACTCCATGTGTAAGGGAGTAATGGTGATATGTTTACCCTGGACCTTTTATTTGAAGTCCACTTGAGTGCCTAGGGTGCTCCACTGCTTTGTTAGGATTTATGTATGGCCAGACTATTAAAATGCTGCCCCCCTCCCCCATACATCCTAATGGCTTGTTTTTTTGTGTGCATTTTTTCCTTGGATTTTTTTTTTTTCTCCCAAAAAATTATCTTAAAAGATAGAGGCACTGAGCTCTAAAACATCTAACAGCCATTTTCAAAACAAAAAGTTGAACATACTTCTGGTTTAAAAATGGTCATTTTTTTTCTACTGGATTTGTAGTTGTTTTCTCCAACCGTCCAAAATTGAATATACAGTAGGTGTAATATTAAATATACCCCTCAATGTAATGATGCAGCTACTCATATATCAATTTTCTCTCTCTCTCTCTTTGTGAGTATGTATCTAGTTTGGCATTTGGATTTCATTTAAGGTTGTTTTTATCTTTTGGTGGAATTTGGATATCATTAGTGGTTTGTTTTTATTACTTGGGACTCTTCAAGCAGACACTATAGCCAAAATACGGGCCGTGTCGAATTCATGATTTGAAATTATTATCCACCATATTTATGTGACTTTTTTAGACTGTTTGCACATATTTTAATTGCTACCAATAAAGAAGGGTTTTGAAGACCAGGCACACTGTTCCTTTTCTTGTATTGAACTATCACAGAGTATAAGAAACTTTTTGTGCATTAAAACATGTTATAGTCAATAAAAGATACCATCATGTTTCTCAAAATTCTTATGTGATACAGTCAATGGGAAATTATATTTGTGTTTATTTTGAAGGGGTCTATCATAATCACCAGTTGGTTTTAAGGAAGCAAAACTTTGGAAAAATTTGTTGTCCAGTGAATCTCCAACCATTCCTGAAACCAATCAAGTCACTCAATTTCCAAACACTTGCACCCAATGAACCCAATTAAACTATAAAATTATTTCCCGCTCACCAAAATTCCAGTGCGGAATACACAATCTTTCTCCTGCTAGCCCCTCCCACTATATTTCTGTGAAACAAAAACTACACCACCCATTCTATCTATACAGTCCTACTGCCACCTCCCTCCTCATCTCCATCCCTTTTCCCCACTCCGCTTCCTTTTCTTCACTTCAAGAGTTGGGTTTATCCGTATTATATGCCCTCAGTCAAAATCTTTATGACATTCTATGATATGCAATAAAAAATAACAAAAAATCTGTAATGTTTATTAAGCCAACTGGAATCATAAGGCTATGGTAATTTAATCAGAAACAGGGCAAGATACAGAATAACTGTTAAACTGTTACCTGGATTCTTGACATTAACAAAATGAACAATTGAGACTGAAGTAGATAATTATGAGCCCACACATAAGATGTGAATTTGAAAACTGTAATGTTAAAGTACTGTTAGCAACTGTTTTCAGCTTTTCTAAATCACAACAAATGAATTTCAAAAGCAATCCACCAGATGGAAAGAGTACTCTCATTTCTTTAAGTGTTGACAGAATTATATTACAGTTTTAATCTAGAACTACTGTATGTATTTGCAAATTAGAAGAAAGAAAAATGAATATCCTAATATTTAATGGGGTTGTCACAATGAAGTACTGAAGAACAAAATTCATAGCTATTTTTTTTTAACTTAAATAGAACAATTAGTAATGTTAATTGTTCGTGCAAATCAAGCTTAATAGGTATTTTTTTTTCATTTTCTTTTCTACATCTAAGAATATTCATTTCACTATTATATAGTACATTAGAGACTCTCAATTATTATTTGTATAAATAAAAATTAATGTAAACATTTAAACTGAGAATGAAAAGGGTGGTGATAGCATATAACAGAAATTATAATTTGAAATGAATATTAAACAGTAGAAAAATTAGCAAAGTCAGTTTGATAACTGGGTGAACATTTAGCTAAATCTAAATGTGCATTTAGATTTACAATAGCCATTTTGCTGCACAGAGATGTGCACACAAACTTCTCCAGGCAGCACTGAAATATTGCATATTATTTGAAAAACCCACTGCAAGCACAATCCAACCCCAATCTAGGCTCTACCCAAACTCTTTTTTTTTCATGTAATATAAAGGTCAAATCAGAATTTAAATCATACTCTTGGACATCTTTCATCATTTGCAGCAAATTAGTCATCTATTATCACAAATAAAAAAAAGAAGGAAGAAGTAGCTTAGTAATCATAGATGGGATTAACATATTTAAATAAAGCTCCTGCCATTAAAAGTATCTCTATATAACATCATTGTATAAAAGCTATCAATTCTAATAACTTACATGACTTTTATTACAAAATATCATAAAAATGTTATAAGAATATAAAATTTGCCGCTGCTGGGTCAGACCAGTGGTCCATCATGCCCAGCAGTCCACTCATGCGGCTGCCCTTAGGTCAAAGACCAGTGCCCTATCTGAGTCTAGCCTTACTTGCGTATGTTCTGTTCCAGTAGGAACTTATCCAACCTTGTCTTGAATCCCTGAAGGGTGCTTTCCCCTATAACAGCCTCAGGAAGAACGTTCCAGAGTTCTACAACTCTCTGGGTGAAGAAGAACTTCCTTACATTTGTACAGAATCTTTTCCCTTCTAACTTTAGCGAGTACAGTTTCGTTTTCTTCACTTTGGAGAGGGTGAACAATCTCTCTTTCTCTTGAATGTTTCGATCATGTCCCCTTTCTGTCTTCTTTTTCAAGGAAGAAGAGGCCCAGTTTCTGTAGCCTCTCATTGTATGACAACTCCCCCAGTCCCTTAACCATTTTTGTTACTCTTCTCTGGACCCATTCAAGTAGTACTATGTCCTTTTTCATGTACGGCGACCAGTGTTGGACTCAGTATTCCAGGTGGAGGCGAACCAAGGCCCAGTATAACGGCATGATAACCTTTTCTGATGTGTTTGTGATCCCCTTAATCATTTCTGGCATTCTGTTTGCCCTTTTCGCTGCCACCGCACATTGTGCAGACAGTTTCATTGACTTGATTACAAGTACTCCCAAGTCTCTTTCCTGGGAGCTATCTGCAATTATAGCACCGGACATCCTGTATTCGTGCATATGATTTTTGTTACCATCATGCATCACCTTGCACTTATCCACATAGAACCTCATTTGCCATTTTGTGGCCCATTCCTCAAGTGTATTTATGTCTCTTTGTAGGTCTTTGCAATCCTTCTGTGTCCTCACTACTCTGAATAACTTTGTATCATCCAAATTTAATCACCTCACTCATCCTGCCAATTTCTAGGTCGTTTATAAATATGTTGAAGAGCACAGGCCTGAGCACTGAATCCTGCATCACTCCACTCATGATGCTTTTCCAGTCCATTCAACCCCCACTCTCTGTTTCCTATCCGCCAACCAGTTTTTAATCCAAGTGAGTATATCACACTCGATTCCATGGCTCTCAATTTTTCAAAGTAGACATTCATGTGGAACCTTGTTGAACGCCTTCTGAAAATCTAGATATATGATGCTGACTGGGTCACCCTTGCCTATCTGCCCATTTACTCCGAAGAAGTGCAGTTAGTTTGTCAAGCAAGATCTTTCTTTGCAGAAGTCGTGCTGGCTGGTCCTCATCAGTTTGTGTCCATCAAGTTGATCGATGATGTGGTCCTGGGCAAGAGTAATCCGCGTAGATCTTATGTACTGAATGGAGAAACATTGGTTAAGACCACTGCAGAACGCGATCTAGGGGTGATTATTAGTGAGGATATGAAGGCTGCCAATCAAGTGGAGAAGGCTTCCTCCAGGGCAAGACAGATGATGGGTTGCATCCGCAGAGGTTTTGTTAGCAGGAGACCTGAAGTAATGATGCCGTTATACAGATCCATGGTGAGGCCTCACTTGGAGTACTGTGTTCAGTTCTGGAGACCACACTACCGTAAAGACATACTAAGAATCGAGTCGGTTCAACGAATGGCGACAAGGATGGTCTTGGGGCTCAAGGATCTCACGTATAAAGAAAGACTAAAAAAGTTGCGGCTGTACTCACTTGAGGAAAGAAGAGAACGGGGAGACATGATTGAAACGTATAAGTACATCAAGGGACGCATCGAGTCGGAAGATGATCTCTTCTGTCTCATGGGACCCTCAAACACCAGAGGGCATCCGATGAAAATCAGGGGAGGGAAATTTTGTAGCGACTCCAGAAAGTACTTCTTCACCGAGAGAGTGGTGGATCATTGGAATAGACTCCCATTGCAGGTGATTAAGGCCAGCAGCGTGACGGATTTTAAGAAGAAATGGGATATTCACGTGGGATCTCTAGGGGAGTGAACTCTGGGGGGCGGATAATTGGAATGGGCAGACTTGGTGGGCTATAGCCCTTTTCTGCCGTCTTTTTCTATGTTTCCATGTTTCTATGTTTTTCAGCGCCTCTACCATCTTTCCTGGTACCGATGTCAGACTCACTGGTCTGTAGTTTCTAGGATCTCTCTTAAAAACTTTCTTGAAGATCGTCATAACATTCGCCATTTTCTAGTCTTCCGGAATCTTTCCCAATTTGATCGACAGATTGGCTATTAGTTGAAGCAGTTCAGCTTTATCCCCTTTCAATTCCTCGATTACCCTCGGGTTGATGCCGTCTGGTCCCGGAGATTTATCGTTTTTAAGCCTATCAATCTGTCTGCATACCTCTTTTAGACTGACCATCATCCCTGTCAGTTTCCCATCTTCATTTCCTGTGAACAGCCGATCGGCTTCCGGTATATTGGATATATCCTCTTTGATAAATACAGACGCAAAAAATGTGTTCAGTTTGTCAATGATGGCTTTGTCCTCCTTCAGTCCTCCCTTTATTCCCTAGTTATCTAACGCCCCACCGCATCCTTCACGGGTTGTTTCCCCTTAATATATTGAAAGAACGACTTAAAGTTTTTCGCCTCCTTGGCTATTTTTTCCTCTTAGTCTCTTTTGCCCCTTCTTACTGCCTTGTGGCACCTGCTTTAATGATGTTTGTGCTTTTTCCAGTTTTCATCCATTTTTGACCTTTTCCATTCCTTAAACGAAGTCTTCTTGTCTCTGATCGCTTCCTTTACTGCTACAGTGAGCCACGCCGGTTCCTTGTTCTTTTTCCTCTTGGAACCATTGTTGATACACGGTATATATAGATTTTGCGCCTTGGTGACTGTGTCCTTAAAAAGTGACCATGCTTGCTCAGTGTATTTACAGTGCTTATCCTCTTCCTAATCTTCTTCCTCACCATGACTCTCATCCCTTCGTAGTTCCCTTTCAGAAGTTCAGTGCTGTGGCCGTTGTTCTGGATCGAGTTTTTGTTCCTGTGTCCAGGTTGAAGTGGATTATGTTGTGATCACTGTTTCCCAGTGTCCCTTCTATACCTTGTGCCTGTCCTTGTAGTCCATTTAGAATTAAGTCCAGAATTGCATTTCCTCTCGTATTTTCCATGACAAGTTGTTCCAGGAAGCAATCGTCTACAGCATCCAGGAACTTGGTCTCTCTACTGCAGCTGGAGTTGCGTAGGTTCCAATCTATGCCCGGATAATTGAAGTCACCCATGATAACTGCATTGCCTCCCTTGCATTTATGTTTAATCTCGTCTGTCATTTCTTCATCAGTCTCCTTGGACTGCCCTGGGGGTTGGTAGTAGATGCCGATCTTCGTATCTGTTCCATTTTGGCCCATAGAGACTCTACCTTGTTGTTAGTTTCTGGCGTGTTCTCTCTGGTAGACCCAATTCCCTCTTTTTTTGTATAGGGCAATACCCTTACCTTTTTGTCCTACTCTATCTCTGCAGTATAGCTTGTATTCCGGTAGTACAGTGTCGCAGACATTGTCCTCATTTCACCATGTTTCCGTGATGCCGATGATGTCTAGGTTATCTTTTTGTGCTATAGCTTCCAATTCCCCCATTTTATTCCGTAGGCTCCTTAAGTTTGTGGCCTGTTACTTTCTTGCACTTTCTTCCTTCTTCTGTCTCCCTTGCTTCTGTCCCTTTCAATCCGTCAGGATTTCAATCTTCCCTGCAATCTTCTTGCACTGAATCTTCTGGGTATACTATTTCCTGAACTATCGACTCTTGGTCGACTGTCAGGTTTCCCCTTCTTCTTAGTTTAAAAACTTCTCAATTTCTCGCTTGATGTTGCTTGCAAGTAGCCTTGTTCTGTCTCCGCTGAGGTGGAGTCCATCCTTCCTGTTTAGCTTGCTGTTCCCCCAGAATGCCATCTAGTTGTGCAAAAAGTGGAATTCTTCTTCTGTACACCAGCATCTCATCCATGTGTTGACTGTTTGCAGTTCCATCTGCCTCTTCCCATCGGCCCTGGGTACCGGCAAGATCTCTGAGAATGCTACCATTAACGTCCTGATCTTCAGCTTCCTTACTAGCATCCAGAACAGGTCTTTCAGTGTTTCCCTGCTGTAGTTCCTGTTGCTCACGTTGTTTGTCCCAATGTGGATCACCACCGTCGTATCTCCTCCCTTTGCACTGTTGATGATGATGTTGATATAGAAACATAGAAACATAGAAATAGACGGCAGATAAGGGCCACGGCCCATCAAGTCTGCCCACTCTAATGACCCTCCCTATTTATCTTTGCGGATAGATCCCACATGTCTATCCCATCTGGCCTTAAAATCTGGCACGCTGCTGGCCTCAATAACCTGGAGTGGAAGACTATTCCAGCGATCAACTACCCTTTCAGTGAAGAAGAACTTCCTAGTGTCACTGTGCATTTTCCCTCCCCTGATTTTCCACGGATGCCCCCTTGTTGTTGCGGGACCCTTGAAAAAGAAGATATCTTCCTCCACCTCGATGCGGCCCATGAGATACTTGAATGTCTCGATCATATCTCCCCTCTCTCTACGTTCCTCGAGTGAGTAGAGCTGCAACTTCCCTAACCGCTCCTCATATGGGAGCTCCTTGAGTCCTGAGACCATCCTGGTGGCCATTCTCTGGACCGATTCCAGTCTCAGCACATCCTTGCGGTAATGCGGCCTCCAGAATTGCACACAGTACTCCAGGTGCGGTCTCACCATGGATCTATACAGTGGCATAATGACTTCCGGTTTGCGGCTGACGAAACTCCTGCGTATGCAACCTATGATTTGCCTTGCTTTGGATGAAGCTTGCTCCACTTGGTTTGCAGATTTCATGTCTTCCCTGACAATCACCCCTAAGTCTCTTTCCGCTTCAGTTCTTGTCAGGATCTCGCCATTTAGGGTGTAAACCTTGCATGGATTTCGGCTCCCCAGGTGCATGACTTTGCATTTTTTGGCATTGAAACTGAGTTGCCAGGACCTAGACCAGCGCTCCAGTAGAAGTAGGTCATGCATCATATCGTCTGCCATTGAATTTTTGTCTGTTGTGCTTTTGCTCACTACATTGCTTAGTTTGGCATCATCGGCGAATAATGTTATTCAACCTCGGAGCCCTTCTGTCAAGTCTCTTATATAGATGTTGAACAAGATCGGGTCCAGGACGGAGCCCTGTGGCACTCCACTTATCACCTCTGACATTTCGGAGGGGGTGCCATTCACCACTACCCTCTGAAGCCTACCTCCAAGCCAGTTCCCAACCCATTTGGTCAATGTGTCGCCCAATCCTAAAGAACTCATCTTGCTCAGCAACCTACTGTGTGGTACGCTGTCAAATGCTTTGCTGAAATCCAGGTAGACGATGTCCAGGGACTCACCAGCATCCAGCTTCTTCGTCACCCAGTCAAAGAAGCTGATCAGGTTGGATTGGCAGGATCTCCCTTTAGTAAATCCATGTTGGCGGGGATCCTGTAGATTCTCCTCGTCCATGATCCTGTCCAATTGGCGTTTGATTAGGGTTTCCATTAGTTTGCTCACTATTGATGTGAGGCTCACTGGTCTGTAATTTGCCATCTCCATCCTGGAGCCTTTTTTGTGGAGTGGAATGACGTTAGCCGTCTTCCAGTCCATCGGGATGTTACCTGTACTAAGGGAGAGATTTAAGAGTGTGGATAGCGGTTCCGCCAAGACATCACTCAAATCCCTGAGCACCCTAGGGTGTAAGTTGTCAGGCCCCATTGCCTTGTTGACCTTGATTTTTGACAGCTGCTGGATGTAAACTTAAAATTACTAAACGGGTCAACTGGTTTAACCCTTGTTTGTGGCTGAGGGCCGATTCCCGGCGCCTCGCGGGTGAAGACTGAGCAGAAGTATTTATTTAACAGTTAGGCTCTATCCGAGTCCGTCTCCACATAGTCTCCGTCTGGTTTTCTGAGACGTACTATCCCGCCCGAGTTCTTATTTCTGTCACTGATATACCTGAAGAAAGATTTATCCCCTTTCTGGATGTTCTTTGCTAGAGACTCCCCCATGTGGAATTTGGCCTCCCTAACTGCTGCTTTGACGGCTCTTGACTTGGCCAAATATTCTACTCTAGAGTCCTGTGTCCCTAATTGTTTGTAAGAGATGAATGCTTTTTTCTTCTCTTTGATGAGGTCCGAGATCTCCGTAGAGAACCACTGTGGCTTGTTGTTTCTACTCCGTTTGCTCACTGATTTAACATAGCGGTTTGTTGCTTCCTGTTTGGTGGCTTTCAAAGTTGACCACATTTATTCCACGCTGTCGGTGTCTGCTTGGCTTTGTAGTGCCTGGTGAACGAAGTCTCCCATGTCTTGGAAGTTTGTGTCCTTGAATTTGAGAACCTTGGTCAGTGTGGTAGATTTCGTGAATCCTTTCCTGGTCACTGGAGGCCAAAGTTTCACCCACCGAGACCTCTGTGATACTTTCTCCATTGGTAAGTACTAGGTCCAAAATTGCCTGATCCCTTGTTGGTTCAATTACCAGTTGCCTGAGTCTTACTCCATTCAAAGAGTTTAATAGCTTCCTGCTGCTGCCGGAAGCAGAGGAAAGTGTGACCCAATCCACATCAGGCATGTTGAAGTCACCTACCAATACTGTGTCCCCCCGCAAGGTGATATTCTCTATATCTCCAATTAGTTCCATATCTAGGTCATCTTGATGTTTTGGGGGTCTGTACACTATGCCAAGATACAAGCATTTGTCCTTCCCTCTGGCCAAATTTACCAAAAGGGATTCCCCAGTGTACTGTACATCTGTGATTCTGGTGACCTTAATGTTATCTTTAGTATATAATACTACACCCCCCCCCCCCAATTTACCCTCCCTGTCCCGACGAAGCAAGTTGTAACCTGGAATGACCATGTCCCACCCGTGGGAGTCAGTTAGCCAGGTCTCAGATATCGCCACCACATCCAGGTCGGCATTCCTCATTTCTGTTTCCAAGTCTAGGATCTTGTTTCCCAGACACTGGGCGTTGACGTACATAGCCCTCCATGTTGTGTGTTTGTTGTATATCATTGGGGACAATCCCTCTTTATCAGCTAGGACACCATGAGCATTATTCGCGTGTCTCCTACACTCCCTAGACCGAGCGCTACAGCGTGTACCTGACCCTGACTCCCCATGACTACAATGTGCTCCTATCCTATACCCTGTGGGGGTATTCCCGTTTGGGCTACTTGAGCTCCTTTAGCGCAATTTGCAATGTGTGCACTCTCGCTGGGCCCAGAATTACAGTGTGTACTCTCTCTAGACCCAGAATTGCTATGTTTACTTCCCCTAGACCCATAAATGTAGTGTGCCCCAGAAATATAGTGTTTACTTAGCTCAGTCTCTAAAGAGTATTGGTAGCTTAGCTCGTCAGGCAGGTTGTTTGTGCCCGTACCCTCCCCCAACTTACCTAGTTTAAAGCCCTGTGTAGTAGGCGGGCTACACGGTGTCCAAGGACGTTCTTCCCCCTCCTGGTCAGATGTAACCCATCTGGTCCCAGCAGTCCTTGCAGTGCCTCTCCGTGGTGCAGGAACCCAAAGTTTATCTCCTTGCACCATCCCTGCAGCCAGTCGTTCACCCTCCGGACTCGATCCTCCCTGGCACTGCCCTTGCCCCTCACTGGGAGGATCGAGGAGACCACCTGTGCATCCATCTTCTTCAGCTTCTCTCCCAGGGCTCTGAAGTCTTCGGGTATGCTCTCTGGGTGCACCTGGCAGTGTCGTTGGTTCCGACGTGGATGAGAATCATAGGGAAGTGATCCTGGGGCTTGATGAGTCTGCCCAGGCAAGCAGTTACATCCCGGATCCTGGCCCCCGGCAAACAGCAGACCTCTCTTGATTGCAGAGCTGGTCTACAAATTGGTCCCTCGGTGCCCCTTAGCAATGAATCCCCGACGACCACAACTCTTCGTTTCCTAGGGGTGGGCCGACCTGTTGACTCTGGAACTGGAACTATCTGCTCAACCACTTCTTGTACCTCATTGTCAGGACCCTCCTGTAGCAGCTGGTATCTGTTCTTAAGGGGGATATGTGGTGTCGATGTAGAGCTGCCCTGTATGTGATATGGCTCACTATATCCTCCATCTTGGCTCCTGGTAGTCAGGTTACCAGTCGATCCTATCTTCCTCCTGCTATGTGGCTGTCGACTTGTCGGATGATGGAGTCTCCCATGACGATGGCTGTCTTCTCTATCTTCTCTTGTCTTTCTAGCCATAGGTC
The DNA here is from genome assembly GCF_902459505.1 of Geotrypetes seraphini. Classification (NCBI taxonomy): domain Eukaryota; kingdom Metazoa; phylum Chordata; class Amphibia; order Gymnophiona; family Dermophiidae; genus Geotrypetes; species Geotrypetes seraphini. The sequence goes on from NC_047085.1 coordinate 219,847,152, forward strand.
CGTATCCTCAGTGCACTTCCATCTTTCCTCCTCCCGGAGTTAACCTGTACTGGATTCGACTTCCTGCGAGTTCTCCCCACTGTTTCCAGGTCCTGCTTCTGTATCATCTAGTCCTTTCTTGTGATTGTCCTCCAGGTGGTTCTCACTCTCTGTGGATGTATCTTGGGAGTTCCTCTGTATGCCTCCTCGATGAACTTCTCTAACTCCCTGACTTCTTCTTCGATGTTCCTCTCATCCATGATCTTCTCTGTCTCCCTGGCTTCTTCTTCAATGTTCCTCTCTTTCATGAGGTTTTCAGCCTCTCTGAACTCCTTTTCAACTGCTCGAAGTTCTTCTAGTTCTAGTACTCTGCCCTCCAGTAGCTTGACTTGCTTCTTCAGGCCCTCCAGTTCCTCGCATCGAATACATACATAAGACTGCCTCCCAGAGGGGAGGTAGTCATACATATGACAAACGGTGCAGAAGACTGGGTAGCTCATAATCCTGCTTCTATCTGCTGCTTCCATTTCTGTCCGCTTGCTGGTCTGTTGTCTGAAGTGGCTTATCCTTGTTTCCCGGGTCTTATGTGCTTCTTTTTCTTCCATATATGCTTTCTCCCACTGCATGTAGCATCCTTGATGCTGTTACTGTATAGTCCATCTCCTAATTATATACCTACTACCCCTGCTTCTGTTATGTATGTCCTCTATGTCTGCTGTGTTTGTCCTCCACGACTATTGTGTTTATTTATTTGCTGTTCATGTCTGTCCTGTTGCCCTTTGTGATACTTGCCTGTGTAGGTGTCCTTCCCTGGTGTTTCTTCAGTGCAGTGACTTGTCACTTCTTAAGGCCCTTCACAAAGGTGCTCTTGCTAAGGGACCACTGAAAAGTTCTCAGCCCAACCATGAAGAGAATGATGTGGAGCCATAAAACTTACAAGTTATTCCACATTTTTCATTTTAGTGAGACAAATGCATCTAGTAAATGGGCACAAGTACATGGAAACCAAGCCATTATGACATCACTAATGTGGTTGGCTCTTAGGCACTGGTAGAATGAGGCATTATGATATCACAATACAAGAGGCCACAGAAAAGTTCTCAGCCCAACCAAGATTATGATGTGGAGCCATGAAACTTACAAGTTATTCCATGCTTTTCTTGACTTTTTTTTTTTTTTTTTCATTTCATATCATTGAAACCAAAAGTGTCAAGGAAATTGTGGAATAACTTGTAAGTTTCTTGGTTCCACATCATTCTCTTCTTGATTCGGCTGAGAAATTTTCAGTGTCCTCTCGTATAAAGTTTAACATCACTGATTTACTTTATGGAACAGTGATTTTATTGGATTTTAAATGGAATTTATATACTCCTGCAGGATATTGTGATATTTGGGATATATCTGGATAAATAAAAGATTTTTTTCTGCTTTATAGAAAGATTTGATTTAACAACTTTATATTACATTTTTTATGATTTTTTACAATAAAGGTCTTGTAAGTTATTATAATTGATAGCTTCAATACAATTATGATATCTATAGATTAGCTATCCACAACCCCTTAACAGCGGTACCTGGAGTGACCCGCTTCTGTTAACACGATACCCCCTCCTCCCGTCCAACCTCTTCCCAATCCCAATAAGACCAAGACATCTTAAGTGGTAAAACCTGGCCGCAGCCCTGTTTATTGAATAATAACATATTCTTAATACAATTAACACCATTAAAGGTACATAATTTAACAGCCACAATTAAAACATTAACAAAAAACCCCTAACAATGGTATCACCATTGTTACCAGATCCCGAGCTACCACCAGAAGTAATTGGCCCCCGACCCCGCCATCCCAGCTAGGGTCTGAGGGGTGGCATGTCCCACACATGCCCCATTATCCAGGGTCAACCGACCCACCAGGCACGGCGCCCAGCCGGCCCACCGCTCATCCCTTGATGAGCCCCAGTAGCCAGTAGCTCGGGATACCGCCACAGGCCTGTAACTAGTTACAGGCCCAACCCCACAAGGAACAGAGCTGCGGCTAGGAGACCCACACACGCTCACAACAGGTGGCGAAGTCATCCAATAACAAATCCCAACCTATATCGGACAAATGAACCCGATCCCTATAAAACAACCCAGCACAAGACACATCTACCCAATCATGTCTCACATGAATACCTCCCCGTGACTCCACCCATCGACCTATCTGTCTGTTAACCTTAATGAGCCCCCTGGTCCACCGCCGAGACTCAAGGCGGCTGGGTCGAGGAATGATATCGGACCAGATCAACCGAGCCTCGGGGAACCTACCCTGCACCAATCCCAAATCCCCAATCACTATGTCGATAAGACGTTTTCTACTCAGCGCATCAACATCATAGCCCCCCAGGTGAAGAATCAACAGATCCAGGCGGCGAGGACGCCGACAAAGATCATTCAGCAGAGGAAGCAACTGGTGCCATCGCATGCCTCTCTATCCCCACCAGGAGACAAATACGCCACGATGCCCGAGGCCCAAATGACGACCACCAGGTCGGACCACTGCACGCTCCCCGGCCCAGTGGACGAAGGAATGCCCGAAAAACCAGACAGACACCCTCCAACAACCGACAGTTAGTAAATTGGGAGCCATGCCAGAGCCCCCCCCCCCAGCATACCCCACTAACCACCTCCACCCTTGAATACGAGACCCCCCCATGCAACCCACTATTCCAATCCCCCTAACCTCGGATCCATATGATTCACACTCGACGGGCGGATGTAAGCCCGATACGCATCAGACGACCACCTACCCGGCCGGCGTATGGCTGCTTCCGGAACTCCCGCCGCGAACGCACTGGTAGCCGCCCCAATGCGAAATGAGTGAGTGCCGTAGCTAGCCGGGTTCTCACCGCACTCACCTAAAGCCATACGTAGCACGGCCAAGAACTGATATCGCGACAGAAGAGCACCATCCTCATGCACCATCAACGCCAAGGCAGCAGAAGGACGGATCACCATATAGGCAGCCAGCGATTGGACGGGGCAAGATGCACAACCCTCAACCTGATGCAGGACCCACGTACGCCCCCTGCCCAGCTGATCCGCCATTGCACGAGCAATGAAACTCGCAACGTAGGACCGGAGATACACACCGGAGTGCGCCGCAGGCCTCGCAGACCCTGAACATCCGACGGATGGACAAGTAACTCGCCCACGCGCAACGCACCGAAAAAACGAGGAGAAAGCCGCCCGAAACAAGCAGGTCTCAAAACCCGAGCGCGGCACCCTAGGCAGCACCTTGACAAGGTTGACCAGCAACGCATGTGTAATAGGCAAACGCGAGTCAAGCACTCGCGGAGCCATCCTACCCCACGCCGCTAACATCCGACGGGGCAAAAACCCCGACGAAGGGCACGTCCTCCCTAATGCTCTGCAAAAGAACGTAAAGCCCACCAGAAGCCCAACCGCCGCGCTCCGAGAACATCCCTGAAGAAGCGCCGAGGCCAAGAATTCTGCCAGCAGCAACTCTGACACCGGTCCAGGGAGCCATCCCCGAGACTGAAGAAAACACGATACCGTCACCAAGCCCCTGTTGTACCGGATCCACGCAGAAAGTGCTACTGAGCGCTGTAGGAGGGACCAGATCCGCTCCCCGCCAGGCTCCATAAATGCTCCGACATCGGCAATCCCTCCGACTGTGCTTCTGGTGCCAGCTGTCGAAACTGCAACAGCGAAAACGAGAAAGAGCGTCAGGGAGGCGTTAAGCGCTCCAGGAACGTGTCTCACACGAATGAACAGGTTAAGTCGCAGTCACCTGCAAACATTTTTTGCCGTCTGTCTGTTGACTACCTCCACCACCCCCATGTTTTCACACCAAAACACCACCCGCCTGTTCTGCAACCTGTCCAGCCACAACTCACAAGCCACCAATAACGAAACAGTTCCAGCAGAGTAACATTACGGGTAAGTCCCGCCCGCCGCCAAGCCTCTGAAGACCGAAACCGACGCCCCCGGCCGCATCCGATTGCAGCTCAAGGTCCACATTAACGACCTCCGGCAGTTGAATGGGAAGCGAACCATTGAAACACTCGAGAAACATAGACCACATCCGTAAATTGGCCCGAATCCCAGCTGAAATCCGCACAAAGTGTCTGCGATCATGAACACCCGCAGCCGCCACCGCCAAACGACATGAAAATGGGAGTCCCATAGGCAACACCCGACAGGCAAAATTGAGGAACCCCAACAGAGACAGAACCAGTCGCAAAGTAGGCTTACTAGCACCCCCTACCAGCGATATCAAATCCAGCAACTGCCGCACCTTGCCCTGCGGAAGCCGAGTAACCATTGCTACTGTGTCGATCTCGATCCCCAGAAACGTGAGACATGTAGAAGGGCCCTCAGACTTGACAGCCGATAACGGCACACCAAATTCCGCAGCCATGGACTCAAAAACTGTCTTCAATCGCCGGCAATCCTCGGAAGTTGCACCTCCCACAAAAGGAAATTGTCCAAGTAGTGCACCACCGGGTCCCGCCCCGCACGCCGAGTCGTGACCCAGTGCAGAAAGGGACTAAATAATTCAAACAAAGCGCATGAAACAGAGCACCCCATCGGCAGGCAACGATCAAAATAAAAGGCACCCTCGAATTGAAAACCCAGCAAAGGATACGAGGACGGTAGCACTGGCAATAACCTAAAACCGATTCAATGTCAACCTTGGCCAACAAAGCCGATGGGCCAACACGACAATGAGTCCTAGGCACTGTCAAAGGACGCGTAGCGTACTGAACACAACTCCCGCGGAAAGTCGTCATTCACCGAAAGGCCAGCCGGCCCGGACAAGTTGAGAATGACATCACCTGCCCGGAAGCGGACGAGCGCGAAAAGGCCCCGCTATCCGCCCCAACTCGATTTCTTCAGACAACTTCCGGCTAACCTCCACCCGAAGATGAGACACAGAGGACGCATTAGAAGCCTGCACATTCGATACAGGCAGCACACATGGTATCTCAAATCCCTCACTAAACCCCCTCAATAAAACGTCCCCCGCCCACGCATCCCGATACTGAGCCAGCCACGGACGCATGGCACCCACCATAACCGGGTGGGCAACCCGTGTGCCCCTGACTCACTTACCTGGGAGAGGAGGGACACCCGCTCCCTTCTTGGGACATGTGAGGGCCGAGTGACCTTGACCGCACAGGGAGCAGGCGTGTCGGAAACGGCAATCGGTAAAGGAGCAGGTAGATTTATTAAACTGCCAGCAGAGGCCTGGACCTCCACCGGCACCGGCACTCCCAGGCGGACGAAAGGAACGCCCCGCCCCAGCTGACTGCTGCAACTGCCTCCCCGAAGGACCCTGACCCGAAACTCCTGGCTTTGCCATATGGTTGAGCCATAGATTAATGTCTTGCGTGCCCCAGGACATATGCCGATTTTCCTCCATCTTGTCTCGGAACGCTTCATCGTAATTCAGCCATGCCCAACCCCCGAAGCGCTGATACGCATCTAAAACGGAGTCTGCGTAAGCCAACAGAAGGCCATAGTCCTGAGGTCTCTCTCTCCCCCATATGCTGGCCAAACGTAAAAACGCGCGCGTCCAGTTAACAATATTACGCGACACCACACCCACCTTGGGTTTCCCACCCTCCTTCTTACTCTTCTTCTTCCTACTGCGGACCCGACCTTCCATAAGCGCGAATATATCAACACAGGCCCGCCTCCTAATTCTACGCCGCAGGGACCGCGGGACCTTTTCCCACAGTTCTGACAACGCAACCAACGCAGGTGCCCCCCGATCGTCACCTCCCTGTACCTGACCCCCACTCGACACCGGCCGCTTGGACCCAGAAGAAGAAGACGACGAAGAAGAGGAAGAGGATGTTACAGAGGAGGAAGAGGACGAAGAAGAATCCCTATCCCTACGGCGCTTCTTACCCTTACCCTTCTTTTTCCCCTTCTTACCCCGGCTAGGAACCCCAGCCTCTAAGGCCATGTTACCCGTAATCCGGTCCGCTCCTTGTCCACGTCCGCCATCGACTCCGTCAGAAGCGGCGCCCTCCGCAGCAGCCGCCATAGCAGGACGTTGCTCGCTCCGGGCTGGACCCTCGACGCTCATCCGCACCGCTCCAGTGTGGCCCTCACGAACTGGTCCCGCCGAAGATGTACCGGCCATGGCAACACGTCCAGCGGCGACCGCCTGTGGGGAGAAATTCGGACAGGAGCCAGCAACCTGGACAGCAGGAGGGTAAGGTAGCCCCGCAGAACCCCGAACCTCGCCACGAATCTCGCCACTCCCAAAGCCCCCAACAAAACCCGGTCCCCACGGAGACGAGGGACCCACCACCGGAACAGAGGGTGGTACCGAAGCCCACGGACCCATAGCCCAGGGAGTACCCCACCTACCCCAAGGGGACCAACCTCCCTCCGATCCTCCCAGCGGGCCACTAGCCCCACCCGAAGTAGAAGCCGCACCCGAAGTAGACGGGAGAATAGGAGCCCCCGGAAACCCGCTCACTCCCTCTAAAGGAGAAGCCCCCAATACACAACGGGCCCCCACCTGCTCAGCCGCCACCTCCCGAGCCCCCCGAGCGAAAACCCTGGGCTCCGAAGCCGCAACGGGCAATGAAACTGCCGCCGCCCCCCCGATCGCGGCCCTGCCACGTGGCCGCGACCCGTAGAGTCGTCCCCTGCCCCTGCGGGTCGAACCCGCACGCCCTCGCGCTACCGGCGGCTCCCCCCTTACCTCCAGCGCAATCGCCGTTCGCGCGGCCGAACGGGAGCGCCTGGGAGGTAGCTCACGACCCGCCCCAGCAGCCGTACTCACCGGGGCCGCATCTCCACCGTCCAAGGAGTCCCCCGCTAGCAGCGACAACTCTGCCTCATCCACGGCCGCGTCAAGGGGTGTCCGCGCCATCTAGCCTCCGGAATCGGGCCCCGATACGAGGGAAAGTTTTATATATTTTTTTTTTTTTTATGTGGACACGAACACGGAGGCGCACGTGGTGAACCCAAGCAGTCTCGGAGGACCAAACCTTTTAGGTCCTCCGAGCACGCCTCCCTTTATCCCTTCCCACCCACAATCCCCCACGGCTGCGACGACCTGATAGGGGGAAGCCACGATCCCACGGCAACGGACCGCCCCCCCCCCCCTCCTAGCCCCAGCTAGCAAGCCCCGATGAGCGACTCAGCGGGCCACCCAGTCCCGCGTTAGGGTCGCCCGTCGAGACCAGCTCTCGGGCTTGCTTATTCTAATATATAAGAAATATAACACCCGATTCAATATTCACTATGCTAAAGGTCAGATATTATTGAAAGAACTCTAATCTAGTTCATACTTTACCATAACCTGCCGTATCTAATAGTGAAGCCTATAAGGAACTGTCAGTTTCTCAGTGTTGGCAATTTCAAAACTCCGAGCCTGGAAATGTTCTAGTGAAGAAATCTGCTAGAGCTTGGCAAATGTAAATTGGTCATAAGAACATAAAAATTTCCATACTGGAACAGACCGAAGGCCCAGTATCCTTGAATTCCAACAGTGACCAACCCAGGTTCCAAGTACCTAGTTAGATCCCAAGTAATAAAACAAATTTTATGCTGCTTATCCTAGGAATAAGCAGTGGATTTCCCCAAGCCATATCAGACTGGCTAGGTATGTCATTAAGACTGCATTGAGAACTCCTGCCTTAGCTATAGTCATTTCCTTACAGAAACCCAAGGGGGTCAGAGGGGATCACAACAAGCAATTCAGCAGATTAACTGGTGGGTTGCTTTGTGTATCTGTGGGGGAGAGAACAAGTGGTGATCCTGTTGTATAATATCTATGCTACATCTCAATAAGGTGATACCACTATATAAGTATGATAGGAAATAAAAAGAAGAATACATATTGGCCACATGTCGCCCAGGATAAAAAAGGTGCTTACCTCTGGTTTATGCAATAGGACTAATGTTAGTGGTAGCAATTGTGCAAAACCTTCTGGAGCAGAAATATCTAGAATGCAGCTATAGGCCAGATAGTCTTTTTTCCCCCAATCAATTATTCATTTTTATACAACCAATAAAAAGTGCAACCAATTATATATAAGTGATACAATAAACAGCACTAATAGCAATTGAATAATAATAAGATAAAATACATTTTACCCCCTCCCTCCCACCCATCCTGGATGTGTATGACACTCATTGAGAAATCAAAGGGTGATATTAATGGTCATTTCTTGCAATACTTCACAAATGGACCCCAGATCTCATTGAACTTATTATAGTGTCCCAATTGTATTGAGTTTATTCTCTCAAACTTATAAAACTGGCACAATGTTTCCCACTAAAAATTAATTTATCCTATCCCATTTTTTCCAGTTTTTTTGTAATAAGCTGCATAGCAGCTCCTGTCATTATAAGCAGTAATCTATTCTTATTTGCATCAATTGGACTCTTGGGTAGTAAGAAAGTTCCAAATAACACTATGTCATATGACAATGAAACATCCAATATCATATTGATTTGACTCCATATGGATCTCCAGAATTTAAGTTTCAAGGGACAATAGAACAGCAGATGATCCAGTGTCCCTATATCAAGATGACAATAATTTGTTAGATAATCCAGTGGCATTATCCTATGACACCGTATTGGTTGGCATGTCAATGAGGGCAAAAAGCCAAATATCGTCTAATAACAATAAGCTTCTACTCATTAGGACAGGGGTTGCCATACAACAGATTACGAATAATTGGAAAAATTGGGATAGGCTGAATTATAGCTTTTGGTGGAACTCTTTGTGTCACATATTCAAAATGGAAAGGATAATTGCCATGCAGCAGGAAAATTTTAAGAAATTTCAGGTTATTTGGGAGCCATTAACAAGATACTGTAAAGATTGAAATTACTGCATAGAATAAATATTAATTTTTTCCCTTTTGTTCATACACGTCCAAGGTGGGATGGGGTAGGTGAGAATATTTTATGATTTCTTTTGCTTATGAATAACTGTTGGGTATAAGGGAGGGGGGATATTTGATGCAAGTTAGAATTTGATGATATATTAAATGACGTTAAAGTATAAATGATTGTATTATATGTTGCACTTATTGTAAGTTTTAAAAATGAATAAAGATTAACAAAAAAAAAGATGACAATGCTAGCATTTATTTGACTTAGAACTGTCTAACTTTTGCAACTGAACAGTGGTCCATAAAATTCTATACAACAGAAAAAACCAACTCTGCCTCATAGATGCTGATGCTGTACATCTCATCCTCCAAGTCCAAATCTGTGGCCATTAAGTAGCAGAAATCTGCTGCTTAGTCTCAATGCTCCAAATGTCTCAGACTAGTTTTAGGTTTCTTATTCAAATATTCAGATAATAATTTATACCACTTGGCTGCCTGATGCCCTAACAAATCTATTTGGAAGCATAGGCTCGACAAACTATACTGATTATTTAAATTTTGCCAATCAGGGAACCCATCCTGAATGGCCTGCTTCAACTGCAACCACTTATACGCTTGAGACTTTGCAATGCTAAATGATTGTTGCAGTCGTGAAAAATCAAGCATTTCCCCATTTAATAACACATCGTCTAATGTACGTATAATAGGCCAAAAAGTCTTGATGTTACACAATTTCTTGAATCTTCAAAAGATGTCATAAGTAAGCAGGCACAACACACAAGGTAACTTTATGTCAGCTAAATAAATTACATCAAAAACCTACTCTGACAAAATAACTTAGACATTCGGGAGAGTAGGCTTCACCTAAGTTAAACAAACCTTTTATCCAAAATGAGCCTCAGAGCTACAGGCCCAGCCAGGAACGCCAGAGCCTCTGTATTCAGCTATACAGCTGACCTGCTATAATTATCGGCTCCTCTTACAGCCAGCACTTACCCAAGAAAAAACTCCATCCATGGGAGAAAAAAACCTAAGATATTGCTAGCTGTAGAGACAAAAACAAACCAAAAGCACTAAACTCCCCAGTGTCTAAGGGTGTGGTAATACAAAGAAAACAACAAAACACACAGACAAGCCAAGTACTTAGCTGCTCAGTCAGCATTAAAGAAAAAGATCTATGTGTACATTATAGACAATAGGCTGAAATCTTCTGCCCAATGTGTGGCAGTGACCAAAAAGTAAACAGTATGTTAGGAATTATTAAGAAAGGAATGGCAAATAAGATGTAGAATGGTTAAAAGATTTTGGGAATACTTTTCAACTCTTTCCTTACCTTTAAGGATCAAATAAACTCTCTGGTTAAGAAATGTTTTTTTAGTTTACGAATGTTGAGGAAGGTTAGATCTCTTTTCCATCAATGTCATTTTTCTGTCTTGGTCCAATCTATTATACTATCTCTGCTCGATTATTGTAATGCCATTTATCTTGGCATCACAAAGATCTGCCTCCAAAGACTACAATTGATTCAGAATACTGCTGCAAAGTTGATTTATGAAAAAAGCAAATTCGACTACCAAGTGACTCCTTTGCTTTTGAGTCTCCATTGGCTCCCGGTTTATCTCAGAATCCAGTTTAAATGTTTATGTATTATTTTTAGAATTTTATATGGTATTTTTTATTCCTCTTGTTCCGCTTCTATGGAATTTTTATAGATTTTCATATGAGAGAGGCACTCAACGATTTAAACTTTTCCTCTCTTCTAGGAAAGGAATTCAAGGAGTCAAGAATTTTAGCCTCTCTCTGGCTTTTAAATTTCCCCAATTATTGAATTAGTTTCCTTTAATTTTGAGGTGTCCCAGCTCTTTCCAATATTTCCGTAAATCTTTTAAAACTTTTCTATTTGCTAAACATTTTGAAAATTAATCCTCTTGTATTTTAGCTTAATTTTTTTTAACTTATTGCTAACTACGTCGATCTTCCTCTGGTTGAAGACCTGGTTTGCCCAATTCTCTTTCCTGTCTATGTATACTTCTTCTGAAAAATTGTTTCTCAGTAAATGTTTTATTTTGGGGAAGAAATGTATTTTATGTTGCTGGCTTTCTCTTGAGCCCCCCTCCTTTTGGCATTGGAGGAATCGGCTTCAAGAACTTATGGGCTGGGAGGCCCGTTTGGCCTGTTCTTCTCGTCGCCGGAGCAGAAACTTTGTTCAAACTTGGACTCCATATTTGAACATTTTGACCCCTGAAAGTCGTAGCCGCGTATTGAATAGGCTCCATCTGTGAGTCCATTCCTCTCTTCACCATTGCTGTACCCTAATTGAGAATTGTATGTTCATTGGGGGGGTGGGGTGGGATGGGGGAGCTGGGGGGGTTTCTTTCTGTGGGGTGGGGGTGGTGTTCAATCGCGGGGGACATCAGAGTCCAGTCCTCCGCGGCTGTTGTTAGGTGACATTGTATACCATGTTTTTCTATCGCAGTTGTGCTTTCTGTTGTTTTACATAATAAAACAGATTTGAACATAAAGTTAAGTTTCAGTTTAGTTTAGTTTAAAAGAGGAAGAGCCAATGCTGGTGCGAGCAGCAGGTTGGGGTTTCTGCTTGCATTGGGAATTGTAAAGAGGTACAGGGGAAGGGAAGAGATGCATGCACATGGTAGTGGGGGGTGGGGAAGGAGCAGGGGAGTAGAGAGGAGGATGGGTGCCGTCGCCCCACCAAAACAGCACCTGGAGTGGATTGCCCCCTGCCTCCCCCTTACTACACCACTGGTGGGGATTCGTTATAGTGTAACTTATTAGAGCAACCAGGTGTTAACAGGAATTGACCTATCCAAGTTTATTTGATACTTGATATACCGTCTATAATCTAGTACCTAGACCAGGGGTGGGCAACGAAGGCTGGAATCCACTCAGGTTTTTAGGATTTCCCCAATGAATATGCATGAGATCCATTTGCATACAATGGGAGGCAGTGCATGCAAACAGATCTCATGCATATTCATTGAGGAAATTCTGAAAACCCAACTGGATTCTGGCCATCATTGCCCACCCCTGATATAGATGGTTTACAATGCTAAAAGATATTAAAATTAAAACAAGATTTTTTTTTGTTTTGTTTTAAATATATATACATACAAGTTCAATGAATAAGACATAAAAAACAAAGACAAGCGGATCAAGGGGGAGGTGAGAGCAAAATACATCGTGATAAAAAGTAAATATAAAAGGGTGGTAAGGGGAAAACCATAAAGGGGGGGGTAGAGGGGGGATAGCGCTTCTTAAAAGTGGTTGGTATTCATGATTGTGAAAGGATTAAGAAGGTTAGGGAAGTTGTCCATTCATAGGTTAGAAATGTGTCTCTAAATAAGAAAGTTTTTACTTTGGTCTTGAATTTGTCCACCGATTCTTCCAGTCGGATATCCAGTGGAAGAGCAGTCCATAGAGTGGGGGCTCTGACTGAGAATATGATATTATGTGTAGTATTGTAAAGCGCTCCCTAATAAATGAAAGAGTTAAATTCTGACTGTTAGATCGTAGTGCTCGAGGGGAAACACAAGGGATAAGATATTTGTCAAGAAATGCTGGTGAGTTGGTAAGTTTGATCTTGAATGCGAGTAGAAGTATTTTATACGTTGTCCGGTGTGATACAGGGAGCCAATGGGCCTCACGAAGTAAAGGGGTGACGTGATTGTATTTCCTTGCCTGAAGAACCTTAGATAGCAGGGCTGTTTTCACCAAACTGTTGATCTTAATATAAGTTTCATGTCGGTGGATAGGGCAGGGTTAGCAGAAATGGTTCATTCCACATAGGCCCCAGGTTATCCTTATGTAACCCTGGCTCTACCCACACATGGTTTGAGGGCTCTGGCCAGCTCTTCAAGTTCGGGTCACCCATGACCATAGTTCACAAAAAGAATTTATAAGTGAGGCAAGTCTTATAGCCACTTGAGCTGGGTGCAGGTTGGGGTCAGACTTACACTAGTAGGCTGGAGAACTACATTCCCAGGTTCAGTCACCACACTCAGTCTTTTGCCTAAATTGCAGTTGAAGAATTTAAGCCAGCGCCAAAGGGTAGCTGAAAACAGCAACTTTTAATTTAACTTGATTATGGGCTTCAAAATCAACTATTTATAATTTTCTTTAGTGTTGGCAGTCATTAGTTGAAAAGGTTATTTTTTCTCTTTAAAACCACAAGTCGCATTTGGTTCACTGTAACGGTACCTCTCAGGTATTCTCATACTCACAGTCTCTGACCTCTCCTGTGATCCCCTTATAAAATAAAAGTCCTTAGATCTTTTCTGTTGTGAACCCCTTTGGATTCCCTCTTTCTCCTCTCTTCTGTTTGCTCTGTTGTAAACCTCTTAGGACTTTCTCCCCTCAATCAGTACTCTAGAAGTCTCCCTCAGCACTGGGTCTCTGGCGGGAGAAATAGGATAACCAGAAGCCTAGAATTCAGCTCACCCTCTCCTTTTATATTCTCCCCCTCCCACCTAGGAAAGGGGCTCCAGCTTCTCCCATTACTTCCTAGCTGTCCACTTCAACTTACTCTTAGTTACCCCTCTGAAAAATCCACTGCCTCTGTGTTTATGGTAGAGCCATTTTTCAGTGGGTCACACTTAAGTAGGTAAGACAGTCAAACGATGGGGAGAATGAAAAGCAATTAAAAAAAAAAAATCACCAATCAAGAACACAGCCAACTCTCAAACTTTAGGGCTGAAGAAAAGATCAGCTTTTTCCTCCAAAAGGAAAGAATGTGTAGCTCGAAAGCCCTGACCAATTAAACAGAAATAAACATGCTGCATTGTCCCATAATAAGAAAAAAGGCAATCAGCTTATGCATTATCATATTTTTCATTTTTGACCATGGAAGCCAAGAATTGCTCAACCTCAAATAATTTTGCCATCCCTTCTGTGCCAGTTTTCAGTTTGGCAGTATACAGCATAGTGTATGGAACTCCCTGTTGTCACAGTTCCTTTTTCACCTCATTGAATTCAGGTTGGAAGACAAATCTGACTACTATATCCACAGCATGTTTTAAAGCAATGTCACTCATGTAACTTTGTTTCAAGAGATGCTGTTACATCCTTGAGTCAACATATGCAAAGTATGCAAGCAGTCTGACAATCCACCCTCCCACCCATAAATTTATGCATCTTTTGGGGGGGAAATGGAAAAAAAAAAAAAAAATATATATATATATATAATTTAAACAAGATAATCAAAGACAGAAAAAGAGAGAGTTGCAGATTCAAATTAAAGCCCAAGTAATACTGTTCAACTGAGCACTCAAACATAAATTAATCATAGAAAACACAAACTTTCCTTATATGAATGGATACCCTTTAAGAGTCATGAGTACCATTTTGGATCTCAATGCAGTACAAGGCAGGAACAGAGGTGCACTGCTTCTTCCTGGCTCCACTGGACTACCAATACTAACACCTAGGTAGACCCTGGTGGGAGGAGGGTTAGTCTCTGGGGGATGTGCTTTAGCCCGAGGGGTGGGGGTTTCAGATTTCCTGGGTTGGGGTCAGAGCCAGAAATTTTGGATTGGGGGTAAAGTCAGGGAGATCAGACTGGGGGGCAGTTAATTTGTGTGGATCATATCAGGGGAGCTTGGATGTCAGAGGTTGTGTGGATCATATCAGGGGGAATTGAATGCCAGAGGTTGTCAGAGGGTGTCTAAATAGAATTGGAGGGAGAGGATTTGAGACTAGTATGGAGCCTCTGCTGACAGTAGCTGAGCTAACAGACTGCTGATAGCACAGCTGCAGTAACTGCCTCCTCAATCATGAAATACTGATCTGTGTGCTAGGTGTCACACCAACCACTCCTCCACACGTCACCCATTCCCTCATTAAGCAGCTAGAATGCATTTTATGTACAGTGCCTTTTATTTTTTTTAGATAATTTAGATGTTATCAAGGGTCTGTGCTAACATTTAACGATTAGTAAAATCCATGCCAGCTACTTAATGTATCTTAGTAGAAGGGCCTCATAATGTCATATGGTTAAAAAGCAATATTAACCATATTTAATGAATACAATCTAAAATCTATGGCTGGTAGCTTGGACATTTCTTGCAGTGGAGCCTGAACTTTGTAGACTAGATGGGTCACATGGACTTATTTCTGCCATTAATTGCAATGAGGTCACTTTCAATAAGCTGCTGAGTGGAAGGGATATCTGGCTGTTTTTAGACATGTCTCCTTAATCTTATATTCAGCTGTTCCTAGCCATAAATGTTCCATTTTTAAAACCCAGAACCAGCAGAACCATCAGCAGCATGACCAAGATTGTAATTATTTCTCTTTATGCTGCATTTGTTTCTGCAGGAAGTATCTTGATTGACAGGGGCTAAGGAATTGTATCACTGCTCCTGAGAATGGAAGCATCCATACAAGTTTGGCTAGGGCTCCCACAGGTGGTTAAAGTGATCTGTGTTCAACTTTCAAAAGGAAGTATATTGGACAGAATAGATGGGCCTGAAAAAAAAAATCTGCCACTATATTCTCTGCTTTTGTGTAGATCCATACCCACTATGAGTTGCCTTGGAAAAGTCTTAAGGGCTCCTTTTACAAAGATGCATTAGGGCCTTAACACGCAGAATAGCGTGCACTAAATTGGCGAGCACACTAGACCTTAATGCCAGCATGGAGCTGGCGTTATTCTAGAAGCATACCGCGCGGTTTAGCGCGTGGTAATTTTGTGCGTGCGCTAAAAACACTAGCGTACCTTAGTAAAAGGAGCCCCAAGTGTTCTTTTGAATAGCATAGAGTAGTGGAATTCACCCCAGTCCTCAGAAACCACCTGGCCAGTTGGGTTTTCAGCATATGAATATGAATGAAAGAGATTTTGAAAACCCGACTGGCCAGGTGGTCCCTGAGAACTGGGTTGAATATCACTGGAATAGAGTATTATGTATATTCATTTTTCATGGTGCAGATCTGGATTCAAACATGATGAGAAATATCATTAGGTTACCAAAGAACATGGAAAGTTTTGCATGTATGGAGGGGTTTGGGTAGGGGTAGAGGGGTTTTGGCAGGAGGGATTCAACACCCTCCTGCCGGTTTTGTTCAGGGGGTGGGGGGTTTGCCAGCAGGAGGGATTGGGCACCCTCTGCCAGCAATCTACAGGGGAGGGTTGGAGGGGGGTTCCGGGCAGCAGGGCCTTGGGATCTCTCCTGCTGCTTTTGTTCGGGTGTGGGGAGAGTTCTGGGCATGAGTGATTCGGCATTCCTCCTGTCGCTTTCATTTGGGGGGGATGGGGGTAGACTGGAGGCCACAGCTGCAGCCACTAAAATTTTTGTAGCAAGGAGATCCCTTGCAATGATAAGCTTAGCAGCTGCGTCTACTTACAATGTAAGACAGCATTTTGCTGGCCTACATTGTACGTCTCTCGCTGGATTAGGAAGATGCATACAGCTGCCTAGGTCCACATAAGGCTGCTTCTAGTCCAAACCATGCCCACACCTATCCTTAGGCAAGCTTAGACGGGTTTGCATACCTCCCTAGGCTTCCTGAAGTGCCTCCAATGTAGACGGACTGCCTCGGGAGGTTTTTTTTCCATGGAAATATGCATCCCGTTTGGCCGCCTACAATCGAGACACTGTTTATAGAATCCGGGCCTTAGTCTCTCATAATTAGAAACTGTTTCATTCACCACACACAAAGTAATGGTGAACCCTCTATAACTCAAAGGAATTATTTTAAAAGTTATTTAAATGTCTTACTTTAATAGCTAAAGCAAGTTGATATCACTACACACTCTGAGAAAATTTCAGCCCTCTGAACAAAAATCCTTAAACAGCAGTTCTAATGTTTTAAATCTACAGCCACTCACTATGAGCCATAAACATACCTTGGGCTCTATTTACTTAACTGATCAATTACTCAATATTTAAGATTTACCAACAAAATACCACACTAACAAGACAGCTACCAGCACACAGCAATCTCTCACAGAGGCTCCCTCCCAACTGACACAGAAAGACAAAACAGCTCCAACTAGAATGTTTACCCCGATTACCAGGGCAATTTATATGCCAGTGCTAATCTCTCTCTCTCATAATTCTGCAGCCTCTGCACCATACCAGCTACAGCAAAAACATGACCAAACTGCAGTCTCCCACCCCAGGATTCATATATTTTTAACCCCTAAGGGGTTACAATAGTATGTCATTGATACTACAACATCAAAATCCAACAAGAGTTATTTCAAGAAGACTCCCTGTTACGCCTTTTGGTTTCTATGAAACATAATTCACTGAGTACTCTTATTAAATATTTGAGTTATAGATTATCCTTAATTGTAAAAATGCTAATAATCCAGAAGTTATATTACATTTACTGTTTGTAAGTTAAAGATTTACAGTTTCAGTGACCAACAAATAGTAGGACAACTCTATATTGCAAAAATTTTAAGATGATGCGTATAAGTCAACCTTCCTTAGAGGAAAACTGAGCTAAACTGAAAGCATCTCTCTGACTGATGACTGTAAGATAAAGTAACTTGAACAGGAATGTGCATATAAATATCTAGAAATGGATGAAGAAACAACACTCAAACATGAATCATTGAAATAAATGATCAGTAAAGAATATTACATGAGACTAAAACTGATATTGATACTAACATCATAGAATAAGATACAAGACAAAACGGCTATAATCTTCAGGATGCTATGGAGCAAGACCTGCGTACTTTAGAAAGTTGGTCCTTGATCTGGCAGCTGGGCTTCAATGCCAAGAAATGTAAGGTCATGCATCTCGGCAACGGAAATCCTTGCAGAACTTACACCCTGAATGGAGAAACTTTAGCCAGGACCACGGCAGAACGAGACTTAGGAGTAATCATCAGTGCGGACATGAAAGCATCCACTCAAGTGGAGAAGGCTGCATCTAAAGCACGGCAAATGATAGGCTGTATCAAGAGAAGCTTCGTCAACAGGAAACCTGAAGTCATGATGCCACTGTACAGAGCCATGGTGAGACCGCATCTGGAATACTGTGTTCAATTCTGGAGGCCGCATTACCGTAAGGATGTGCTCAGAGTTGAATCGGTTCAGCGGATGGCTACCAGGATGGTCTCGGGGCTAAAGGGTCTCCCGTACGAAGAAAGACTGAGCAAATTGCAGCTCTACACTCTCGAGGAGCGTAGGGAGAGGGGAGACATGATTGAGACATTTAAGTACATCACGGGACGGGTAGAGGTGGAAGATGATATCTTTCTTCTCAGGGGACCCTCGACCACAAGAGGACATCCGCTCAAGCTCAGGGGAGGGAAGTTCCGTGGAGACACCAGGAAGTACTTCTTCACGGAGAGAGTGATTGAGCATTGGAACGAGCTTCCAGTGCAGGTGGTCGAGGCACGCAGCATCTCAGACTTCAAGAACAAATGGGATACCTATGTGGGATCCCTACGAGGTCATGCCAAGGGATAGGGTCACTAGGACTGAATGAGCGGGTAAGTAGAGTGACAGTATAATTACAATTATTCTTTAGGGGGTCAGTAGATTTAAGAGGGTGGGTAAATAGTGTGGGCAGACTTGATGGGCTATGGCCCTTATCTGCCGTCATCTTTCTATGTTCTATGACATTAATCAGTTTGTAATTCCAAGATGCTACACTTTTTTGAATTGTAGACTAACCTCATAAAGATCATGAAAAACTGTATAGACAAGAAAAAAGTCCCCCTCCTTCATGAGGTCATTTATAAGAATCAATGTATGACAAAAATATACATCAACTGATCTGAAGGAGGAATAAGCTTCATAGAAATAGACCAATAGTATTATCATATTATCATAGGCTTTAAAGTTTACTTAACTGTATCATAGATCCAAATACACAAAAGTATTGAAAGTTAAAAGGACATGACCAGAATCCAGTTTCATCCTTAAACTGATGAATAGAAGAATCGAGAGAGAATCCACCAGCACACATGGAGAGGCATTTTTGATAGGACGCCTAAGTCCAACTTTGGATGTTCCCCGCAAGACATCCAAAGTCAGACAGAGAAACAGCCATTTTTAAAACTGGCAAAACCACTAGACATCCCTATTTTTTAAATTGCCTACTTAGATATCTTGGCCACCAGGACCTTAGAACATCTAACTTTGTTCACCATTTTCAAGCACAAAACTGTCTAAATTCAAAACATCTAAATCAAGACCTTTTGGATATGGGAGGAACCACATAGAATGGCTACATCGACCTTCCAACAGAGTGGGGGGGGTGCCTTAGAGGTCACTGCCTTCCAAAACTCCCCCCCCCACCAAACCTACTATACTCACTTGTTTACCACCCCAAAAACCCTTATGACTGAAGGTGGCACCCATATGGCAGTATAGTAGGGATTTGGTGGGTTTTGGTGACCTCACACTTTTCACCATAAATGTAAATGGTTAGAGTGACTTATGGGCCTGGGTCCTCCTCTCTATGGCTCACTAGCCCATTCATCAGGCTACTTAAGACACCTGTGTAATGCTTTACTAGCATTTCCCATACCAGATGCTGCTGTTCTAGAGATAGATTTCATTCAGATTTTTTGGAGGTGAGAGGGGGTCAGAGGCCACTCGGGGAGTGTATGTGTGTGGAGGGGGGGTCATAACTTAATCCCTTCAGTTGTCATCTGGTCAGTTTGGGTACCTTTTTTGGCACTTAAATGCTTTTAAAACAGGTCTAGCCTTAGATGTCTAAATTCCATTCAGGACGTCTTGGGAAACATTTGATTATCAATGCAGGACATCCAAGTCTAAGCCTTCACAATGCCTACTAGAACACACCTCCAACATCCATCAGACTTGGACACACAGTGGGTAGAACTCCTTACAAGACGGTTTTGAAAATTGGCACTTGGACATCCTGGCAATTAGGTCATCCAAGTGTTGATTTATGACATTTTTTGGACATCTTAGACCCTGTTTTACAAAGGCGCGTTAGCCATTTTAGCGTATGCTAAATCTACGCAAGCTAAATGCTAATATGTCCATAGACTAACATGCATGCATTAGCATTTAGCAAATGTGTAGATTTAGTGTGTACTAAAATGCTTAGGATGCAACAGAATTTTCAAAAGAAAAGAAAAAAAATGTTTTAAATTAGATTGAGACAACACACATGAATGGTTAAGGAGATGTGACTTGATTACTGAAGCCTAGGACAGTGGATTATGGACACGTGCTGTTAGGATTATGGACATGAGTGTTTGGATTATGTCAGTGTTGCCAGGTGTTTGGGTTATCATAGGGGTGGGGTTGTCAGTGCTTCTGGTTATTTGAAGTGTCGTGTGCTATAAACCATCAAATTCAATGCAACTTTACATTTACACTTTACATTCTTACTGGCATAACCACTACTATCCCTCAGATCTTCAGACCACCACTTGAGTAATATAACTTCATGCGGTATCATTCCTCATTGATCCGGATACTTGTAATTTTTTCTTTTGTACTTTTTATCTCCACTGTGTATTCAATTCTTAATCTTATTATAAATAGTTACTATAAAGTGAATATCAGTAAGTTCCTTTCACTTAGCTTTATAATCCATTGTCCCCTCACTGCCACGTTTCACATTTTTCCTCAGGGTCAGGGAGATACATATATTAATACTGCAATAATACATGTATTAATACTGCAATAATTCTGTGAGACTGCTGTGGCCTATTCAAAATAGCTGTGGCATTCTTCAGCTGCATTGAAAAAGGGCATCCCCTAGATATCACTAACTGACTTAACTAATGAGGTGCGCAGGACAGTAACATACATATCTCGCCCCTGAATGCTGACACATCCTACGAGAGCCGCAAGGAGATAGTTAGTCCACTATAGTCATCCAATCAGATGTTTCATTGAGACCTTCCGGCATCATAGAGCCAAGTTCAAACATCCATCGCAGTTCTTTAATATTTATAATTTGTTCTATATTTCCTCCCTCCCACCCTATTGTAATTGAATCCAAAATTCTCCATTTTAAATCTTGCATACTCTATTTGCCTATACGCTTACTAAAGATATTGTTGTTTAGATTGAATTACTGTGGTGCCTCCTTTATCAGCACACATTATTATTATCATATCTATTTTAAGCTCATGCAGTACAGACTAGAGAGTTGCGCGGGGACAGAAATCCCACCCGTCCCCACCACAGTCCCACCCGTCCCCACCCATCGCCGTGAGGAATCCTACCCATCCCCACCCGTCCCCGTGAGGAATCCCCTCCGTCCCAGTGAGGAATCCCCTCCGTCACCGCCCGTCCCTATAAACTTCAGAAAAAGTTATTTCATTTAATTATGCTACTGAATTAAAGGCTCTGGTAGAAACCCATTTACAAAGAGCAAAAAGACTTTATTAATTTGGAAATATTAATTGGGAAGAATACATACTTTGTAAACGGGTTTCTACCAGAGCCTCTAATGTTTATAAATTTTTATCAACACAACTAATATACTACTTTATCCTGAAGCAAAAAAAAAAAAAAAAGAAATAGAATTTTTTTCCTACCTTAGTTGCCTGGTTTCTCCTTTCCTCATGTTCTCATTCAATTCCTTCCATCCACTGTCTCTCTTCCCTCTGCTTCTTCCATTTGCTCTGTTACTGTGCCTCTTCCTTTCTCCCCCCTTCCAAATTGGTCTGGCACCCATCTTCTTCCCTCCGCTCCCCCATGGTCTGGCATCTCTGTCTTCTTCCCTGCCAGCGTTTTCTCCCCACTCTCTCTTCCCCTTTGCCTTTTAGTGTCCTTCTCCCCCCCATCTTCCCCATGTCCTGTCAGCGTCCTTCTCCCCCCTCTGTCTTCCCCATGTCCTTTCAGCGTCCTTCTCCCCCCTCTGTCTTCCCCATGTCCTTTCAGCGTCCTTCTCCCCCTCTGTCTTCCCCATGGTCTTTCAGCGTCCTTCTCCACCACCACCCCAGTCTTCCCCATGTCCTTTCAGCATCCTTCTCCACCCCTTTGTCTTCCCCTTGTCCTTTCAGCGTCCTTCTCCCCCTCCCCATCTTCCCCATGGCCTTTCAGCGTCCTTTTCCAGCCCTTTGTCTTCCCCAGTGCTTTCAGCGTCCTTCTCCCCTCTCAGTTTTACCCATTTCCCTTAAGCGTCTTTTCCTCTCCACTCCACCTTTCCTCCCTTTCTCTCTCCCTGCCCCCTTACCTTCATGGCGCTTCCCCGCCCACCCGACAACAGAACAGGCCCGGTCCGACAAACCTCCCTGCCCTTAACCGCGAATCTAAATTACCTTCTTACAGCTGCTGTAAGAAGGTAATTTAGATTTGCAACTACAGGGCAGGGAGGTTTGTCGGACTGGGGCTGTTGTCAGTCGGTCGGGGAAGCACCACAAAAGTAAGGGGACCTGGCCTGCTGTGCTGCACCCGGGGCGGACCGCCCCCCTCCCTTGGTACGCCACTCGAGCTGCAAAGCTACTCTCCTTCTCCTTACCTGCCCTGCCTGCAGCACAGAGTCGAACGGAAGTCTTCCCGACATCAGCGCTGACGTTGGAGGGAGGGAGGGCTTTGTTTAAGCCCTCCCTCCCCTCCGACATCAGCGCTGACGTTGGGAAGACTTCCGTTTGGCTCTGTGCTGCAAGCAGAGCAGGTAGGGAGAAGAAGAGCCGCGCTACTGAGTACGTCCAGCCCCGCAGGAACCCCGCGACTCTCAGAGACATCCCCACGGGATCCCTGTGACCCTAGGGGGCATCCCCATGGGATTCCTGCGACCCTAGGGGGTGTCCCCACGGGATCCCCGTGACCCAAAGGGGGAACCTGCGGGATGCCCACGGATCCCGCAGGATTCCCATCGTCCCCGTTCCAGTGCAGCTCTCTAGTACAGACTATTCATCATGCGTCGGATTATACAAAGGTGCATCTTGAGATTGTCACCAGCCAGGGTCCGCACTAGCTCTACAACAGCCCTCTACCAGGTGGCAGTAAAACAAAAGGAACAAGGCACTCTTCTACAATGAGGCAAAAGCCCTACAGGGGTTACTGGTTTGACCCCTGGAGCACTCCTTATTTTAGCAACCCACACACACCAAGACACACAGATACAGAAATATCAAAAGAGGTTTGGTTCAAAAGTAAAATCAAAAGTTTATTATACAAGTCTTTTGCACTCAGAGTAATTGCACAAGGTAAATCATATTGAGCAAAACCCATAAACAATATAAATGAAAAAGCAACTGATGATGGTCCACTCTCCTCACTAGTGAGATATTACTCAGGATTTATCAGATTTCAAGATGGCCGCCACAGTACTTGCAGTTGACTGTTGGGTGGCACCCAGTTTCCAGTTTGTGAGGTCTTTCAGGTTTTTCTCTCAAAATAAAAAGGCAAAGAAAAACAATGGGTACTTAAGTGCATAAGTCCGATTATTGCTTAAAACTTTAGCCAATATTTTCATTAAATCAGGTAAGTAAGATAACCTTACGCAGCTTTGAAAGGAAAAATATTTTTCTTGGTAGTTTTCTCTTTAATGCTCTGTACTGCTCTCCTTGCTAGTGGCCTCCTTTCTGCTCTCAGGGTCAGGTTTAAATAGGAGGGAGTCCTGCCTACACCTGTGAGGAATAGGAAAGGGCAGGCACTCTCTGCCTCTCTCTTTGGTGGGACTACAGAATGCAGTCAGGCAAAAAAACCTGCTGTGTTTTCTGAACAGGGACAAAATGGCTTCTCTGCCTGTTTGTGTGTATTTTCCCTTTGTCCTGTGTTGGGCTTGCTTGCCAACGATCCAGGCTAAAGGAACTGGACCTAGGATAGGCAGCCTTGTTATTCTGCTCATTGGGGAAACTATTCTGATGGGCTCTAAACCCCTTTTCTCCCGGTTTACCCTGATAATTCCCTTGTGGCAAGTCAGGGATGTCACTAGGATTGCCACAAGACGAAGAGTTTTCTAACTCTGTTAGACTGAAATACCTGAATATTTATACTCTAGAGGAGAAGAGGGAAAGGAAAGATATGATATAAACATTTAAAATACTTGAAAAGTATTAACATAGAAACAAATATTTTCCAGAAAAGGGAAAATGGTAAAACTAGAGGGCAGGGTAGCAGACTTAGGATTAATGTTAGGAAATTTATTTTTTTCACTGAGGGGGTGGTGGATGCCTGGAATGCCCTCCAGAAGGAGGTGGGGCAGATGAAAACACAGAGGTTCTTTAATTAGAAAATGAATGGTATAAAACAAACTAAGGCTGGTACTAGGCAGTCTTGCATAGTCTGTGTTCCATATATGGTAATTTGGTTTAGAATGGGCTGTGTAGGGCTTTGATGGTAGCTCCAGTGACAGGATGGTTGGGATAGGCTGCAGTGAGCTTTGACTGCAACTCTGGTGGTAGAATGTAAATACGATAACAGGTAGACTTCTATGGTCTATGGCCAAGAAATATTAAAGAAAAAAAAATACAATTTAACCATGAATGTATAAATCTTCTGACTATTGGGTAGACTGGATGAACTGTTCAGGTCTTTATTTGCTGACGTTTACTATGGGATCCTTTTATTAAGGTGCATTAACTGATTTAGCGCGTGCTAAATGCTAAGACGCCCACAGAATATAATGGATGCCTTAGTATTTAGCACATGCTAAATCAGTTAGCGCGTCTTGATAAAAGGAACCCTATATTACTATTGAGTGTTAGAATTATGTTAGGGTGTTGGGGCAGGGTTGGGGATTTTGGTATTGGGGTAGATACTTTATCAGGGATGGGTGGAGATGATGTTTGGGTTTACAGTTGCCCATATAGCATGCACTTAGGCATGCGTTAGAGCAGATGTAAATTCCAACATCCAGTTTTCCCCATGCAGATGTGAATTGCCCATGTGCAATGGGAATGCATATTCATATTGCGGAGCCACATACACCACTCCCTCTCGCTACCCTCTCCATAACACCTTGCCATCTAGACATCCTCATCTTCCTCATGTATGAATGGCCCCTATTCTGAAATGGCAATTAGATGTGGAGATGCTTCTAAAATAATGACCTTTTACTACGTGGCATTGGCAAATACACTGAAATCCATAGGGATTTAAAGGGCTTTGGTGTGGTGATGCTGGTCCACACTAATTACCTTAGTAAAAGAGAGCCTAAATAAGATTTAGGAGTAAATTTCAGAAGTCTGACCCCCTTTTCTATGAAACTGCAATAGCAGTTTCTAGTGCAGAGAGCCACGCTGAATGGCCTGCGCTGCTCCCGACGCTCATTGAGTTCCTATGAGCATCGGGAGCAGCACGGGCCATTCAGCGCAGCTCCCCGTGCTAGAAACTGTTAGCGCAGTTTCGTAGAAGAGGGAGTGTTTCCATTTGCATATTTGGAGGGTAATTTGATAATTGGTCAACTCTTTGGGAGAGGATGGGGGGTTGACATAGTTACACATTGAGCATATTTTATAAAAACACATAGGTATCTTTGAAGTTCATTCAGAAGCATCTAGATATGAACAGGCTATAAGGAGCTGCTTAAATTGAGGCAACAAGAATGCATGCAAATTCCAGTATTAAGGTCATTTATCCAGTACACATATTAGACTATTTTCATCCTAACTCTAATCTTTAAAAATGTGCCTAGATTTGATGGCACATACTTTGAGGTGAAGTTGGGAGCATGAGCTGGACACACATTTAGATGTGCACGCCATTTAGGCATTTCCATATAGGTGTTGCTATTCAGGTATCATGACAGTCTGGTGCCGGAATGTTTAGGTGCCAGGATATTTAAGTGCCAAAAGAGTAGTGTCTAAACATTACAGTACATTCTCTGACTCTGACACCTTGAAAATCTTCCTCTGCCTCATCCCCAGATTCCTGCCCATTCTGCTTTGAGTCCCTGGGGACTGCTCTGGCCCTGGTTCTCTGCCACTCAGAGCAAACCAGCAGTGTAGTATTGGCTGACAGACTCCAGCAGCCAGGATCAGAGTGTACGAGCTGAACCTAAAGCACGGAAGCATTTTTTAACACAACCTTAATGATGTAAACACGCCAGCTGAACCATATTGCTGCTCTGAACAACAGAGTGGAAAATAGTAATGAGGCACTTTTGTATCACCATATGCTTTTAATTACTTTAGAGAGACCTCCTGATGTACAGGCATTTAAAAAATCTGAGTACATTATCTATTTCAGATAGCCTACATCACAGAAAAATACACAGCTGCTTCAGGAATTAAAACAAGCTCTGTCCCCTCCTTTCTCTGCCTTCATATCCAAGCTAATTGCAGTTCAAACCTGGCCTGTACACTACCCCACCATGCTAGTTACAATCAGTCTAATTCCAGGTCTTGTGGAGTCTGGGATGATTTCCCTTCTTAATGCATTCATATGTGGAATTTAAAAATAAAAATATAATCCTCAAAAGGATAGCCAACCTCCTGTATCTTAGTAATAACAGAATGTGGTTCATTGCTAAAATAAATACATTGGAAAATCCAGGTCATAATCTACATAAAACTTATATTGAAAAAATCATTATGAGCACTAGTCTATGCCTTCTTTGCAAACACTAGTCTATGCCTTTAAAAATTCAAGACTCAACTATTGAACATTGCATATGCTGGACTGCCCAAATTCCAACTGAAACCTCTTCAATCACTTCAAAATATTGCAGTAGGAATGGTATGCAAGACCAGAAGATATGATCATGTGATACCACTCCTCATACAACTACACTGGCTCCCCATTGATGCCGTATTCAATTCAAAATCCTAACTCTGACACATAAAATATTACACTCAGGCTTTCCAAGTTGACTAGCTGGTATAATTATACCTTATTCACCAAACTGTACACTTTGTTTGCGGATAGATAACAGGCTGATCAATACCTCACCCTTCCAAAACCAAGCGGGAGACAACTATACAGTCATCAATTTTTGCAATTGTTCCGTCTATATAGAAATCCATGCCACATCATTTATGACTAGAAAAATAATTTACAAAATTTCATGCAGCATTAAAAACGCATAGTTTTGAAAAAGCATTTGTTGCTTATTAACCTTCTAATAGCAGAAGCGCTCAAGAGTTTCTCCTGGCAGCAGCTGGTTTTTAAATGTATATGTATCTTGTATGACTATGGGGCTCATAATCGAAAGAAAAAACGTCCAAAAACCGGCCTAAGTCAGCACTTGGATGAACATTGTCCAAATACGTCCAAGTGCCGATATTAAAAATGGTTTTTGGACATATTTCTAAATGCCCCTGAATGACCAAAGCTAAACGGAGCATTTCGGGAGGAGTGTCGAGGGTGGGGGGTTGGGTGGGACGTGGGGTGGGACGTGGCATTATTCTAGAAGCGTACCATACGGTTTAGCGCACGGTATTTTTGTGCGTATGCTAAAAATGCTAGCGCAGCTTAGTAAAAAGAGCCCTTAATGTTTTACCTGAACTGATGAATTGATAGCACTTTAACATTCTCTTTTCCATGTTCGCATCTTTTTATGTATTCTGGTCTTTAATTATTTGTGAACTGAGTCGAGCTCTGTTAGGAGATGACCCAGTATATAAACCGAAGACTAGACTAAGAACATAAGAACATAAGAAGTTGCCACCACTGGGTCAGACCAGAGGTCCATCACGCCCAGCGGTCCGCTCCCGCGGTGGCCCATCAGATCTGTGACCTGTTAAGTAGTTCCTGACCATTTCTGTAACCTACCTCTACATCTATCTGTAACCCTCAATCCCCTCATCCTTTAGGAACGTATCTAAACCTTCCTTGAAACCCTGTAGTGTGCTCGGGCCTATCACAACCTCCGGAAGCGCGTTCCATGTGTCCACCACCCTCTGGGTAAAAAAGAACTTCCTCGCATTTGTTCTAAACCTGTCCCCTCTCAATTTCTCCGAGTGGCCCCTTGTACTTGTGGTTCCCCACAGTCTGAATAATCTGTCTCTGTCCACCTAGAAACTGTTCAATAGATTTGAGCTTCTCCTGGCAATGGAGCTATTTTTCAGTTAAGGGCACATGATAGCTTTTGTGTGTGCGTGCTATTAGAGGATTTCCTTCACAAAAGTGGAGTTAAGAATTGTAGTGGCCTCTTCAATGAGGGGATGCTGGGAACCAGTGATCACAATATGATTCGCTTTGACCTGGACACAGGGGTGAAATATCTATCCAGAACGACGGGCATGGCGCTGAACTTCCAAAAAGGGAATTACGAAGGGATGAGACTCATGGTGGGGAAGAGGATTAAGAATAGGATAAGCACTGTAAAGACGCTAGAACAAGCATGGTCCCTTTTTAAGGACACAGTCACTGAGGTGCAAAATCTATATATACCGCGTATCGACAAGGGATCCAAGAGGAAAAAGAGCAAGGAACCAGTGTGACTCACTGTAGCAGTGAAAGAAGCGATTAGAGACAAGAAGACTTTGTTTAAGAAATGGAAAAGGTCTAAAATGGACAAAAATTGGAAAAAGCACAAACATCATCAAAGCAGGTGCCATAAGACGATAAGAGGGACCAAAAGAGACTTTGAGGAAAAAATAGCCAAGGAGGCAAAAAACTTCAAGCCGTTCTTTCGATATATTAAGGGGAAATGACCAGTGAAGGAAGTGGTGGGGCCGTTGGATGACCATGGAATAAAGGGAGTGATAAAGGAGGACAAAGCCATCGCCGACAAATTGAACACATTTTTTGCATCTGTGTTTACCGAAGAGGATATACACAACATACCGGAAGCCGACAGTCTATACGTGGGAAACTGACAGGGTTGACAGTCAGTCTAGAAGAGTTATCAGGCAGATTGATAGGCTTAAAAATGATAAATCCCCAGGACCAGATGGCATCCATCCGAGGGTAATCAAGGAACTGAAAGGGGATATAGCTGAACTGCTTCAACTAATAGCCAATCTGAAGATCAAATCGGGAAGGATTCCGGAAGACTGGAATGTGGCGAATATTATGCCGATCTTCAAGAAAGGTTTGAGGGGAGATCCGGGAAACTAGACTGGTGAGTCTGATCTCAGTACCAGGAAAGATGGTAGAGGCACCGATAAAGGACCGTATCATTGAGCACCTTGACGGACACAATCTGATGAGGACCAGCCAGCACAGCTTCAGCAAAGGAAGATCTTACTTGATGAACTTGCTTCACTTCTTCGAGTGAGTAAACAGGCAGATAGACAAAGACGACCCAGTTGACATTGTATATCTGGATTTTCAGAAGGCGTTTTACATGGTTCCGCATGAATGACTACTTTGAAAAATTGCGAGCCATGGAATCGAGGGTGAAATATTCACGTGGATTAAAACTGGCTGGCGGATAGGAAACAGAGAGTGGGAGTAAATGGACAATGCTCGGACTGGAAAAGTATCATCAGTTGAGTGCCACAGGGTTCGGTGCTTGGACCCGTGCTCTTCAACATATTTATAAAAGATCTGGAAATTGGCAGGACGAGTGAGGTGATTAAATTTGCAGACGATATGAAGTTATTCAGAGTAGTGAAGACGCAGGAGGATTGCGAAGATCTGCAACGTGACATAAACATGCTTGAGAAATGGGCCGCAACATGGTAAATGAGGTTCAATGTGGATAATTGTAAGGTGAAGCATGTCGGTAACAAAAATCTTATACACAAATACAGGAAGTCCAGGGCAGTACATGGAGAGACCCCCTGGTAAAGAGACTTGGGAGTACTGATAAAGACAGGTTGTTCACCCTCTCCAAGGTAGGGAGAGGGTGAGGGCACACTCTAAAAGTTAAAAGGGGATAATTTCCGTACAAACGTAAGGAAGTTCTTCACCCAGAGAGTGGTGGAAAACTGGAAAGCTCTTCTGGAGGCTGTTATAGGGGAAAACATCCTCCAGGGATTCAAGACAAAGTTAGACAAATTCCTGCTGAACCGGAGCGTACACAGGTAGGGCTGATCTCAGGGCACTGGTCTTTGACCTAGGGGCCGCCGCGGGAGCGGACTGCTGGGCACGATGGACCACTGGTCTGACCCAGCAGCGGCAATTCTTATGTTCTTATGACTTTGATAGCTGTTTTATATTTTCTTGAAAGGTGTGAAGAGGGTAGGATGTTGACCGTAGGCTTTCAAGAGTCTATTTTCTGGCCTTGCTGAATGAGTCCAAGAAATCTGTACAAGGGAGAAGTAAGAAAGAATGTTCTCCTCATTTGCTGGTTGGATGTTTGATGGAACTATCTATAGATCATGAGGAAAACAATTACCTCCCTCTTTTACTAAGATGTGCTAACTGATTAGTGTGCGCTAATTGATTTAGCGCACGCTAAACATTAATGCGTCCATAGAATACCTCTTCACCTAATCCCCTGCCCTTGACGATGGACTACAAGGAAATGTATATTGGTAACAGAACTAGTATGTGTCACGTAAGGAAAATTTGTATTGTAAAATCTTCCACTGTAACTATGGCAAATCTAACCTGTCCATGTGTATCAAATTAGGGTAAAACCTTGTACTATAAGGATAAGTATGGCAAATTGTAACAAGTAAACTGTATATTATGTATATTAATATTAGATCCCTAGTATGTGCCAAGTTAGGATATAAACTTGTATCATAAACTTGTACTGAAATTCTGTATGTTTAACCTGTAACCTGTTCCGAGCTCTTTGGAGATAACAGAATAGAAAATGAATTAAATAAATAAATACTACATCCTAAGCCAAGGGTGGGCAAATTTTTTGACTCGTGGGCCACAATGGGTTCTTAAATTTGTCAGAGGGGCCGGGCGACCGGGGGGGAGTGGGGGGCGCCGGGTGAACAAGTTCTGATGTGCCGCAGAATAATGATGATAAGAGAAAGGCCTAATGCAGAAAGAACCCCCCCCCCCAATAAAAAGGGCAGACTGTTGTCTCTGATTTCTGCTTTCATGTTCTTTCACTCTCTTCCTTCCAGCATATGCCCTCTCTGTCTCTTCAATCCAGCATCTTCCCCATCAATCCACTGTCTGCCCTCTCCCCCTTCCATATGGTATCTGCCTTCTTTCTATGCCCCTCTCCCCTTTCTATCCAGCTTGCGACCCCTCTCTCCTTTTTTCATGATTCACTGCTCACTGCTCTCATTTTTATCTCTTACACCAGATCTAGCATCTTTGTCCCTCTCTCCTTATTTCTCTGCTAACCCCATTCCCAGCATTAATCTCTCTCTACTTTCTCATTCCTTTGTCTTTCCTCTTTCCCTCATCTGATCTCTTCATTCTACCCTGACCCCTTCCCCTCCTCTAATCTCCCTGCCAGCCGTTTCCTTCCTTTTTTCCTCCTCCCCTATCCAGAAGTACCCCTTCTCTCTTCCCTCCTCCCCCATCAACAGTAATTTTCTTCCCTTTCCCTCCTCCCCTCCCAACAGCATCTCTCCTTCTTCCTCCCTCCAGGTCCAGTAGCAGCTCTCCCTTTATTTTCCTTAGTCCAGCAGCTTCCCAGCCCCCAACCCTCCCCTCCCCTCTCAGTATTTGCCTGGACTACCAGTGCTGGTGCTTTGCATGGTGGCCCCATTGCGCAGGAAAAGAACCAGGGAGCAGCTCCTCTAAAGCGCTGCAGCTCGCACCTGCCACAAGCACTTCGTCCGCTCAGGCGCTTCGTCCTCCTCTCAGCCAATTGTGACACACGACCACTCAACACAACAGTCGCCATGCCCCCTGAGCAGGGCCGATTGTAGGAGAAGAGCGCAGGGAGCAGCTCCCCTATAGCACTGCAGCTTGCACCTGCCACAAGCGGATGGAGGTCGGCAGCGGCGGCAGCGATGCTCACTCTCCTTCCACACAACAGTTGTGGAGAAGGGCAGGACAGTTGGCAGGCCGGTTTAAACATCTAAACGGGCCAGATATGGCCCGCGGGCTATAGTATGCCCATGTCTGTCCTAAGCAATACAACATGTGCTAAAATGGAGCAAAATTCACTGAGATGAAAATCCTTTACCATGAACCTTGGCCTGAGTCATCAACTACTGAGGATGAATTTTATTACAGCATGACTATATAAGAACATACGAATAGCCTTATTGGGTCAGACCAATGGTTCATCAAGTCCAGTAGCCCGTTCTCACAGTGGCCAATCCAGGTCCCTAGTACCTGACCAAAGCCCAAATAGTAGCAACATTCCATGCTACCGATCCAGGGCAAGCAGTGGCTTCCCCCCTGTCTTTCTCAATAACAGACTATGAACTTTTCCACCAGGAAATTGTCTAAACCTTTCTTAAAACCAGCTACGTTATGAACAGTCCAAACATTATCTTAAGTCTATGTGTCTTTATAAAACAGGCACCTGAAATCATCATGCAAACACTGATGCATACATTTGCTATAACACTCAGTATTCCAAAACATGTCACTGTTGCCTCACATAAGAACTGAACTATATTTTCACTTTTTCTTAAATTAGGTCAGTTATCAGAAGCTGGTTAAACTGCCCAATGCATCTGGATTTCCAAGATGTAGAGAAAGCAGAGCAGCAGCAGAAATATCATACAGTATTTATTGTTCCAAACTTTTTTTGAAGCATAAGTACTAGCTCTGAAAAAAAAAAATCATGCTGCATTCTGGGGGGAGGGAGTTGATGAAGTAAAGCTAATGGCATAGCATCATTAGCAACGTGGTAACATATCTTTGTACAAAATTCTGCACTTAATGTATCGCACATAAACACACACACCACCACACACACATTCTTAAGAAGCACCAAATCGTTTGACAGGTGCAGAAGAGTGAAGGTTGCTATTGGAGATCTAAGAGAATATGTATTAACATAATTGGAAGTCTTGGTAATGGTGTTACTGTTCACTAGTTTCAAATCTGCAAATTCAACCATTTTCCCTATGAGAGAAAGAAATGGATCTTTTTTCAACCAGAACTTTCCTCTTGCTATTCCATTTTTCTAGCTCTGTCAGAATAAAGCTGGGATCTCACAGCATGAGCCTTTATTTTCAAGGCTCCATATTTGATGCTCCCTTCCCAAAGTACCTCACATCAGCTCATTGAGGTAATGCATCAGGGCTCAGTCTTGTACTGTTTAAACATGGACCCTGAATCTGTTGATAAGGGAGTTGCCCTTAGGCAATATCTATGACTCCATCACTCCAAGGGCAATTAATACTGCCTTCATACTATTCCCATTTCCATCGAACCAGGAAGCAGTTGCTATGAATTTGAGATCAAACCATGGACCCTCCATAGGAGAGTAATCAACAATTGCTATCTGAGCCACCAGGCTAGTCAAAATAGTTTTTAATGCATTAATGGGGAAATTCTGTAATTGGGTGTCTGGGAGAAGCCCATTCTATAAGAGCACCTGGGCACCCACTTTCCATTATAGAATACTAATCTGGGATTGTCATATCTAACATTTATGTGCCTGAAGTCATAACAGTCATAGACCTGGTGTAACTGTGGGTGTGTAAATGTAGCAGGAAAAAATATAACATGCAGTAAATATTCTGTAAGTTATGCATGTAACTAGGAGCCCCTCTCATGTCCCTCCCATGTGTAGACTTTCTTGCATTTACATACTGTGTCACACACACAGTTGCAGAATAGTGATTTGGCACCCTGCTGGAACTTTTATGGATAAGTAGTAATATTCTAGGTACATATAAATGCAGGCACCTAGATCATAGAACTGTCGTTCATAGCCCTAATTTACTAAGCTGCATTAAGGTTGCACAGTTACTGTACCTTAATAAGCAATAGGTTTCTGAGTCTTATTGCATCTTATCAGATGGAACCGACGTTTCAGCCATTGTGCTGTGACTTTCTTCAGTGTATGCTGCGAGGTCTGCAATTTGTCTTTACATAGTTGGTCACAAATTTGAATTTTGAGGACCTACTATATAAAAGACAAACTGTATACCTCACAGCATATCCTGAAGAAAGCCACAGCATGATGGTTGAAATGTTGGTTCTACCTGTCAAGAAGCAGCGAGACTCAGAGACCTGTAACAAGCATGATGCCAGCTGTGGAAACCCTGAGAGAACATACGAGGGGCATTCAATAATTTGCTACCTCAGTATAAAAAAAAGAAGAGTTTTCAAAAAGTTTTGGTTCATTTTTCAATAGATACAGCAATAGGTTGGTACTATATAACCCTAAATGGAGGAAAAGATCTCAGATCAACCACTAAGGGAACACATAAGTATTCTCCCCTTAAATATTGTGGCAATAGGTTTCTTTCATCGATCTAAAAACCTCCAATGTATTTTTTTAAGTTTTTTTGTTATGCATTAATCATTTAATTTATTCTTAAATTACTATCTCACAAAAAACTAAAAAGTGTATTACTTATCTTTAGCTGAGAACAGGTTAAAGTGCTTGAGTGCTCCAGTCAAAAAGTGCAGATAGCTAGAAAAAACGGCACATAGAAAATTATTAAAGTGCTCAGTGTACATCTAAATAGCACCATATATTTAAAGTGCAAAAAGTACTTATCTGCGTGCAAAAAGTACTTATCTGAAATCAGATAGAAATATTGCACTTAAATTTATTGCACTGCCCCATCTCAGATTCTTAAATCTTTAAACTTTAGCTCTCTTAGCTCTCTTTAGCAATTAGCTCTCAGCTTTCAACGGGTCCCGTTTCACCCTGCCAAGGGGCTTCATCAGGAAACAAGCTAAATAATATAAAATATATATATTAAAAAGTAGTTCAAACTATATTCATAATGCTAAAATACATACAAAAGAATCCCACTATTGAAAAATTACTTACTGCTTTAGCGCGATAGACCCATGCTATTCACGTTCGGCTAAAGAAAAAATGGCGCTTATAACTCAAAAGAACGCCAGCGCATGCGCCGTGCTATCATTCAATATGCGCATGCATGTCAAATTTAAATATTCATGGATTCCAATGTAACTTTGAATTGTCATATAAATGATCAAAATACTTATATATCTTTAAATTGTGTGAAAATAGTAAAAATTTGACATATTTTCAAAAAATCTCTCAGTATATCATTGTAGAAAAGGATATCTCATATTGTGGAAAAATATATCTGTGAAAACGTTGTCAGCAAAGAAATTTCAAATTTTGAAGAGAAAGAGTTCATATAAACATAGACCACTCAACTTTAGAATTAAGTCCTTTGGGGTGCATACTGTTTAATCTATAAATCCATCTGGATTCTCGCTGTTTCAAACGGCAGAATCCATCACCTCCCCGAATTGACTTGGGTTCAAAGTCTATAGCGAAACTCCGTAAATCTTCAAATGAATGGTTCCTAAGTTTGCAATGCTCAACTATAACTTCTGAGCACCTGTCGTGTTTCAAATTTGATTTGTGCTCCTGCATTCTAGTTTTTAAATCCCTTGACGTCATACCGACGTAAAAATTGTTGCATGGACACACAATTAAATAGACGATATAGGTTGTTTTACAGTATTAGACATACTGTAATGCCTGAGAGAATACACCTTTTGATCTTGTGGATTAGTAAATTGTTTACATTCTTTTGTGATTTTGCAGATATTGCAACATCCGCATTTATAGTGCCCTAAAACAATACTTCCTAGATGAGGTTTAAATGATTTCTGTGAAACATAAGATGGACTTAATATTTCTTTCAAATTCTTGTTTCTTGAAAATTCAATATGTAAATGTTTATCTTCAAAAATTGGATACAAATTCATAATTTCCCAATTTCTTTTTATAATGTCAACTGCTACATTGCTTTTGGAGCTATATCTCATAACAAAAGTCTCATGATTGTCCTCTGATGTGCTATGTTGGTTTCCCTTTAGTTGATTTAATAAATGCTCTCTATTCAGATATTTTGCACGGTTTCGAGTTCTTTTTAAAATTTTCTTTGGATATCCTCTTGATTCAAGTTTGGTTTGTAGAGCTTTAGATTGAATGTCCATGCAACAAGTTTTACGTCGGTATGACATCAAGGGATTTAGAAATTTGAAACACGACAGGTGCTCAGAAGTTATAGTTGAGCATTGCAAACTTAGGAACCATTCATTTGAAGATTTACGGAGTTTCGCTATAGACTTTGAACCCAAGTCAATTTGGGGAGGTGATGGATTCTGCCGTTTGAAACAGCGAGAATCCAGATGGATTTATAGATTAAACAGTATGCACCCCAAAGGACTTAATTCTAAAGTTGAGTGGTCTATGTTTATATGAACTCTTTCTCTTCAAAATTTGAAATTTCTTTGCTGACAACGTTTTCACAGATATATTTTTCCACAATATGAGATATCCTTTTCTACAATGATATACTGAGAGATTTCTTAAAAATATGTACAATTTTTACTATTTTCACACAATTTAAAGATAATATTTTCACGCATATAACGCGCGCGTTATACGCATTTTTACCTACCGCGCATACCCCTCGCGCGTTATATGCGTGAGCGCGGTATACCAAAGTTTTAAAACATAGTTCCCACCCCGCCCGACGCCCGATTCACCCCCCCAGCAGGACCGCTCGCACCCCCACCCCGAACGACCTCTCGCACGTGCTCCCATCCGCACCCGCATCCACGATCGGAGCAAGAGGGAGCCCAAGCCCTCTTGCCCGGCCGACTCCCCGACGTCCGATACACCCCCCCCCCCCCCCGGCAGGACCACTCGCACCCCCACCCCGAACGACCGCCGACTTCCCGACAATATCGGGCCAGAAGGGAGCCCAAACCCTCCTGGCCACGGCGACCCCCTAACCCCACACCGCACTACATTACGGGCAGGAGGGATCCCAGGCCCTCCTGCCCTCGACGCAAACCCCCCTCCCCCCCAAGAACCTCCGACCGCCTCCCAGCCGACCCGCGATCCCCCTGGCGACCCCCACGACCCCCCCACCCCCCTTTCCCGTACCTTTGGTAGTTGGGCCAGAAGGGAGCCCAAACCCTCCTGGCCACGGCGACCCCCTAACCCCACCCCGCACTACATTACGGGCAGGAGGGATCCCAGGCCCTCCTGCCCTCGACGCAAACCCCCCTCCCCCCCAAGAACCTCCGACCGCCCCCCAGCCGACCCGCGATCCCCCTGGCGACCCCCACGACCCCCCCACCCCCCTTCCCCGTACCTTTAGTAGTTGGCCGGACAGACGGGAGCCAAACCCGCCTGTCCGGCAGGCAGCCAACGAAGGAATGAGGCCGGATTGGCCCATCCATCCTAAAGCTCCGCCTACTGGTGGGGCCTAAGGCGCGTGGGCCAATCAGAATAGGCCCTGGAGCCTTAGGTCCCACCTGGGGGCGCGGCCTGAGGCACATGGGCCCAACCCGACCATGTGCCTCAGGCCGCGCCCCCAGGTGGGACCTAAGGCTCCAGGGCCTATTCTGATTGGCCCACGCGCCTTAGGCCCCACCAGTAGGCGGAGCTTTAGGATGGATGGGCCAATCCGGCCTCATTCCTTCGTTGGCTGCCTGCCGGACAGGCGGGTTTGGCTCCCGTCTGTCCGGCCAACTACTAAAGGCACGGGGAAGGGGGGTGGGGGGGTTGTGGGGGTCGCCAGGGGGATCGCGGGTCGGCTGGGGGGCGGTCGGAGGTTCTTGGGGGGGAGGGGGGTTTGCGTCGAGGGCAGGAGGGCCTGGGATCCCTCCTGCCCGTAATGTAGTGCGGGGTGGGGTTAGGGGGTCGCCGTGGCCAGGAGGGTTTGGGCTCCCTTCTGGCCCAACTACCAAAGGTACGGGGAAGGGGGGTGGGGGGGTCGTGGGGGTCGCCAGGGGGATCGCGGGTCGGCTGGGAGGCGGTCGGAGGTTCTTGGGGGGGAGGGGGGTTTGCGTCGAGGGCAGGAGGGCCTGGGATCCCTCCTGCCCGTAATGTAGTGCGGTGTGGGGTTAGGGGGTCGCCGTGGCCAGGAGGGTTTGGGCTCCCTTCTGGCCCAACTACCAAAGGTACGGGGAAGGGGGGTGGGGGGGTCGTGGGGGTCGCCAGGGGGATCGCGGGTCGGCTGGGGGGCGGTCGGAGGTTCTTGGGGGGGAGGGGGGTTTGCGTCGAGGGCAGGAGGGCCTGGGATCCCTCCTGCCCGTAATGTAGTGCGGGGTGGGGTTAGGGGGTCGCCGTGGCCAGGAGGATTTGGGCTCCCTCCTGGCCCGATATTGTTGGGGAGTCGGCGGTCCTTCGGGGGGGGGGGGAGGGATGTATCGGACGTCGGGGGGGGCATCAGGCTTTCAGGATGGGGACAGACCTTCAAGGGGGGACAGTGCACGGAAGTCAGGGGGGGTGAACGGAGAGTCGGGACAGCGCACGGAAAGTCAGGGCGGGCGAAAGGAGCGTCGGGCAGCATGCGCGGTATACCCGTGAGCGCGGTATATCAAAGTTTTTGTGCAAATCATCGTGATTTCTGCGCGCTATATCCGTGTGCGCGTTTTATACGGGTGCGTGTTATTTGCGTGAAAATACGGTAAGTATTTTGATCATTTATATGACAATTCAAAGTTACATTGGAATCCACGAATATTTAAATTTGACACGCATGCGCATATTGAGTGGTAGCACGGCGCATGCGCTGGCGTTCTTATGAGTTATAAGCACCATTTTTTCTTTAGCCGAACATGAATAGCATGGGTCTATCGCGCTAAAGCAGTAAGTAATTTTTCAATAGTGGGATTCTTTTGTATGTATTTTAGCATTATGAATATAGTTTGAACTACTTTTTAATATATATATTTTATATTATTTAGCTCGTTTCCTGATGAAGCCCCTTGGCAGGGTGAAACGGGACCCGTTGAAAGCTAAGAGAGCTAATTGCTAAAGAGAGCTAAGAGAGCTAAAGTTTAAAGATTTAAGAATCTGAGACGGGGCAGTGCAATAAATTTAAGTGCAATATTTCTATCTGATTTCACAGCACTTTAACTACAGCACTTTATTGCTTCAAACTCGCAGATAAATACTTTTTGCACTTTAAATATATGGTGCTATTTAGATGTACACTGAGCACTTTAATAATTTTTTATGTGCTGTTTTTTCTAGCTATCTGCACTTTTTGACTGGAGCACTCAAGCACTTTAACCTGTTCTCAGCTAAAGATAAGTAATACACTTTTTAGTTTTTTGTGAGATAGTAATTTAAGAATAAATTAAATGATTAATGCATAACAAAAAAACTTAAAAAATACATTGGAGGTTTATAGATCGATGAAAGAAACCTATTGCCACAATATTTAAGTGGAGAATACTTATGTGTTCCCTTAGTGGTTGATCTGAGATCTTTTCCTCCATTTAGGGTTATATAGTACCAACCTATTGCTGTATCTTGTAAGATTTAACTGTTGGTATACATCTTTCACTATCCTGTCTGATAGTCATTTTTCAATAGCTCTGATAGCAACATGCACTTCATACACTTTTCCTGCAATGACTTTAACCTTCGGAAAATAATTTTTTTAATTTATGCAAATTTAATAATTACAATATCAGATGATACAAGGAAAAAAAGGATCTTAACATAATTTAACAGTATTTATACATGTATGTATAAATACTGTTAAATTACGGAAAATAATTTTTCTGCTTGACTTTCAAACCAGGACATCATAGCTTCCTTGACGTCTTTCATCACTTGAAAAACACTATTCACAGAGAGATTTCTCCAAAACTTTAAACAAGAAATAATCTGAGAAGTCAGGTCAGGACTGTAGGTGGATGGTTCAGGGCCGCCATCAGAAATTTCTGGGCCCCTTACTGAGCAATCCTATTGGGCCCCCCCACATACCCCTTCCCCCCCCCCCCCGACACCCCCTTCTTCCATGGGCCGAATACACACATACTTTTCTCTGTCGCCGCACTCTTTGACCAAAAGATTTGTAAGCCTGCAACCACGTCAAGGTAGACTCTTTCAGCAGGGCCCTAACCTAACCTAAACTAAACTAATCTATACCTATCTATTCTAAACTAACATATGTCTAATACTGAACTAATAACAAACTAACAAACATTTGCATAATAAATAACTAATAAATAATAGTGCTAGTAGCTATAATTCATTTTTGAATGTAAAATCTCAGTTAAGGATTTCTTTTGACTTTGTAGGCCAGAGGTAGATCACAATTGCACACTATTTTTTGTAACAAGTATTAAATGTGTTTTTATAAATAGCTTAATAAATATATCAGAAAAAACTACACATCTGAGCGCATATCTAAACATACACATCTGTATGATCCCATCCTCCTCAGCTTGCCTATAGCTGCATCATGCATGTTAAAAATGTACGATATATTGATATGTGCATCTTCCTTCCTTCCCATCCATCCTCCTCAGCCTGTCCTTACACATCCACAGCTGCATGTTAATGATGATGTATATGTTATGATGATAAATAAGTGCATATGAACACATCATTAACATGCAGCTATGGATGAATATATAATGATGTTATGAGGGTGCACCTCTTCCTTCCCATCCTCCTCAGCATGTCACATACAGCATGTTACATTACACAGACTTTGTGTAATGTAACATGCTGTATGTGACATGCTAAGAAGGATGGGAAGGAAGAGGTGCACACTCATAATATCATTATATATTCATGAATCAATCTGATAATCATCACCACCAGGCTGTGTGTGTTATGGGATGGAGGAAGAAAGGTGCATGGGATGGAGGAAGAAAGGTGCATGTTTAAATTGCGCAGGGACAGAAATTCCACCCATCCCCGCCAAAGTCCCACCCGTACCCATGAGGACTCCCACCCATTCCCACCCATCCCCATGAGGAATCCCTCTGTCCCCTTCCGTCCCCGTGAGGAATCCCCTCCGTCCCCGCCCGTCCCTATAAACTACAGAAATAGTTATTTCATTTAATTATGCTACTGAATTAAAGGCTCTGGTAGAAACCCATTTAAAAATAAGCAAAAAGACTTTATTAATTTGGAAATATTAATTGGGAAGAATACATACTTTGTAAACGGGTTTCTACCAGAGCCTCTAATGTTTATAAATTTTTATCAACACAACTAATATACTACTTTATCCTGAAGCAAAAAAAAAAAAAAATTTTTCCTACCTTTGTTGCCTGGTTTCTGCTTTCCTCATGTTCTCATTTAATTCCTTCCATCCACTGTCTCTCTTCTTTCTGCGTCTTCCATTTGATCTGTTACTGTGCCTCTCCCTTTCTCCCCCCTCCCAAATTGGTCTGGTACCCATCTTCTTCCCTCCGCTCCCCCCATAGTCTGGCATCTCTGTCTTCTTCCCTGCCAGTGTCTTCTCCCCACTCTCACTTCCCCATTTCCTTTCAGCGTCCTTCTCCCCCCCATCTTCCCCATGTCCTGTCAGCATCCTTCTCCCCCCTCTGTCTTCCCCATGTGCTTTCAGCGTCCTTCTCCCCCCTGTCTTCCCCATGCCCTTTCAGCGTCCTTCTCCCCCATCTTCCCATGTCCTTTCAGCGTCCTTCTCCACCCCTTTGTCTTCCTCATGTCCTTTCAGAGTCCTTCTCCCCCCCATCTTCCCCATGTCCTGTCAGCATCCTTCTCCCCCTCTGTCTTCCCCATTTGCTTTCAGTGTCCTTCTCCCCCCTGTCTTCCCCATGTGCTTTCAGCGTCCTTCTCCCCCTCTGTCTTCCCCATGTGCTTTCAGCGTCCTTCTCCCCCCCTCCCATCTTCCCCATGTCCTTTCAGCGTCCTTCTCCCCCTCTGTCTTCCCCATGTCCTTTCAGCGTCCTTCTCCCCCCTCTGTCTTCCCCATGTGCTTTCAGCGTCCTTTTCCCCCCCCCCCTCCCGTCTTCCCCATGTCCTTTCAACATCCTTCTCCCCCCCGTCCTGTCTTCCCCATGTCCTTTCAGGGTCCTTCTCCCCCCTCTGTCTTCCCCATGTGCTTTCAGCGCCCTTCTCCCCCCTCCCATCTTCCCAATGTCCTTTCAGCATCCTTCTCCATCCCTTTGTCTTCCCCAGTGCTTTCTGTGGCCTTCTCCCCCCTCAGTTTTAACCATTTCCCTTAAGCGTCTTTTCTTGTCCACTCCACCTTTCCTCCCTTTCTCCCTCCCTGCCCCTTACCTTTGTGGCGCTTCCCCACCCGACCGACAACAGAACAAGTCTGGTTGGACAAACCTCCCTGCCCTGTAGCCGCAAATCTAAATTACCTTCTTACAGCAGCTGGAGTATTGAAGCTGCTGTAAGAATGTAATTTAGATTCGCGGCTGCAGGGCAGGGAGGTTTGTCGGCAGTGCCTGTTGTCGGTCGGTTGGGGGAAGCGCCACAAGGCTAAGGTGACCTGACCAGCTGTGCACACTTCCCCCCGGGCCCCA
This sequence comes from Geotrypetes seraphini, assembly GCF_902459505.1. NCBI lineage: Eukaryota > Metazoa > Chordata > Amphibia > Gymnophiona > Dermophiidae > Geotrypetes > Geotrypetes seraphini. Next base: position 219,889,120 of record NC_047085.1, read on the forward strand.
TGGCTGCACCGGGGCAGACCGCCCCCCCCCCCCCCCGGTACACGACTGCCTTTTCCCTACCTGACCTGCCGCAAGCAGCTGACCGGAAGTCTTCCCGATGTCAGCGCTGACGTCGGAGGAAGGGAGGGCTTTGCTTAAGCCTCCGGGCGGAGGAGAGGAGACTATGCTTGCGACCCTGGGGCAGCCCGGGCCCCCTGTCAGCTCCGGGCCCCTGAATGCAGGACTGGTAGTACTGCCCTGATGGCGGCCCTGGGATGGTTCAGCTGCTGAAACCCACATTCTCAGGTAGCAGCCTGTGATTGTCATGATGTGCACCGGCAGATTGTCATGAAGAAGCATCACATCAAAAAAAGCGAACAGAATGTTGGGTATCATTAAAAAGGGTATCACAACCAGGACAAAGGAAGTCATCATGCCGCTGTATCGTGCAATGGTGCGCCCACATCTGGAATACTGTGTCCAGTACTGGTCGCCACACCTCAAGAAGGACATGGCAATACTTGAGGGGGTCCAGAGAAGAGCGACTAAACTGATAAAAGGTATGGAAAACTTTTCATACGCTGACAGATTGAAAATGCTGGGGCTGTTCTCCCTGGAAAAGCGGAGACTTAGAGGAGACATTATAGAAACCTTCAAGATCCTGAAGGGCATAGAGAAGGTAGACAGGGACAGATTCTTCAGACTGTGGGGAACCACAGGTACTAGGGGTCACTCAGAGAAACTGAAAGGAGACAAGTTTAAAACAAATGCTAGGAAGTTCTTTTTTACCCAGAGGGTGGTGGACACATGGAACGCGCTTCCGGGGGTTGTGATAGGCCAGAACACAGTTCAGGGGTTCAAGGAAGGTTTAGATAGGTTCCTAAAGGTTAAGGGGATTGAGGGGTACAGATAGGAGTAGAGGTAGGTTATAAAAATGGTCAGGAACTACTTCACAGGTCATAGACCTGATGGGCCGCCGCGGGAGCGGACCGCTGGGTGCGATGGACCTCTGGTCTGACCCAGTGGAGGCAACTTCTTATGTTCTTATGTTCTTACCTGCTATGAATTTTCCTGATCTTTTATCCTTAAATGTTCCTGCAAAGCAATCATTGTGTTGGCCTAACTCTCCACGATTATGTTTGTCTTCTGTGGCATGAACTCTAGAAGCAAACGTCCTTCATTATCCCAGAAGACAGTTGCCTCGACTGCCTGCATACTCTTCTATCTTTAACTTTTTTGGAGTAGGTGTTGACATGTACTTCTACTGCATTGATTTCATTTTGAACTCAGGATCTCTGTGACAGATCCAAGCCTCATCTCCAGTCTCCAAATGATAAAAAAATTTCACTTGGTCTTCATGGAGTATCTCAAAATTTTCCTGACAGCACTGGAGCCTCATGACCTTCTGACATGGTGTCAGCATTCTTAGAACCCATTTTGCACTAACCTTGGACATGCCCAACTTTTCATTAATTAATTTCCAATCTGTACCTGATGAGATGCCTATTTATTCAGCTATTCAGGAAACCTTAATTCATCTGTCTGACAAAATTAAATCCTCAATTTTCTTGCACATTTCTGTAGAAGTTGCTTCCACAAGCCATCCAGTGTAAGGGTCATTTTCAACGGACTCTCTAACCCACTAAAAATTGCTCCAAAATTTAACTTTGTAGGATGATGGAGCAGACTCATTATACCTGAAGACATGCATTCATGGATTTCCTTTGGCTTTTTCCCTTCTTTTGTGAGAAATGTTATCACTGAATGGTGCTCCAAATCTAGCAGTTTACTTGATTCATATGAGAACTCTCCCGACATCCTGTCTCTTGGGATGTTATGAACATATTTTACCTCCTTCCTCTACTCTGGGAATCCAATGTCACTGTCACAGCAGTTCAGGTCCCAATATAGTTGGCTATTTGACTCCTAGCTATAATGATACAAGACTACTGCTAGAGGTTGCTGGTACTGTTTTGACCCCAGTGCCTGCAAAGGGCAGAGGCAACTAAGGATTGCTCCTGCCTCAAACCCATTACACTTCAAGAGAGTTGGCAGTTGACCCAAGGGGGCCTACGGAAGAATGGATAATTAGGAAGGGGGCTCTTTATGGCAGGAGAGTTTGCCATTGGAGGGCTCTTTAGAGAAAGGGGGTTGTCCTTCAGGGGATTGGGTAAAGGGTTTATCAATCAGAAGGATTGAAGTGAAGGAGTTGTCAGTTGGGAATGTTGGTGTGAAGAGGTTTTTAAAACAGTGGGATGGAAGTGAAGGGGTTAAGAGGTTGTAAAATCACAGGGATGAGAGGTCAGGATGAAGAAGTTTACAATCAGGGATAAGATGGGAAAGGGACAGCTCCTGACTGCTAGCAGAAGTCCCTTTCAGAACTAGCCCAAGAGCATCAGACCTCAGATTTGAGGTGTGATATTCCTGGGACAGAAAAATAACCTTACTTACTAACCTTACTAGGTTAGTCATTCCTGTGGTAAATTAAGTTGTAGTAAAAGTCCAACATTTACTGCATATTAATAATTGCCACTCTCATTTGGATGTCTGCCAAATACTGGTTGATATCTATTTTCTGTTAAAAAATGCTACAAGGGGCTACTGAAAAGTTTTCAGCCCAACTATGAAGTGAATGACGTGAATACATGAAACATACAAGCTACTGCACGTTTTTCTTGACACTTTTCATTTCAATGATATGAAATGAATCAAAAAGTGTTAAGAAAAGTGTGGAATAACGTGTAAGCTTTGTGGCTCTTCTTGCTTGGGATGAGAACTTTTCAGCGCCCCCCTCCCCCCCCCCCATCGTATACTTTTCCACTACACTAGGCTAATCTGTTTGATAATGATTCACTAGGACCAGAAATTAGCTTGATCTCCTACCATACTGGGATTTCACTTGGCTTCTAATGATTTCTTTAATTACTTTGCTGACACTGTATAATGATCCTTATCTAGCAATATATTTCTGCTTTACATTATTTTACTGCCTCCCAGACTGTGCTCTGCTCCTAGTGAATGTACCTCAATTCCTGCAAGCATACCCTTTGTTAGCACGCAACATTTCTGCTTTAAAATCTTTTTTAATTACATAATTGTTGAACTATATTAAACTGCTAGTTGCTAACAAGATAAATCTTTTCCACTCTATTAAACAGATGACAAGTTATTTGCTCTTAAGACAGAGGCATTAAATTGCTTTTCACACAGAAAGAAATCTAGCCTGTTTGTAAACCCTGGAGCTGCAGGGGCTCATTAATATTTTTATTGATGCCTTACAGGTGTTTGTAGGAATAAACTAGGGCAGTTTAGAGAGGAGGTTATTGGGAGAAAGAAAGCATTCAGACGTATTTCCGATTCTATATCGGGGCTTGTTTTGCATCAGCTTCCATTTAAAATGAAATGCCAGATGGAGGGCTGTGCATACATAAGAGGGCTTATACATAAGGCTTATATATAAGAGGGAGGGCTTATACATTAAGAAGCCGCTGAAAAGTTCTCAGCCCAACCAAGATGAGAATAATGTGGAGCCGTGAAACAAGTTATTCCACACTTTTCTTGGCATTTTTCATTTCATATCATTGAAGCGTACAATATATGCTAAAAAAAAAAAATCTCTTTAACTAGTTGAAACCTGTTACGTTCTCAACAATGACTGTATGTTCCTATATTGGAACCTTTATCCCAATTTTTGGACAACTTCCTCCAACCTCATGTATGTAATGCTAGGTCCTTTATCAAGGATACCACGGACTTCCTGTTGAAACTGCAGTCTCTGGAACTCACGGCTTCTCAGATTTTCCCTGGTTTCCCTGGATGTCGTGGCTCTCTACACCAGCATTCACCAAAATCAGGCTCTGAATGTAGTCAAAAAGAGGCAAAAATTTGGCTGAACATCTTGTGTCCTCAGATTTTCATCCTAGACCTCTATACAGCAGAGGTTCAGGGTATCATTCTCCTTGTGGCAAGTGCTCCGTTTGTAACACGTCCACTATTGGAAATCAATGGGTGCATCCCAGGACAAAGAAAGTCTACCAATTAACCTCGTGCACCACCTGTGATTCGAAATTCGTGATTTATGTGATTACTTGTCCTTGTAATCTTACGTATGTGGGTTGTACCTCTCGCAACATAAGGACAAGACTCATTGAACACCGCAGCTGTTTAAAAACGGGCAAAACTACTGCTCCTATGGTGCCCCATAATATGATGCATCAGCATGATTTTGCTCAGCTTCGTTGGTGTATCTTAGAACAGATTCCTGAAAATTTTGACGGGGATAAACAATCCTATCTCCTCAAACGTGAAAATTTCTGGATTTTTTATCTTAGATCTTATCCTCCAATGGGACTGAATGAAAATGTGGAGAGATGTTTTATTGTGTGGGGGGCCCAACGGATACATGATCGTTTTCATTCATTTTTCATTTGTTATTTGATACATTTTTTATCATTTATTATTTCATTGTATTGTTTTTTTCACATTTATTTTTCACATTTTTTTCATTTCTTCATTTTCCGTCTATTTATACACTATTTGATTTGTTTTATTTTATACAGTTTTCCATTTTTTGTTTCCTCTACGTTTTGACGTCATCACGTCTTCACGTAGATACGTTGTGGGGCGTTGTTCATGCAGGATCTTCTGGGCGTCTTTAAAGTCCGAAGCCGCCATGTTTCATTTTTCGGTCCCTGCGTTTTTGATTGCTACACGCCTGGGAACCGCAGGATTTTCTCTACCAACAATCCTAACAGTTTTTGTCGGGCTCTTTATACATATATCTATCTTAACCCGTCTCCGCTCCTGACGAAGTGGCGAAACGGAGCTCTGTCGAGTGGTGATATTCATGAGTGATTTCTTAAACAGAGTTACTATCGTTTGATTGGGCTTCATTTAAGCCGGTGTATGAGCGAGTGTATTTGTGTGGTACACGTGTGAATGTCTAGCATTTGCTAGTTAAGTATTTATTATTTACTATCTTTTGCTCGGTGCGTTTGAGTGTGTGTTTATGGTGCTTATAACCTATAGTTCAGTGACAAATTGCACTTACATTCTAAATGGTAGGATTTGCATCAGCACTTTATATTTATATTCTTCTTTATATGTACAAGTGTTTCTCTGGTGCTATAAACTGCATTTGCACTTTATATTTCATCCTTGCTGCATTTTCTGCACTTTATATATATTTTTGTGATATTCATTGACCAGGTATTTTTCATTACGGTGCTATAGGCATTTGCACCTTATGTTCTTTTTCTGTTATATGCTTTGCACTTTATATATATTTTTATACATATCTTTGTGATATTTATTGACTAGATATCTTTCATCATGGTGCTATAGGCTGCATTTGCACTTTAGGTTGTATTTTAGTTACACACTTTGTATTTTATGAAGCACCTTGTATTTTGCATGATTATTTATTTATCAATTATTTATTAAGTATTTATGTATTTATTCTTCTCATTCGCACTTTACACATAGACACTGGTACACCACACATATTCTTTTATATATATATTTACAGTATTTATTATATTTATTACATTCATTGTTGTTTCTCTCATAAGGTGTGTATTTAGGGACAGTATGTATGTGTTGCCCATTTAAACCCCCCTTTTCCTTGGTGAGAAAAAGTCTATCCAGTTTTGGGAGGTTGTATAATGCAGTTTACATCTTTAGACACATATGGACTACATGATGTATGAGGCAATTCTCAATTAGACTGTGGTCTGGTGCTGGTCACCTCTTGAGATATCGCCTGAGCCAGAGGTCTATGTTCGTTTATGTACGAAGGGCTCATACTGATGTCCATTATTTATTTATCAATCTGTAGATTTGCCCCATCTCTTTAGACTTCTTCTCCCCAAGGATCAGGTGAGTCAGCCAATTCCTTTTTATTTTGATTATCTTGAAATAGGGACACTTGATCATTTGTTGTTCTTTTGTCCTTTGATACTCAACTTCTGGAAATCAATATGGGGACAAATCAGTTTGATTCTGGAGTCTTCGATTCTTGGAGTCTTTTGAGGTGGAGATCTGTGGTACATTGTTGTCATCTAAATCTCTATTGGATAGATATAAAAGTAGACTGTTATAATGACTGGGATAGCCATGCAAATGGTTACTAAAAACTGGAAAAATTGGGATAAACTTGGGGCTCCTTTTACAAAGCTGAGCTAGAGCCTTAACGTGTGGCATAGCGTGCGCTAAATTGCCGCACGTGCTAGCCGCTACCGCCTCCTTTTGAGCAGGCGGAAGATTTTTAGCTAGCTCACGCTATAGCGCGCGCTAGTCCGGTGTGTGCGTTAAAAACGCTAGCGCACCTTTGTAAAAGGAGCCCTTAATTTCTCCTTTTGGTGGGGTTCTTTATATTTATGTTACAAATATGAGAAAATGAATTCAGAAATTACGTGTAATAATAAGCTATTTAAATTAACATGGGGTCCATTGAAAAATTTTGTTAACAGATTAGCTGGATTATCCCCTTATTTCCAATTTGATTTACACATCCAGGGAGGGGGGGGGGTATTATATTTTCTTGTATTCATTGACCAAATGAAAGTGCTGTTTATGATTTTTAATGTATTTATCCACTTTTTTTTGTTCTTGAATTAGGGGTGGGTGGGGGAAATGTTTTATAGTATTTCTTTGATCGATTGTAAATGCTGTCTTGAAATCAATTGTACGTATATTTTAATGCACTGTTTTTGAATGGAAAATTAATAAAAGAGTTAAAAAAAAGAAAAAAGAAATTGTCACATTGTTTACTTTGATTCATATTTTTCCAACTATATTGAGGGTATTAAAATAAAAAGATTTGTCCTGTGCTTAGTTAAGTTTCTGACTTCATTATTATGTCAAGGTTTTCTTCCATAAGTGCTAAAGAAAGTTTCTGTTCATTCATTATTGAAGAAATCTTCTCTGGATCCATTGATAGTAAATAATTATTGTCTTGCATCTTCCATTCCTTTTTTGATTAAAACCTTACAGAGGTAGAAGACAGTATGTTTATGTAGGAGTTTTACATATACATTATCATTTTGTGGTGGTGCCTTATTCTTACACAATAAACCTGGGCAGATATTTTGCTTGTGTAATACACACAAAATATCTGTGCCATTGGAAAAAAAAGAAAAAGAAAACCCAGACAGACCTGCCGGTACCGACAAGTCTACAGCAATCGAGTTTTAGGCTCAGTAAACCCCTATGCTAAATAGCCAAGCAATGTAAGTGAATCAATCGCTTGGCTATTTTGCATGAGAGCTTTACTAATATGCATGGCCTGATCAGAAAATGGGCGAAAACCACGCAGTGGACCGTTTAGTCAGTTAGCAGCAATCGTCGCTAAACCTGTGAGAACAGGTTTAGTGACAATCGCTGACTTTAGTGAATCTAGCCCTTGGGCTTTTGTTTTGAAGCTGGCTGGGCTTCTTTTGTTCTATTACCGTATTTTCGCGGATATAACGCGCACCTGTGTAAAACGCGCACAGGGGTATAGCGCGCAGAAATCACGATGATATGTACCAAAACTTTTCTATACCGCGCTCAGGCATATAACGCGCATGATGCCCGACGCTCCTTTCGCCCGCCCTGACTTTCCGTGCGCTGTCCCGACTCTCCGTTCACCCCCCCTGACTTCCGTGCACTGCCCTGACTTTCCGTGCGCTGTCCCGACTCTCCGTTCACCCCCCCTGACTTTCCGTGCACTGTCCCCCCTTGAAGTCCTGTCCCCCCTTGAAGGTCTGTCCCCATCCTGAAAGCCTGATGCCCCCCCCCCGACGTCCGATACATCCCCCCCCCTGGCAGGACCACTCGCACCCTCACCCCGAAGGACCGCCGACTCCCCAACAATATCGGGCCAGGAGGGAGCCCAAACCCTCCTGGCCACGGCGACCCCCTAACCCCACCCCGCACTACATTACGGGCAGGAGGGATCCCAGGCCCTCCTGCCCTCGACGCAAACCCCCTCCCCCCAACGACCGCCCCCCCCCAAGAACCTCCGCCCGTCCCCCAGCCGACCCGCGACCCCCCTGGCCGACCCCCACGACCCCCCCACCCCCCTTCCCCGTACCTTTGGAAGTTGGCCGGACAGACGGGAGCCAAACCCGCCTGTCCGGCAGGCAGCCAACGAAGGAATGAGGCCGGATTGGCCCATCCGTCCTAAAGCTCCGCCTACTGGTGGGGCCTAAGGCGCGTGGGCCAATCAGAATAGGCCCTGGAGCCTTAGGTCCCACCTGGGGGCGCGGCCTGAGGCACATGGGCCAAACCCGACCATGTGTCTCAGGCCGCGCCCCCAGGTGGGACCTAAGGCTCCAGGGCCTATTCTGATTGGCCCACGCGCCTTAGGCCCCACCAGTAGGCGGAGCTTTAGGACGGATGGGCCAATCCGGCCTCATTCCTTCGTTGGCTGCCTGCCGGACAGGCGGGTTTGGCTCCCGTCTGTCCGGCCAACTTCCAAAGGTACGGGGAAGGGGGGTGGGGGGGTCGTGGGGGTCGGCCAGGGGGGTCGCGGGTCGGCTGGGGGGGCGGTCGGAGGTTCTTGGGGGGGGGCGGTCGTTGGAGGGAGGGGGGTTTGCGTCGAGGGCAGGAGGGCCTGGGATCCCTCCTGCCCGTAATGTAGTGCGGGGTGGGGTTAGGGGGTCGCCGTGGCCAGGAGGGTTTGGGCTCCCTTCTGGCCCAACTACACAAAGGTACGGGGAAGGCGGGTGGGGGTGTCGTGGGGGTCGGCCAGGGGGGTCGCGGGTCGGCTGGGGGACGGGCGGAGGTTCTTGGGGGGGGCGGTCGTTGGAGGGAGGGGGGTTTGCGTCGAGGGCAGGAGGGCCTGGGATCCCTCCTGCCCGTAATGTAGTGCGGGGTGGGGGTAGGGGGTCGCCGTGGCCAGGAGGGTTTGGGCTCCCTCCTGGCCCGATATTGTCGGGAAGTCGGCGGTCCTTCGGGGTGGGGGTGCGAGTGGTCCTGCCGGGGGGGGGATGTATCGGACGTCGGGGAGTCGGCCGGGCAAGAGGGCTTGGGCTCCCTCTTGCTCCGATCGTGGATGCGGGTGCGGGTGGGAGCGCGTGCGAGCGGTCGTTCGGGGTGGGGGTGCGAGCGGTCCTGCTGGGGGGTGAATCGGGCGTCGGGCGGGGTGGGAACTATGTTTAAAAACTTTTCTATACCGCGCTCAGGCATATAACGCGCGAGGGGTATGCGCGGTACGTAAAATCACGTATAACGCGCGCGTTATATCCGCGAAAATACGGTAATTAACCTTGATTTTCTGATAGAACCAATGGATTAACTGATCTAAGCAGATATTGCAGGATGAGATCATCACATTGCAATAAAATGCAACAACAACCTTTAACAAAAAGTTCTTTTGCTTGATCCTTCTTCCTTTATATGAAATTTAAAAGTTGTAAAATTGAAAATTTCAATAAAAATAAAGTTAAAAAATGTACAGAGGATAGTTTGTCTTATTTGCTGGCTTACATCAAGAATCATGCATTGTTCATTCCATATCAGTATACATGCAAACATGCACGTGATACTGAGACTCGTCTTCTATATATTTTAGACATGATTTAACATGGATTTTATCAGGAGATGGATTACTTTTTGGTCTATTGCATATTACTGCTGCATTTTATGCCTCAAAGCATAAAATCCTTTTTGCTAGATTAAAAGGATTGGGTGTCATTGGAACTGTTTTGCCTTAGTTTGCATCATTTTTGGCAGTTCATGTTCTGCAGATCCATTGGGGAGTGAAATTTTTATCTTGCCAACTATTAAAATAGGTGTACTGTACACACGACTCTTTTTTTCCAGCTATTTTATTTGATCTATATCTGGCACCTTTTTGTAAGAATTTGATAGGCATAATGTGGCCATTAATCTGTGTTAAGCAGCTAGAATAGGTTTTACCACATGGTAGACAGCAGTGCAGACCTTCAGTAATGCCTACCAAATATTAAAATCAGCCACACAAGCTATTTAACTTGGGCAGGATCAGTGAGTGGGCATGATGAGGTTGAATAGAGGAGTGGTCTGCAATGTACTAGTACCACAAAGTTGTTGTCATAACTACCAATAGAGTAGATTCATTTTCCACCACCTACTAGGTACAGCCACCCCAGCTGCAGTCTGATAGTGCAGTTGTTACAATGAAGCGAGTGCAGCTTATCCTCTGCCTCCCGCCTCCCCCAGCCAGTCTCTCCAATACCACCTGATCCAATCTTCTCAATCCAATGCCCTCAACTCGTCATCCCAGTCTAATCCTCCCACCCAACTGTTATCCCCACAATGTTTCTCCTACCCACCCTGATTCCCAAGAACCTGAGACTGAACTGGGGTCATTCCTGGTAGTCTAGTTGGATGAGGCAGGAGTAGTCTACCTTTGCCCCACCCTGCCTGGCTCTGGGTGCAAAATGACATGTTCTGAGCCTTGGTGATGGTTTTACAGTACTACTCTAGGGCTCAGCCCTCTATATAAGGGTTGCCTGGGGATATTTTGCAACACTATTCAGACAGTGTCTCTGACTATTTTTACAAACTGCCTCAGCAGTATCCCTGGCACAGATTTGATTAAATTAGGAATTATCCATTCAACAACAATATTCAGTTTGCAAAAAGATTTCCAACTTTGTCTAGTTCATTACTTCAATTTTGTTGCTATCTGAATAGCTATGATGGTCACTGGTAAATCCAATAATTGAGAGCTGGCTGCTATCTAGAAAGCAGTACTGAATATGCTGATTTATCTTAGTCATTATGCCCCAAGTGAAAAACAAAAAAAACCCAACACACAGTGATGAGGCTGAATATTGGATAGGATGCCTTTTGTAAATGATGCAATCAGTTGTTCTTTTTCAAAGACTTAATCAGTGAATACCAAAAAAAATGTACAGTATTTATTTGGCATTTCTACTTTTTCTTTATCTTTTTCTTCAATCTTAAGCGATGATTGTAATCCCCAAAAGCTTTCACTGCATGGCAAGTTCAACAAGAGTCCCTGCATGACCTTGTTTTGCAATCCACTGCATCAGGAACCAACTTCCACTTTACAGAAATGGCAAGTTCCAATCTGTCCATTAGAGAGTGACATGGTAATCATTATTGCAGTAATGGGAACAATGTTGGCAACTTACCTGATATTGCAGTGATACCGGTAGCCCATTCTGCAGTAGTGCTGCAGGAATAGAAACTGATACCGCAATAATCCCATAGTATGGTGAAACAGGCCAGCCCACCCCAGACCTACTTTAACAGCCCTAATGGTACCTGTTCATGGATGGAAGTAGTTCCTTGGCAATCTTTGCTCTCTTCACAGGCCACCGGTAGTGGTTCCTACATGTTTTGCATCAGAGGGAAGGCTTCTGGGTCAGCTGCCAGCAGTGTGTAGGAACCACTACTAGCAGCCTGTGAAGATAAATGGATGGGTTAAGAAATGCTGCATGAGGGTGGGAAGGAAGGGAAAGAGATGCTGCATGGGATGGGGGTGGGAATGAAGGGAAAGAGTTGTTGCAATAGCTAGGAATGGGAAGAAAGGGAACGAGATGCTACTAGTGAGGGAGGTAAGAAAAGGGGAGAATGGTTAGACATGGGTGCATGGAGTAGGAGAGAGAGATGGTGCAAATTGGAAAAGGGAGTAAAAAGGAACTTTGTTGAAGATGGCGGTGGAGAGGAAGGAGAAAATATTGAATGTTGCAATAGAGAGGGAAGGGAGGGACAAATGGAAAGGGATGTAAGAGGGAAGAATGTTATACATGGTGGTGGAGGGAAGAGAAGGACAGAAGTGGCATGGTGCTGAGAGGAGTGATAGCAGTAGAAATGTTGAGCATGGGGCTGGTGGGAAGGGACAAAAGATGCTGCATAGAGACTGGAGATAAGAGAGGGAGAAATGTTGGATGCAATAGTAGAGCAAATGGGAGAGATGTGCCTGGATCCCTCTCTCTCTCTTTTTCCCACTTCCTTTGCAACAAGGGAGGGAATGAGAAAGAGAGATGGAGGACAGTGAAAGAGGGAGACATGTCACACAATGGGGAGGAAGAGAGAAAGGAATAAATGCTGTGCAGGAGTAAGGAAGGGAAAATAGAGAGATGGATCCAGGGGCAAAAGGTGTGAGAATACTGTACAATAGGAGGGAGGGAGAAATGCTGGACCATGGTAGGAGGAACAGAAGAAAGAAAGGACAGGAGGATTTTGGTTGGGTGTGAAATGGAAATGACAGGGAGATTTCAGGCTTCAAGGGTAAGAAAGGGAAAAAGAAGGAACAGATACTGGGCAGGATGGGTGAAGGAAGGGAAAAGCTGGGAATGGTGGCGCCATGTGGGAGAAGTGGGTGAAGAATGGGTTGGCAGGAAAATGAATTAGCAAACGATAGTGATTATGTGGGTAAAAATATTGTAATGGGGAGTAGACTGAAGATGGAGGGGAACAGAAGAGTGGATGAGAGAAGATGGAAATTTGATCGGTAGCTGAAAAGTAAAGAGAAAGGAGAAAGAGGGTGAGATTTGATTAGACAGATTTAAAATAAAAAAGGGAGGGAAGAGCTAAATGGAAAGGTTAATATGTCAGAGGTAGTTGTAGTGACGGAATGTAACAGACAGGAGAGAGAGAAAAAAAAAAAGACCTATGGACAGCAACCACTTGAAGAAGAATTTCCATAAGATAGGAAAGCAGAAAAAAAGAGAAAATGGAACCAACTTGATGGAAAAATAAATCGCCAGACAACAAAGGTAAAAAAAAAAGGCATTTTATTTTGAATGAAATATGTTAGCTTTGGGAAATATGTATAGTAGATGTCTTTATATTGTGTTCAACAGAAAAGGAAATACATTTCTGTTTTTATTTCTCCAGTATTGAAGTGCTTACTGAAGTACTTTAATTGATGTTCTTTCAATCAAAATAAAAGAAAAAGAAAACACTACAGGCTTAAAATGTTTATTTGCAGTACCTTAAGCCCATTTAAATGCATAAAATCATCTTTCTGCTTTGAGCGGGGAGATGCGGGAAAGAAAATTAAGATTATGGGGATGGTGAAGAGATGGGGATGAAAAATGTTTTTCACTGTGCGGACAGGGTGGGAACAGTAAAATATCTTTGGCTGCAGGGAGGGAATATGGATGAATCTTTGTTTCCATATCACTGTCTACTGCACAAGCCATAAAGTACCGAATCCACAGTTTCAGCATACGCGGATTCGGTTATTTGCGATTTTAAAACCAAAAACACATTTTAATTTTTGCGGGCTATTTTAAGCCCTGTAAGCCCCCCTCCCCTTAACCCTTACTTGGTGGTCTAGTGGGTTTTCGGGGCAGGAGCGATCTTCCCACGCTCCTGCCCCGTGCAGATCACTCATAGGAAATGGCTGGCTTAAGCTCCTGTAGTGGGGGGGGGGGGGGAGGGAACCCTCATTTCAACGCTAACTAGGCTCTTGCGTTGAACTGGTAAAGAACCCAAATTTTCCAGACAGCTTGGAGGGTAGTGCTGGTCCCACAGCTGTAACCACCCATCCAAACAGCATTGTATTTGCTGTTCAAAAAAACAACAAAACAGCACAGCCACTAACCTGTGGAAGGACATAATCGAAAGGAATGTCTAAGTCTGTTTTCGTCTAAGTCGCAAGTCGTCCAAAGTAAAAAACAGCCTAGGACACATTTTCGAAAAATACGTCCAAAATTTTTTTTGTTTCGAAAATCATCTAAGTATACATCCTGCTGATCTGATCATCCAAGTTGCTAAATCGTCCATCTTTATACCACATTTTCATCCAACTTTTCGTCCAAGTCAAAAATGCCTAGAACAAGCCCTGTTGGACGTGGGAGGGGTCTGCAAAGTGATGGAGTGATCACCCAGACATGCCACCTAAATAGTGAGGTACCTTACAGGGCACTGCTGTGAACTTCACAAATAGGGTGCCATGTCTTCTCCTCACTACAGCTCCCTTATAGGTCATGTTGAGTCTCCCAAACCACCTCCAGAATCCCCTAGATCCACTTATCTACCACCCTAATAGCCCTTATGGCTGCAGGAGACACTTATATGCCAGTAAAAAAGGCACATGTTTAAGCATCAATGCAGTGATTACAGAGGCTTATGGGCATGGGTTCTCCTCTCCATGAGTCCCTAACCCATCCTCAAGATGGCTTAAGCCGTCTCTGTGCTGGACGACTAGGCTTTCCTATGCCAGGCTGCCAGGTGATGATGGTTTGGAGGCTGAATTTTAAAGATGTGATTGCAATTTTTATGGGGTTGGAGGGGGGTCGGTGATCACAGGGGTAGTGTGTGGGGGTCTGTTTTATGTATCTGCAGTGCTTATCTGGTGACTTTAGGTGGGTTTTTGTGACTTTAGACCATGTTTTACATGGTCTAAGTCACAACGTCCAAGTTCCGTCGATCCTGGGCTGTATAACTTTCGGTTATACATGCTGTACAACTAAGTCTAAGCCGGCCCATGTCCCAGCCAACTCCCACCCTCGACACTCCTCCTGATATGCCCCGTTTAGCTTTGGTCATTCAGCGGCACTATGAAGGCCTAGGTCGTTTAGAAATACGTCCAAAACCCATTTTTATTATCGGCTCCCTGGGGAAAAGGGTGCTGACAGGCTTGGTGCCTCCCCCCAAATACCTCAGCTTAATCCTTAAAGGGAACTACTCTTTCTCCTCTGGGCTCTGCTCTGGGGTTTCTTAAAGGGCCAGTAAATCACCTTACTCTGGGCTGTTTTCTTTCTGAACAGACCAAAGTTTAAACCTGGGTTCAAGGGTAGGACTGAGCCAAGGACAAGTGTGAGACTGAGTCCTGTCTACACAATACAGGGTCCCTGTCACATGTAGGTGCACTAATGCTGGGGTTTTATAGTATTCTGTAAGGGAATCTAGGTGCTCAGAAGCCATTATAAAATAGGCTTTCACTGTGCAGCATTAGGGCATTTTAAAGGAGGTGCCTGCTTATAGTTTTACCTCCTTATTTGCTTCTAGAATACTTATATAATTATGGTTGAATTGATCTCTCTATATGTGAGACAACCAGGGCTGGATCATAATATTATATGGAATTAATCTGGAAACAGTTCAGTTCCCAAATCAGATTTTTGCTTGATTCCTGAGTCTGTTCACTCTGAAGAATGGAATTCCCAGTAAAATCTGAGAATAATCACAACTCACTCCATAATCACAGAAAAGTTGAAGGAGAGACAGACAGAGGAGAAAAGTAAAAGATTCAGGTCATCTAGATATTAAAAATTAAGCTGTTTAACATTCTTTGTAAGTATCATTGAGAAAAGAAATGTAACATGGTATGTTCCCCAGGGAACTGGGCCTTGTCAGAGGCACTTACTGAAATCATTATTTGTACACTCATCTTTAAATCACTAGGGCGCATTTTAAGATCTTACAGCTACTGAGATGAACACAAATAACACTTTGATTGTATTTCCAGATGCCAAAAAAAGACACAAAGTCAATTTTTTTTGTAAGGCTAGACCTACAGAGATTGTTTCCATCTGGTACAATGTCAGTTCTTATTTACTAACTATTCACTAATGTCACAATCAAAAGTTTCCACATCTCATTTACCTTCCAGAATACAACACAAATCTGTTGATGCCCTTTGATTATTAAGCAAGATAATATATAGTGCAAACTTAGCATATTTTCAGTCTCTGATGTGCAATATTTTACGGAATTACTAGCTCCATATTTTAGACCTGTGATTGGTTGGAGCTAAAAGACAGATTAGATATTACTTTGACTTTGCTGTTCACCTTAATTTAGATTTACGATTTTACCTTTCTGAGAAATGGGTCTATCTTACTGGGCACTAAAGTATTAGGTCATTTGTCCCAAAGAATGAGATGCTTTATTCACTGGCAAAAATCCCAGTCCAATAATATGATGGCAATAAATTAGGTATATTTGCATGGTTCTTTTGTGGTTTCTTAATTAAGAAATGGTCATGCAAAAGGATGCATTTTATTTAGTGCATAAAAGAACAAATGCATTAACCTTTATAAACTACAAAATCTAACAGAAGAGATGGATTTATAGTTACTGTTAATCCTAGTTCATTTCTTTAAATACCTTTAGCTTAAGGATATTGATTAGGATTAAAGACTATATAAATTGCCCTTATTTTATTCATATGTCTATAGCTTTTATATTTTATTTATGGATTAATAATTCATTTAGGGGCCTCTTTATTAATTTGTAATGATTCTTCTGCCTCAGCATGTGCTATAGAGCACATTAAGATGTTAGCAATATATTCTATTAACATGTACAAAAGATACCTGTTCCTTTCTGTCTGAGAAGAAACAAAAAACAATGTGGAGAAATTATGTCCTGAGATTGACTTTATTAATATTAAAATAACTTGGCAAATCACATAAAAACCTCTAGGACGCAGTCCGCTGAAAAGCTTTGGATCCTGGACCCAACACGGTCCATGTTTTGACATAATGTCTTCTTCGGGGGTCCCTATGAAGTCCTATGGTAAAGATACGTGGATAAAAATGCCAGTTGGAAATAAATGGATCTGTAAAAGCGGTGTGCAGGATATGTTAGACAAATTACTTTAACAAACTCTGAGAAACACTTCCTCCCCAGGATGAATAAAGGTCTGGACTACCTTTCAGCCTTGTCAGTATTGTAAGGTAGAAGATAAGTGTTGGACTCAGAAGCAGATTAAAAAACAGAGAAAAGCAGATGGAAAAGCAGAGAAAAAGTAAAGGAGGGAGCTTAAATTTCATATGATTGCTAACAGTAGCTCCTCTTGCTTATTTGTTCACTGGGCATTTCCATTCCTTTTGTCCAGCTTTGTGAGAAAAAGCATGTGAGGGTGTTGGTTTCAGTGGTATAGCCAAGGGTGGGCCCAGGTGGGCCTGGGCCTACCCAAACATTTAGCACCACTATCCATATATTCAGAGGTTCTGAATATATAGATATTGGGGTGACTGTACTGGAACTGCCCGAGTACCATAGGCTTAAACTAAACATACTGTATAAGAGAAGTTTTCCAAATAACTTTTGAACACCATTGCCTAATGGAAATATTTTTTGCACATCCTTGTTTTTTGCCTCTTAACCTCTTACCTAAACCTGGTCCCTTTTTATACAGAAGGCATTAGGCCGTTAAGTAATATATTTGATCCAATGCTACTCATATGCATTTCAAAAGTCTGTATCTGTTGAATTCATATATTCACCAGTAACCTGTGAACTTATATGTGCAGAAGGAACACAAGGGTCAGTTGGTTTACTGGCCCCTCTCCATGTATATGCACATGTATTGTTGATGGCAAACACATCCACCTGTCCCTAAGTAAGCACAATCATAATAGAAACAGCTTACACCTTTCTCTTTTTTATTCTGAATAAGGACACTTATGTATATTGCTTGCTGTTCTCCTTCATATCCAACAGTGATTCTCTTTCATTCCTGTCCTTTAATGTTGCATGCTTACCTTTGAGTTGACCACTGACCCTTTGCTGCATGCAATGTGAGGAATCTTCCCTGTGATATTTCAAGGCAGTGTACAGGAGTGATTTGCCTTCTCCTGCACAGTGTGTAGCTCCACTATGTTGCTGCTTCCCAACATAGGGCCCTGCAGCCTACAGCACCCAGTGGTTCCCCATCCAGGTCTGACCCTACTTAGCTTCCAATAGCAAGATCAGGCCTACCAAGGACAGCCAGGCCATAGGCATTCCTTGATGTTGTACTGTACTACTGTACAGTATTGTATATAGTACATGTGAAGGACTTCAATGATGTTCACTGTTGTACAACCAACAGAAGCTCAGCATGAGCCACAAAGAGCCAAGATGTCTAGTTTTTATGTAACATCACATTACATCCCCTACATGTAAACATAATTTAATATGCAACATGGCTGCCAGGAGGAAGCACAGCTTCTCCGAGGAGGAGGCTGAACTTCTGCCAGTCCTCTGTATCTTGCACTGGAGTTAACTTTTCTATAGACACAGAAGACTGCCATTGCATGATGTTGCCAGACACATGTCGTGTCAATTAACAAAACTTAACTTAGACTAGCCACCAGGGTGATAGGCTTTAAAACAAGCCGTAGCGCATGAATTCCTCAGAATGCCACACGATTTTAACGTATGGTAGCTATCCTCATTGGAATCTTTATAATATGCGATTTTTTCATAATGTATTATTTTCTTTTTATATATAAATTGTAAAGTGCTTATGCTTAATATTATAG
Source organism: Geotrypetes seraphini (assembly GCF_902459505.1). Lineage (NCBI taxonomy): Eukaryota > Metazoa > Chordata > Amphibia > Gymnophiona > Dermophiidae > Geotrypetes > Geotrypetes seraphini. Next base: position 219,907,302 of record NC_047085.1, read on the forward strand.
TAGCAAATATATCTTTTACTTAGCTTTTTTTTCTAAACAAACTGGGTCTGGCTCAATCCCCACCGACGCGTTTCATTATTTCATCAGGGTCGGGGACGGAGATCACTGTAAAGAGCAAAGCATGGTATTAGCTTCAAATTATCGAACCCAGCAAAGATAAAATTGTTTTAAAATTTGCTACAAAGCTTACCAGAGCAGTATGTTATCTTAGCAGAACGCTAAATCCATAGTTAGTGAGCCGGAAGTGAAAACCGGCCGGCAAAATGGGGCTATTAACTTAAAGTTCTAGATCATGTGACTCAAACCTAGCCAATGATTATCACACAATCCACCCTTTAACTCAGACATGCCACCTGTCTATTAACAAAGTAATATGCTCGCTGTGAGCCAATCGCTAGTTAGATTTAAGCCATGAGGGTACATGGTGTTCAGCTTAAACATCCACCGCAATTCTTTGATATTTAAATTATGTTCATGATTTCCTCCCTCCCACCCGACATGAACAGTGTCAATAATGCGCCATTTGAGATCAACAATTTTGTGTTTCATTAAAGACCAATGGTGAACCAATGGAGCAGACTCGACTCCAGTGTTGACACGTGACTTATGTTCATTGAGTCGAACATGCATGGGGCGACTGGTCCACCCTATATAAATTTTTGGGCATGGGCACATGATCATATAAATCACGTGATCAGTTTTACAGTTGGTTCTCGTTTTAGCTGTGTAAACCTGGCCCGTAACTGGATGGGACCAAGTTTCACCTTCCAATGCATATTCACACCATTGACATTGGTGGCATCGATAATGCCCATTCTTTGCAGGGGATTCATCTTGTTTATATTTGTAATGGCCAATGAGTTCACCCAAATTTTTTGATCTTTTAAAAGCAAAAATGGGAGGGCCATATTCATTCCCCATGATCAATTTAATGATATGGCAATGCTTAAGAACGATGTTCTTGATGTCATAAGCCAGGTGGGAGAATTGTTGAACACATACCAACGAATTGTCATCTTCCGGTTTTTGTTTGTATTGCAAAAGCAAATGTCTATGTGCGTATTTGGCACGCGTATATGCTTGTCGTATTATATGATTTGGATATCCACGTTGTTGAAACCGATTCTTCAATATCCGTGCTTGGATCTTATATTCAACAGTGGAATGGCAAAGTCTCCTCAATCGTAAAAACTGACTATGAGGTAAGCTGTTTTTAAGCTGTTGAGGGTGGAAACTGTGGTAACGAAGAAGACTGTTACGATCAGTGGGTTTACGAAAAAGTGTTGTCAATAGTAACCCATGTGATTTAAAAATAATCATGTCTAAAAAAGGTATCTCCTGATAATTAATGGTGGCAGAAAATTGAATATTAGGGTCTACCTGATTTAACCACATGAGAAAACTATTAAAAGTGTGGACATCAGATTTCCAGATGCAAAAAATGTCATCCAGAAATCGTCTCCAGACAGTAATGTTTTGAAACCAAGGGGAGGTATAAATCTGTTGTTCCTCCAGTTGAGCCATGTACAGAGTTGCGACAGCAGGAGCTAAAGAGGCTCCCATAGCTATTCCATGAGTCTGTAAATAAAACTCTCCTTTACACCAAAAATAACTCTGAGTAAGAACCAATGTTGCCAGTTCCATCAAAAAGGCAGACGAGATTCGCTGACAATAAGTTTGATTTGTAAATATTTGTTGAAGCAGAGTTAATGCACCTCGTATGGGGATCATGGTGTATAATGCCTTGATGTCTAGCGTTACCAGGAGACCATCAGTTTGAGACTGAGGGATGGAATTCAAAATGTTAATCATATGAGTACTATCCTTGACATGAGATCTAATCCTTAAAACCTCTTGTTGTAAAAATAGGTCTAAAAATTTTGAGAGAGGTTCTAGCACATAATGAGTCATCGATACGATAGGACGCCCAGGGGGGTGAAAAATAGATTTGTGAATCTTTGGTAAAAATCTTATCCGAGGAGTATTATGAAATGGAGGACAAAGGAAAGCTGCTTCTTTTGCTGTGATCATTTTTTTCTTTAAAGCATGAGAAACTATCTCGGATATATATATCTTCAGATCAACAACAGGATCCTTCAGCAATTTTTTGTAAAACTGATTATCATCTACGTGCTTGGCATTGGCATATCATTAAATTGATCATGGGGAATGAATATGGCCCTCCCATTTTTGCTTTTAAAAGATCAAAAAATTTGGGTGAACTCATTGGCCATTACAAATATAAACAAGATGAATCCCCTGCAAAGAATGGGCATTATCGATGCCACCAATGTCAATGGTGTGAATATGCATTGGAAGGTGAAACTTGGTCCCATCCAGTTACGGGCCAGGTTTACACAGCTAAAACGAGAACCAACTGTAAAACTGATCACGTGATTTATATGATCATGTGCCCATGCCCAAAAATTTATATAGGGCGGACCAGTCGCCCCATGCATGTTCGACTCAATGAACATAAGTCACGTGTCAACACTGGAGTCGAGTCTGCTCCATTGGTTCGCCATTGGTCTTTAATGAAACACAAAATTGTTGATCTCAAATGGCGCATTATTGACACTGTTCATGTCGGGTGGGAGGGAGGAAATCATGAACATAATTTAAATATCAAAGAATTGCGGTGGATGTTTAAGCTGAACACCATGTACCCTCATGGCTTAAATCTAACTAGTGATTGGCTCACAGCGAGCATATGACTTTGTTAATAGACAGGTGGCATGTCTGAGTTAAAGGGTGGATTGTGTGATAATCATTGGCTAGGTTTGAGTCACATGATCTAGAACTTTAAGTTAATAGCCCCATTTTGCCGGCCGGTTTTCACTTCCGGCTCACTAATTATGGATTTAGCGTTCTGCTAAGATAACATACTGCTCTGGTAAGCTTTGTAGCAAATTTTAAAACAATTTTATCTTTGCTGGGTTCGATAATTTGAAGCTAATACCATGCTTTGCTCTTTACAGTGATCTCCGTCCCCGACCCTGATGAAATAATGAAACGCGTCGGTGGGGATTGAGCCAGACCCAGTTTGTTTAGAAAAAAAAGCTAAGTAAAAGATATATTTGCTACTATAATATTAAGCATAAGCACTTTACAATTTATATATAAAAAGAAAATAATACATTATGAAAAAATCGCATATTATAAAGATTCCAATGAGGATAGCTACCATACGTTAAAATCGTGTGGCATTCTGAGGAATTCATGCGCTACGGCTTGTTTTAAAGCCTATCACCCTGGTGGCTAGTCTAAGTTAAGTTTTGTTAATTGACACGATATTTTGTGCACTAGTTTGTGTTTGAGTTTCAATAACATGGCACATGTACAAAACACTACCAGCCAGACACATGTGGCACAACACTGGCTCTTACATATTTTACTACGGTTGAGCAATACTTATATTTTTCTGTGACTACCGTTGTTTAACCTGAATCACCAGCTCTGTAGCTTCAACCTTTTAGTGCTCAGATCCTCAGAAGCACCACCTGGGGCTCAAATAGTCTCACTGGCCCTTGCTTCATATGCCACCTCATCACTGGATCATATCATACTTTTTTGTGATTATTCTTTTTTCTTCACTCAGAGGGTGGTGGACACCTGGAATGCGCTACCAGAGGATGTGATAGGACAGAGTACATTAAGAGGATTCAAAGAGGGATTGGATAAGTTCCTGAAGGATACGGGGATTGAGGGATATAGATAGAGGTAGAGATAGGATCATGAAAGGGTATAGATAGAAGAAAAATGGGGATTAAACGGTTTTAGACAAAGGATCACTTACAGGTCATAGACCTGATGGGTCGCCGTGGGAGCGGACTGCTGGGCGCGATGGACCCCTGGTCTGACCCGACAGAGGCACCTTCTTATGTTCTTATATCACTGTGAGTAAAATGAAAACAATACTTAGCTTATGTCTATGTGGTCTGCCGCTTAACTTATCTCTATGTGGTCTGCCGGGGGCTTCCTTGGCCCCCTCTGTAGCTACCCTGTATGTCAGAAGATTTGAGGCCAATGAAATGTATCCTTCTACCTTTTTTTCATAACATATCGTTATGGAAAAGATTTTTAGATAACATATTTTTCCTGTTAGAGGGCTCAGAATGAGATCTTCAGGAGTTTGTTACTTGGATAAATACTCGGGACCCATCATTACAATTTACCTTACTCTGGGCTGTTTTCTTTCTGAACAGACCAAAGTTTAAACTTGGGTTCACTTACAGCCTTCAACAAATTGAATTTTTGGACATGATAATAAGAAAAGATGGATTGAAATTAGGTACTGAACTCCATAGGAAACCAGTGGCCTGCAATACTCTCCTACATTTCTCCAGCCATCACCCCTACCATTTAAAATTCAACCTCCCAGTAAGCCAGTTTTTGAGGGCACGGAGGGTCTGTTCTTCTTTGCAAAATTTCAAACTAGCAGCAACAGATTTGGAAAAACATTTTATGGAGAAAAGGTACCCAAAGAGAGCTATCAAACAAGCATACCTGAGAGCCAGATATGCCAATAGGGACTTATTAATAAAGGAAAAAGGAACTCCATCTAAACAGAAAGGGCAAATTTATGTTCTCCCTTTTTCAGAAGCATCAAAATTGATGATAACTTCCATTACAAAACATTGGCCAATTTTGAATCTCCATGAGGGTTTTGAAAACCTGCTTATGTTTGCCTTTAAAAGAGGAAAAACAATAGGTCAAATATTTAATCACCAGAAGTTTGGGAAGAACAGAGAAATTAAATATGGGACACATAATAGCCGTGGGAGATGCTAATGGTATCACAGTAACATTGAGGGACAGCAGTGGCAGGATCCCCAAACTAATACAATAATCAGAGCCCAGGATTGTACAAATTGTCAAACAGCACAGGTGGTGTACATTCTATTATGCCCCTGCAAATTAGTTTACATGGGCCAGACTATATGGTCGATCCACTTGAGGATCAATAAGCACAAATCCCATATCAATACTAAAAAGGTTCAGGCTCCCAAAGTCCAGCAAAGATCATCAGACCCAACAAATTTGTTGGAGAATTATAGATACCATTTCTGTAGGGGGGAAGGGAGGTAATGCTGAAGAGTGGCTTAATTTTAAAGAGCAACGCTGGATATACAATTTAAATACTGTATCTCCACATAATTTAAAAGCAGAGTTAGAGTTGTGTTCCTTACTGTGATGGGAGGGGTTTCCACCTAACAGTCCAATAGTATTTCAGATAGGCGGGGTTAGCTTTTAATTGAACAAATAGGTGAAAAAACTTTTCATAACTTCATGTTTTAATGATCGCAAGGCTGACACTTTGATAAAGCAACTCAGTGAAACATGTCATGTCGGTGATACACCCTAGTGGCAGACCACATAGACATCGCTTTCACTTTACTCACAGTGACATAATGAGCACTATATTTAAAATATTTGAAAGAATAATCACAAAAAAAGTATGATATGATCCAATGACTAGGTGTCACGTGAAGCAAGGGGCAGTGAGACTATCTGAGCCCCAGGTGGTGCTTCTGAGGATCTGGGCACTAAGGGGTAAATTCTCTATTAGTACGTCTAACATAGGCGTGCTTTAGACGTCCGGAAAACACAAATGTCAATCAAACGGTACTTAGGCGTGCGGTAGACGTCCCTACAACCTCCGCGCAAGATAGACGCAGGTTTCTGAAACGTCATTAAGACATCTCCAATGGAACCGTGATAGACGTGGGTACGATTTTTTTTTTTTTTTTTAGATTATACTTTTTTTATACTCTTTATTATCACTCATTCAGCATTGTAAGTATAGGATGATGAAAAAGATAACCAAAACACAGTATACCATTTTGTAAACTATATATTAGTTGATCTAGCAATATCAGTGAGGTAGGGAATGGCAGACAGAGAACACTGCTGTGTTGTATCTTTTTCCTCTAGGATATCAGAATTGTACAGTTTACCATTAATACAAGGGAAAAAAATATGTTATGTTTCAAAGGAGAACTAGAAGATGAAACATACCGAGTGGGTGTTGAACTTACATTATCAGTATGGAAGGTGGGAACCGGTAGATGTATGCTACACAGAAAGCTGTACAGAAATGTCATACTCACCTCCTATTAGAAGTGGAAAGGATAGGACTTTGAATACCATATAGACTTCTTATAAACTTCGTTTAAGTTCCACAAAGACTGGCAGGAAAGGCACCCTAAGTCATCCAATAAGCTTTCTCTCGATTTCCCAGAGACATTATTTCAGAGAGGATAGTTTAGAAGTGATATCTTGCTCGAAAGAACACTCTCCTGGTCTTAAAACATTGCAACAATCAACTCATTCTTCAGAACAAAGGTAAATCCCATAACTTACACTGGCCCAACTTAGAAACAGAATCAAAACACAGATTAGACCAGAATGTGGCTTCTAGTTCACAGGAAGAGGAAGTAGCCAGCAGCACAATGCTGACCTCATTGTGACATCATCAAGGTGGATGGTAGATATGCCACAAGTAAAAGACAAGCCGGGAGTTGAACTCACAACCTACAGATGATCGATATAGTGCTTTTACTCACTGACCTACACCTGTGTCTCTGGTTCCCCTGTCATAGCATACCTTAGTGATGTGCTAAAGTATACTCTACTTAGCTATCATATCACAACCAGTTGAGGCAAAAGACTGGTAGTTCAATGGTGTAAAGCACCGTTGTCACGGATGCAACACCCATATTCTTAAGTATGGTTCAATAAATGTAATACAGAGTCAAAATTATGCTGTTTATTTTATCAAACCCAAGCTCAACTTTGTAATGTATTGTGTATAGTCTCGCTAATGTGTTTGTGATGAAAATGAGATGCGATAGGTGTATATCCTATATAATAAAACCCTAGCCGCGCATGCGCACATACCTGCGTGCTTCTGTGATCTCTGCTCTGTGATCAGTAGGTCTGTGGCCAGCAGGAGTGCAGATGCAGCAGCCAGGCGACTCCCCCCTCCCGCCCTCACTCACCACCAAAACCACCACCGCCAAAGCCTCCTCCTTCTGCCCAGCCGGGAGGAGGGCTCCGAGTCGCTGAAGACTGTCCCAGATCAGCTTACACAGTCCCTAAAAAATTAACCTTTTCATCTGAGGCGCGAGGCTGCGGTGACCTTCCTCCCCCGGCTCACTAAGGCTTCATCTTAAGAAATTCAAATGCATTGTTGAAAATGCAAGTGACTATTCTCTATCATCCTAGACACCCCTGCAACACCCCAACAACACACTCCTGCAGCATAAACCCCTCATGTTATAATCAAGTAAAAGACAAGCCGGGAGTTGAACTCACAACCTATGGATGATTGGTACAGCGTGTTTACTTACTGAGCTACCGAGCTACTTAACTGTAGCCCTAACCCTAACCATAAAGTAGCATCTGACGTCATAGAAGCCGTTAGAATTTTGAAATCGTTTTGGACTTTCATTGGGTGTTCTCAGATCAAATACACCTGTAGATACTTGCAATGATTACCCCTTGTCAAAGCTTTTACCTAAAGCCATTTCTGGAGACTCTCATTCCCAAATCCCCAACATAGCTCAGTGCTTAAAAGCACTGCATGTATCTTCCAAAGGTCAGGGGTTCAAGTCCTGACTAAGGTTACCAAAGACATAATATTCTTTTTTTTTCCACCCACCCAAACATGCATAACTAAGCTAAAATATGTGAACCTCACTTCCCAATCTTCATTTATTTCATTTATAACTTGTCATTGTGTTTGGGGGAGGTGAAGTTTCATTAGGTTTACAAGGTAAACTTCTAAGCTTGTACCTAAAGTCATTTCTGGAGACTCCCATTCCCAAATCCCCAACATAGCTCAGTGCTTAAAAGCACTGCATGTATCTTCCAAAGGTCAGGGGTTCAAGTCCTGACTAAGGTTACCAAAGACATAATATTATTTTGTTTTACCACCCACCCAAACATGCATAGCTAAGCTAAAATATGTGAACCTCCTACTTCCCAATCTTCATTTATTTCATTTATAACTTGTCATTGTGTTTGGGGGAGGTGAAGTTTCATTAGGTTTACATGGTAAGCTTCTAAGCGTTCTGCTATACTTTTTTGTATAACAGCGATATCGGCGTGGTTTAGGATGTAATCAACAGTGTAGATGTAGCGCAGAGTGGCCGCTGCAAGCACGCCCAAGCGGCACAAAAACGTCATCGCGTTTTTTTGCGTTGTGACGTCATAGAATCACCCGTTCTTCATACGCAGTTATTTCTCCTAAAATGGCTGCCAGGAGACAGCCAAATTTCTCTACTGAGGACTCCAGGCTGCTGGCCAGGCTCTTATTGGTACATGAGCACCACTATTTTAGAGTGGCAGGCCATCGCAGGTCATACCTGCAGTTCAGGAACTCCTGGACCCGCCTGACCCGGCGGTATAACAGAAGAGCCTCATGTCCCAGGGAAGTAAGTATTCCAAGTCAGGCCCTCACAAATAATCATGTAATGATGATGGAAACCTGTCTCAATCAAATTGGTCATGTTATTGTGGGTAAATCTTGATTCCTTTTAAAAACTACAATTGTGCATAATAAATCTTTTACATTCAATACTGAAATTAAAGCACATCCCAAAGGAGCAGTAGTAGGATTTCAAATGACAAATTCAGCTCCTAGAAGGCATCTAGTCCATTCACATCATGCACACAACTAATTTTTGGGTCACAAGCTTCGCATTTGTAATAGAAACTAGAGAATGACACGGTGAAAAAATTGGTCCCCGTCACCGCCCCGTCCCCGTCTCACCATCCCCGTCACCGCCCCGTCCCCGTCTCACCATCCCCGTCACCGCCCCGTCCCCGTCTCACCATCCTCTTCACCGCCCCGTCACCGCCACTGCCACCCCATTCACCGCCCCGTCACCGCCACTGCAATCCCATTCACTTTTCTTTATTTACGTATAAAGGAAACATTCTTTAAAACTTTAAAACTTAGTTAAATATTAGTTAATAACTATACAAAAACAAAACACGCAGAGAAAAAATTAATTAATATAAATTCCCTGACTTCCCTGCACTGTCCCCCCTTGAATAATAATAATAATAATAATAATAACTTTATTCTTCTATACCGCCACAATCTTGCGACTTCTAGGCGGTTTACATTCAAGAGAGCTGGACATTCAGCGATTTACAATATGTAGGAGTACAGAGTACAGAGACTTTAAGAAATCGAAATTACAAAATATACTGTTTGCTAAGAAAAAAAGAGGAAATTACAATATATAGTTTGTTTAGAGATTCAGACGTATTAGAAGAAAGGTCCCTAAATTACAAATGCTGCTCGATTAGGATTTCAGATTTTAGCAAAGATTTTAGTAAAAGTTTGTTGTACTTTTTATAAGTAAAAGTGACCACTTAGTTTTACTTAATTACTATTCAACACAGCTGAAAACTAGAGAATGACACTCCCCGACGTCCGATACATCCCCCACCCGGCAGGACCACTCGCACCCCCACCCCGAAGGACCGCCGACTTCCCGACAATATCGGGCCAGAAGGGAGCCCAAACCCTCCTGGCCACGGCGACCCCCTGACCCCACCCCGCACTACATTACGGGCAGGAGGGATCCCAGGCCCTCCTGCCCTCGACGCAAACCCCCCTCCCCCCAACGACCGCCCCCCCCAAGAACCTCCGACCGCCCCCCCCAGCCGACCCGCGATCCCCCTGGCGACCCCCACGACCCCCCCACCCCCCTTCCCCGTACCTTTGGTAGTTGGCCGGACAGACGGGAGCCAAACCCGCCTGTCCGGCAGGCAGCCAACGAAGGAATGAGGCCGGATTGGCCCATCCATCCTAAAGCTCCGCCTACTGGTGGGGCCTAAGGCGCGTGGGCCAATCAGAATAGGCCCTGGAGCCTTAGGTCCCACCTGGGGGCGCGGCCTGAGGCACATGGTCGGGTTAGGCCCATGTGCCTCAGGCCGCGCCCCCAGGTGGGACCTAAGGCTCCAGGGCCTATTCTGATTGGCCCACGCGCCTTAGGCCCCACCAGTAGGCGGAGCTTTAGGATGGATGGGCCAATCCGGCCTCATTCCTTCGTTGGCTGCCTGCCGGACAGGCGGGTTTGGCTCCCGTCTGTCCGGCCAACTACCAAAGGTACGGGGAAGGGGGGTGGGGGGGTCGTGGGGGTCTCCAGGGGGATCGCGGGTCGGCTGGGGGGGCGGTCGGAGGTTCTTGGGGGGGGGCGGTCGTTGGGGGGGAGGGGGGTTTGCGTCGAGGGCAGGAGGGCCTGGGATCCCTCCTGCCCGTAATCTAGTGCGGGGTGGGGTCAGGGGGTCGCCGTGGCCAGGAGGGTTTGGGCTCCCTTCTGGCCCGATATTGTCGGGAAGTCGGCGGTCCTTCGGGGTGGGGGTGCGAGTGGTCCTGCCGGGTGGGGGATGTATCGGACGTCGGGGAGTCGGCCGGGCAAGAGGGCTTGGGCTCCCTCTTGCTCCGATCGCGGGTGCGGGTGGGAGCGCGTGCGAGCGGTCGTTCGGGGTGGGGGTGCGAGCGGTCCTGCTGGGGGGGTGAATCGGGCGTCGGGCGGGGTGGGAACTATGTTTTAAAACTTTTGTATACCATGCGTGAAAATACGGTAAATAGCGGTTCCTAGAAGGGGGTACATTGGCCCGCGGGGACAAACCTGTTCACCGTTTCCGCGGTCGGTGAATGGCCTTGTCCCCGTCACCGCAGCGACTGCTAGTTTTCTTCCCCGTTTTCGGCGGTGACCCGCGGCTTAAATGCGGTGGCCGCGGGTAAACCGTCACCGTGTCATTCTCTAATAGAAACATCTTGAAATCAACTTTGCCAAAGGAAAACAAATATATTAAAGTGCTGCTATGTCATTTCAAATACCTACAACATTCTGTATCAATCTGCTGGTCTATGGAGATAGTGGCATGACGTTTAAAGTGACAGCGTCAGTACCCTGACGTCAGGGGTTTCAAGCCACGCTGCTCCTTCTGACCAAACTATTTTATTGCCCCTGCTGCATGATTGTAAGCTCACCAGGACATGCTGTAATGTGGGGCAGTGCTGATAGGCTACAGCCTCAGCACCCTGGGGTTGTGAGTTCAATCCCACACTCCTCCTTGTGATGCTGGCCATGTCACCTCAACCCCCCCCCCCCCACCCACTGTCCCAGGTACAGTAGAGAGATAGCGATGCCTCCAGCACAGAAAGGGGAAAATGCTGGAGTATGTGAATTCATTCATGTAAAACATGTGACAGAAGGGGGTGGAGGAAGGTAGCAAAGTGGATAGGGGCTCTTGGAGGGCAGCATACTCCATTTTTATGTGCTTATAGAGGTCAATACTTAAGTAAACATGTTATGCCACAGTGCTAGATGGCACTCATCATATCCCTCCCTCTGTTCTTTCTATCTCTCTCTCTATTATCCAGGTTGAGGATCTCAGGAAAAGGGGGCGGCTGCTGAGGTGCCAGGAGCAGGCCTTCCTTGAGGGGGTGATGGAGGAATTGCGCGCTGAAGCCGGTGAGTAATGAGTCCAGCGTGTGTTTCTTTGTGATCAGCCTACCAGAATAAATAGATGAAAATGCTTGAGTAGCTGTAAACCATTCTTAATCATAAAATCTGCAGTAAAGCTGCTATTGTGATATCATGTCACAATGGCGTTATGGTGTAATACTTGCCTCACTTACTTACGCTACATTTTGATGTTTACAGTGGAGTAGGTGCTTTGCATCCTGTTATTAGCATTTGAAGAAAATAACGTAGTAAAGAATGTCATGTTCAAAAGTGTTGTGTACATATCTGACTGTATCCTATTTCTCTCTTGTCAAGCAGCAGCGCAGGCACCCCCTCAGGAGGCACCGCAACTAATGGAGGGAGCCCCACCCTGGTCCTCGGCGGAGGAGGAGGAGGAAGAGGAGATGGAAGAGTAGGAGGAGGAGGAGGAGGCCTGGCAGCCCTCAGGACCACCCACACCGCCTGCCCCACCACTGTCCCCTGGACTTCCACCGCCTGCCCCACCACTGCCCCCTGGACTGCCTGCCCCACCACTGCCCCCTGGAAACCCACCACCTGCCCCACCACTACCTCCAGGACCACCATCCCCTGTTGGACCTTCCCCTTCCCGCACCCATAGCCCTTCCCCTCACTCTCCTGCCCTTCCTATTCCCATTCCATGCCCTTTCCTTGCTGTTCCCCCCCAGGAGCAGCCCGACCAGCCTCAGGAGGGGGCGGTCAGGGATATAGAGCCCTACTCTGCCCTCTTGGAAGAGGTTCAGGTATTGAGAGGGTGTGTTGAGAGGATGGAACATGCCCTCTTGCGGCTGGTAGCCGAAAGAGGGCATGGTGCCAGCAGCCATACACCCTCTCAATAACTGCACCTCTTCCGCCCCCCTCGCCTGAGGTAGCTCAAGCTGCTCTTGGGGGGCACCCACCCTCTTTCCCTGCGTTATGTGTTATATGTAAATAGTTATATTTTTCAAAAGTTTAAATTTTTAAAAGTTTTATACTTGAATTAAAAATTTTTTTATAGTTTAAACTTTCCTGTGTGGTTTTAACCTTGTAGCATCAGCAGTTTAGTGGACAGAGTCCAAGGTAGATAGGGGTTCAGGAGGGACTGCTGAATGGGCCCTTTTCAATATAACAACAAGGTGACATATAGAAAGTTTGACAATCTTTATTGGGGTCTGTCATTCATTCTATTACCTGCTAGCCACTCTGATGTCAAATCATTGCAGAATCTAGGAAAGAAGCAAGTGAATGCAAGGGTATATGCAACTGTAGGTAGATGATGACATCTCAGCTATGATGTGCAAAATTAAGCCAGTCCCTGTTCCGAAGTAAATGGCTACATAAGGAAGAGAATATAAGTCACTGTGGTAGATTTGTTGTTGAGGAATAGGGTTACTGCTAGTAAGAGTTGGCTCCACACCAGGAGAATCCAAATGAGACATGTGGGTTTTTCTTCCTTTCATTTAAGGTGATGGAAGTAAAGGCCACATACCTCAATCTATCCTCCTGGTTCTTGAGCTGCACTATTTTGGTTAAGCAGGTGTGGAAACCACAAAGATGCTCACAGCTGCACTGCTCTCAGTAATACAAAACCCCATCTGACAATACTGCAGGAACAAGTACAGTTGCTTGAAAACAGAAAAGAGAAGAAGCTGGTTTACACAAGGTTCACAAACAGGGGGTTCAACCCCCAAGGTCCATATCTGTCCTCCCTTCCCTGAAGCAAAATGTTAACCTCATTTATGTTGAGCTGCTTAGATGTCACTGTGGTATAGTTGTTAAAGCAATAGCCTTAACTCGCTGATGGTGTGGGTTAATATCACCTGTAATCCTCCACTGCTACTGTTTAGAACTCATGTGAGGGAATAAACTAACTGAAAACAAAAGGTTTGTGTGCATATAACAGCAGGAATGCGTGCCATGGTGTTCTATGAGGCCAACATTATCAATTTACTATTGTTCCTGAAAGTCATCAAGGATACCTGTGTGAAGAGAACAATAGAAGTGTGAAACATGTTAGCTTTGTGAACATTTATTTCACTCATCAGAAGAGTGACTCAAGTGAAGAATAGTAGAGTAAGCAAATAAAGGTTACCATATATCATTCTCACCTACAACTGTTTGGCTAGGTGCAAGCTAGTGTGCTGAGCTGCTCGTCTGGTCTCTCTCTGGCAAACACATAGGTGATGAGCAGAGTTAACCTGAAATGAAGAATAAAGAGAAACTGTTAACAAAGACCTATGTCTCCAAAATTAAACACTGAAGTTGTGGCAGAACACACACCTAGAAGTAACAGAGCTGCTAACATACCTTTAGACTCCTTATTAAAAATGGCAGCCATTAGGCACTCATTAGGAGTTTTCCACCTGAACCATGTACACTGATTGGATGTCCACTGAATGGCAGTGTTTCCCCCCCCCCCAACACACCCGACCTATTCTTATCAATGAGTTAGTACCCAGAACCATTCCTCACCTGATTTTAACTTGCCTGTAATTTGATTCTACAAAGAATTAACTTTAGCTCTATGAGTAAACCCTCTCAGATGTACGAACACATCCATTTTACTTACATATCCATATTTCTACCAGCAAAATTTCTACCAGCATGGTCTTTATCAGTCTTCTCAGTCATTTTTGTCAGCCCTGTGGAATGGAGAGTAAGAGATATCAGAAATAAAATAACTATTATAAACAATTGCACACAATGAAAGTCCATAAAGAGAAGTCAGTTTTTGCTGGTTGGTTTCTTTAGTTCTATCATAAGGACACCTAAGTAGCTTACAAAATATCATTCTCACCTGGACTTACAATCTGAGCTGCTTCTAGAAAAGAAAAACAACATATTAGAATGACATGTAGCTTGTTAATGGCTCTGTGGAATAGAGAGAAATGGGAGGCAGAGATAGGAAAAAAAATGTAAAAGACTAAGACAGAGTAAAGTCTCAAACATCTGCATAAGCAATAGGACAGAATAGAAAGGAAACACTGCTCACCTGGACCTTCTTATACCCATGCACGCCTATGTAGCGTCTGACGTCAGCATGGCGGGAAAATTTTCTCTATGCCTATTGGGCGCTGTTCGGGTGCGGTTCCTTGGCCCGCTTCCTAACCACGCCCATCACACCTCATTGGGTGTTCTATGGGGGGTGTGTTTGAACGTGTTCTACAAGTAGCTTGAAAAGATGGCTACACCTTGCAACATGGCTCCAAAGCGAAAATCGAATTTCTTGCATGGAGAGTTGCAGATCCTTGTGGCCCAAGTTGGGGCCAACTATGATTCCCTCTTTGGGAGGGAAACTGATAGGATTGGGATAGAAGGCCAGCATGCTATCTGGAGAAGAATCTGCAGTGACATAGATGCTGTACACCATCAGGGCCGTGATATAGAGGCTCTGAAAAAACGGTGGCGTGCCCTCCGGAGAGAGGTCCGGCGGAAGCAGGAACGGATTGATGCGCAGGGTCCTTGCGGCAACCTCCAACTGACTGTCCTGGAGAGTGAGGTGATGGACATAGTGGGTCCTGGAATAGCTCCTGTTGTGGGAGCCATTGATACTTCCCTGGGGCACCAAGGTAAAATCACTTTACATAGAAGCCATTGACTTGTTGGTGTTTTAATTCATATTTTATATCTTTCTAAACTACAACAGTACTATACAACCAATGCAATTCATAGTAATATAATAAAAGCCATTGCCTGTTTTGATACTCTTGGAAGCCTAACATGTGGAATAAGTTGCTAATGTTCCATATGTTAGCCTGCATAATACCTTGTAAATGACCAGATGTACAGTACTGTGACCTGTGATGCAATTCAAATGATGTTCTCAGATGTTACCGCTTTCAACTAATACCAATGTGTATTTTCTTGTCTTTTTGCAGAGGCGTCCCATCCTCCTTCTGCTGCTGATAGGGATGAAGGGGATGAGGAGGAGGAGGAGGAGGAAGCAGTGGCTGGCACATCATATGCCACCCCTCCTCCTCAGAACAGTGATGCGCAAGCTGCACCGGCGCCCCCCCCCTTCATCCCCATGATGACAACAGGGCAGTAGAGGAGGGGGAAGAGTTGGTGGGGGAAGAAGAGGTGGATGAGGTCGGAGCCCTGGGGGAGGAAGATTTTCATCAGGGTGATGAGCTGGAGGCCCCCCCTGATGAGCTCCACCGTCAATTGGTGGAGGTGGGTGACCACATCCACCAGAGGCAAACTTTGCTCATCAGGGAAGTGGCTGAGATAAAAGAAGCCACACATGTCATGAACCAGCACCTAGCCTCCCTGGTGGCCGAGCAGTCTGCAACATGTGCCCTGCAGGCTGCAATGCTGGAAGAGCAGGCAGGGACACGCCGGGCTCTGGAAGACATGTGTGGCATTCTTTCACATCTTCTCCCCCAGCTCATCACCCAGACTGCCTCCCATTGGGATCCTGGAGCTCAATCCACCTCCCAGACCTCCTCCAGCCAGGCTCCCACCAGGCAGGGTTCCCCCCCGGCCACCCGTGGCCGCGGTCGAGGCCGTGGCCGGGGAAAGGGAAAAGGAAAGGACCCCCATTAGGACCCACTATGTCCTCTGAACACTCCCAGGCCAGTCATGCCGCTGGACCCTGGGGCTCCGCTGGACCTCCTCTGCATGTACACGCCACAGCCTCTATATCACGGTTCAGTCACTGCAGATCTCTCATCCAGATAGCCTCCTGGCCTGAGTGCCAATCTTCATCAGCTTCAACTCCCATCGAGGGCATCATAGTTGGATAATAACTATTACACCCTTCCAAGGATCTGTAGCTCTCCAGGAGCCATGTTGCTCCTTCATTCACCACTCCAATTGTAAGCAGTGCAACCTGTGCCATCTGTTGGCAGCTTGGACATTTGCCTGACTTCATCTTAAGGTGCAACCCGTGCCATCTGTTGGCAGCCTGGACATTTGCCTGACTTCATCTTAAGGTGCAACCCGTGCCATCTGTTGGCAGCCTGGACATTTGCCTGACTTCATTTTAAGGTGCAACCCGTGCCATCTGTTGGCAGCCTGGACATTTGCCTGACTTCATCTTAAGGTGCAACCCGTGCCATCTGTTGGCAGCCTGGACATTTGCCTGACTTCATCTTTGTCACAGGAAATGAAAGACTTCTTCCTTTGAACCAGGAAGCATTTAATTTTGAATTGCACACAGCACAGCGGGTTCTCTGAAGAAGCCTCCTTGGCAAAACGCATCAGAACCCTGCCGGACCATCACTGTATGGACTTTGAAGTTAAGTTTGCTTGCACTTTTTGAAACTATATTTTTTTTGAATCATTGAATACTCACCTATGTTATGGACATGCTAAACAGAATGAAGCACTTTCAATGACCAATCTCTTTAGGGGTTTGTTCCCCATCCTGAGTTTTTTCTATTCCATC
Source organism: Geotrypetes seraphini (assembly GCF_902459505.1). Taxonomy (NCBI): domain Eukaryota; kingdom Metazoa; phylum Chordata; class Amphibia; order Gymnophiona; family Dermophiidae; genus Geotrypetes; species Geotrypetes seraphini. The sequence continues at coordinate 219,924,183 of NC_047085.1, forward strand.
CGTGGATTCTGAGCACCTTCTGAGTTAAATAAGGTATTAAATACTTCTTCAGGCTTGTTCCCTTTTGTTTTTTGTGGTTGCATCCTATATTATGCATATTTCCATCTATTATGTACAACAGCAAGTCAATGGATTTATGTTTTACAATAAAATCCATCAAATAAATGAAACATATATAGCTGACAGTGTGTTTGTGTTTCAGCTTATATTGTATTCGTTAGGTGCTTCACGGAGCTACATTGCTGTATCATGTGGTTTACAGAGGTATGTCCCAACAGTGTCATGAACGACCACTAGGCCAGTTAGGGTTTGAGGATACCCCTAATGGATATGCATAGTGGTAGATTTGATGGCTGACACCTCCATTAGATGCAGGTCTCTCATGCATGCTCATTAGGGCTATCCCTTACAATCCTCTTATCCCACCTTTCACAACCTAGCTCCCTATACATCAACATCTGTCCCTTTCTTTTCTGTTATTTTCCTTGATGCATACCAGGGGAGGGGAGGGCTGGAACCTACATGCCATCTCTCCATTCCACCTCAAAACCTAGTGTTTCTCCCTAATCTCCTTCCATCACCAGTGTCAACCTTTCACCCTTTCTGTTTGCAAATACCCTTGCATCCCTAATCTCTCCTTGCCTCCATGACATCCTCCACCTCTTGCTTTTATCTTTTCTCATTCCAGACTACTATCCAGCATATCTCTCCCCCCCCCCCCCAAGTCTGGCCATATCTAGACACCTCTCCTGCATTCAACTTAAGAATCTCATTAATATGTATCCCATCTGGTGCAGTAGCTGCCTTGGTTGATGACATATTTCCCCTATTTAAACACAGGTTCCCATCCATTCCACTTGGAGTTAATTGAAAGTTATAGGCCGCCTCCGCTCTTTCTTTTTGGTGTACTCTGCTAATATGGAAAATGGAGGTGGGGCAGACCATGACATTATGAAAGCAGGGAGAGTGGTGGGTGTGGGCATCTGTGTGTAACCTGACCTGGCCCCTTCTTTTCCCTAACAATTGATTCCCCTCCACACTTAACACAAAACCTAAGTCCTCAACAATCCCTCACACCAACACCCAGAAAAATCCATAAACTAAAGAAATACAGATAATGGGGGTGGGGAGGAGTGTCAAAGGCAGAAGGGAGTATAAAGGAGAACAGGCAAGTCATAGCACAAAGTTTCATCATTGAGGAAACGGAACACCACAAACACCAACTCACATGAGGGGGTCTTACATAGGAAAAATGGCTGTGCCAAAGCTTTCTATTTACTTAAAGCACGCCTAATTAGCGTCTGACGTCATAGGAACCGTTAGGATTCAAATCTAATTGGATGTGCATTGGATGTCGTTTTGCCATATACAGCTGTAGTGATGGTGTAGTCATTTCCTTCACATCTCTAAGCTTTGATACGAAGCTCTATGTTCTAAACAAAGTTACCTCTATAGCTCTATGCCTTAAGGCATTGCTTTTCATCTTCCATACATCAGGGGGTTCAAGTCTTGAGTAAGGTTAGCAAATAGTTTATATTCATTTCTCAGCCAGGACACCTGGTAACTCTTTAGCCTTGCCTTTACATATCAATATTTTGCTTCAGCTTTTATTATGTGCAGCCATTGTCTAATATTTAATGCAACCTGTTCTTTCTCATGCTGAACACCCTCCCCCACCAAAAACATCCCCCCTAACTGGATCATTCTTCAACACCTGTCCAAGCCCTCTGAAGTTTGATTTAACTCATAGCTGTTGGCCAATGCCTATAATGCATCAAAAGAAACACATTCCTACTAGAATGGCTTGTAGGTAGGAGTAAATGAAAGCATCTCATGCACCTGTGGCTGCAGAATGCTGAGGAGAAACAGCAAATTCCACCACTTCTGAGAACTGTTAGGATGCAAGGAAACAAAAGTGAACAACAAATAGCACTGCAATCGGCTCTTTTGAAAGCAAAGAAAAATCAGCACACATTATCAGCACTTAAAAAGAGAATAAACAGATACACACCTTAACATTCAGCTTCCCTCATTGCAAAATGGAGGTCTTCAGTTGCACAAAACTGACCTCATTGTGACCTCATCAATCTGCACCTTCAAAGTAGTATGCCACAATTAAAAGATGTGCTGGGTGTAGAACTCACAACCTCTGGATGTTAGGAGCACAGGCTGGCTCCTAACACATTGAGCTACAGCTGCTTCTACTTAGGTCCATCTCACCACCCTTTCATATCATACTTGACTGAGCTATCTATGCTTCATTAGCTATCAAATCAGGATGAACTCAAATAAGTTTAAGCAAAGGAATGCCTAAAGATTTGGAAGGTTTTCAAGTAGAAAACAAATATCAAATATGTATTAAAGAATTGCAGCACAAATGACGCTGATCGGTAAGGGCAAAAAACCACCACTTTTCTGGGTATGACGCCTAAACGGAACAGATTACTTACAGTCATATATCCATTAGTACAGTGCTTAGAATGAAGATTAGCGTGTGAGAAAAATGGAGCTCCACCTCACATGCATTCAAGCACACTTGGGAATATGGGTTTGGGGCTCAGTGAAAGCAGCGCTTTTAACCATTGAGCTACCACTCTTTTGTCTCAGCCTACTATGACATTATAGCTAAACTCCTTTTCCCTTAGCACTTCACTAAGATATGATATGACAAGGGAGCCAGAGACATTGGAGCAAAAGTTGCTGTAGGTCAGTGAGGAAAGGCACTCTACCAATCCTCAGGGCTTTGAGGGTTCAAATCCCAGCCTGTATATTACTTGTGGCATATCTGCCTTCCAGGTGCACCTTGATGATGCTTTCCACTTCTTATAGGAGTTGAATATAACATTACTGTACAAATTTGCTGTGTAGCAGAAAAATAAACTTTTCCCCCTTCCATGCTAAGAATTTGAGTTCAACTCATGTTATATTTATCCTTTTAAACATGGCATACTTTGTTAGTTTTTATCATGGTAAAGTATACATTTCTGAAATGGTGAAGAAACAATAATAATGTGATGAGAGCACATTAACCAGGCGATCCACAAATGTCATCTTGCTGTCAGAGGAAAGGTTTCCTCTCATCACTGCTTAGGATGTCCGAGCCATGGTAAGTTGAAAATAGGTTTGCCTGGAAAGTGAAATGTGCACCTTACAAATGGCAAAGTCTACCATGTAGACCCTGTTATAAGAGCTAATAGGAAAAAACTAGGACCTTATTAAAATGAGCAAAGGTGGGAATTGAACCAGGGAGTTTCAGAGATCATAGCTCAGAACAGGAGCATTACCGTGTTGAGCTAGAAATGCTTTCTTGAGCTTATAGCAGTTTGGTGAGACAAAACACTGCAGTTGTATATTATTGTTTCTTCACCATTTCAGAAATGTATACTTTACCATGATAAAAACTAACAAAGTATGCCATGTTTAAAAGGAGAAATATAAGATGAGTTGAACTCAAATTCTTAGCATCGAAGGGGGAAAAGTTTATTTTTCTGCTACACAGCAAAGTTGTACAGTAATGTTATATTCAACTCCTATAAGTAGTGGAAAGCATCATCAAGGTGCATCTGGAAGGCAGATATGCCACAAGTAAAATACAGGCTGGGATTTGAACCCTCAGAGCCCGGAGGATTGGTAGAGTGCCTTTCCTCACTGACCTACAGCAACTTTTGCTCCAATGTCTCTGGCTCCCTTGTCATATCATATCTTAGTGAAGTGCTAAGGGAAAAGTTTAGCTATAATGTCATAGTAGGCTAAGACAAAAGAGTGGTAGCTCAATGATTAAAAGCGCTGCTTTCACTGAGCCCCAAACCCATATTCCCAAGTGTGCTTGAATGCATGTGAGGTGGAACTCCATTTTTCTCACACGCTAATCTTCATTCTAAGCACTGTACTAATGGATATATGACTGTAAGTAATCTGTTCCGTTTAGGCGTCATACCCGGAAAAGTGGTGGTTTTTTGCCCTTACCGATCAGCGTCATTTGTGCTGCAATTCTTTAATACATATTTGATATTTGTTTTCTACTTGAAAACCTTCCAAATCTTTAGGCATTCCTTTGCTTAAACTTATTTGAGTTCATCCTGATATGATAGCTAATGAAGCATAGACAGCTCAGTCAAGTATGATATGAAAGGGTGGTGAGATGGCCCTAAGTATAAGCAGCTGTAGCTCTATGTGTTAGGAGCCAGCCTGTGCTCCTAACATCCAGAGGTTGTGAGTTCTACACCCAGCACATCTTTTAATTGTGGCATACTACTTTGAAGATGCAGATTGATGTGGTCAGTTTTGTGCAACTGAAGACCTCCATTTTGCAATGAGGGAAGCTTGAATGTTAAGGTGTGTATCTGTTTATTCTCTTTTTAAGTGCTGATAATGTGTGCTGTTTTTTCTTTGCTTCAAAAGAGAGCCGATTGCAGTGCTGTTTGTTGAGAAAAAAAAGGGGGTTGTAAAAGCCATGTGTAAATTATATTATTGTTCGGGCAGAAATGTGGTTTGTTATCCATGCAATATAATGTGTTCGATTGACATTATATTTATTAGGACAGAGAAAAGATGAAAATTACCTATTCAAACTCACTATTGGAATTATTGATGAAAAACACAGAGAACGTCTGCCTCGCGTCTAACAAAGAGCCGCAATTACGAAAATTGAAACGGCATTGAAATCCAAGTTAGACCAGGGTTTCTTACTTCTACATAATTCATGATATTTAGACGCAGGCGTTCGTTCAGGTAGCGCCTATCTAGCGTCCCCATTTGGCACACCCATGGAACGCCCACGTCCAGAGCTGGAGACGTGACTATGCTTTCTGTAGACGTCAGTCCGTCAACTACCTCTTAGGGACGTCTATGTGTCGTTTATTTCCTAATTAACATTAATTAAGACCCTTAACTCCGTAATTATTCACTTACATCTGACGTCCAAAGCACGCCTAAGTTAAACGCAGTAATAGAGAATTTACCCCTAAAAGTTGAAGCTACAGAGCTGGTGATTCAGATTAAAAAACTATAGTCACAGAATAATATTAAAAAATCAGGAGGAGCACGGTATGGTGCAATTATTCCAATCTCCCACATGTTTACCCCCCAATATCATGTACTCCACTATTCCCTAAAAGGCAATTGACAAGGGTCCGACAATGCTCAATTGGCACAAGGTCATTTATAAGCAGCACATGACATTCCAGCAGTACAAGGGCAGGGCATGTCCTCCTGACTCATACTCCGACCACCTTTCAAAGTGAGCCTGGGGGGTTCCAGGAAGAGGGGATTGAGATGAGAGGGGGTTCATGGTGGGTCCAGCAGGAAATGTTGGGCACCCTCCTGACGGAGATCTTCTGGGAGGGGTGGGGGGGTCTGTGGGGGGGTTCTGGCAGTTGGAGTTGGGCTCCCTCCTGCCACAATCATTCGTGAGGGCGGTCTTCAGGCAGGAGAGGTTGGGCTCCCTCCTGCCATGATCATTCGAGAGGGTGTTAGGGGACTTGCAGCCGCGGCCGCTATACTTATCACTGCAGGGAGATCCCTTGCCGCGCTAAGTATAGCGGCCGCATCTACCATAACTCGGTTCTGTAACTGGCTTCTGTAACATGGACATCGGTTACAGAATCAGGTTTATTTTGGATGAACATAGGCCCAATTCTGAATAGGACACCCGTCCTGGGCATCCTATACAGAATCTGGGCCTAAAGGTACAATGGGAGAGGTTGGAGGCAAACCAAGAGGACAGATTTGTGGAATCCAAGTGAGTAACATAGAGTAACATAGAGTATGACAGGAGAAAAGGGCCGTCGGCCCAACACGTCTGCCCACTCAAAAGAATCCTCCCCTTAAAAGAACCCTCCCCTTGAGAGAACCCTCCCCTTAAGAGAACATTCTCTCTAAGCAATTTCCTTAAGTGAGCCCACATGTTTATCCCATCATTTCTTGAAGTTGAGCACGTTGCTGGCCTCAATTACCTGATGTGGAAGGCCATTCCAACGATCAACAACCCTTTCAGTGAAGAAGTACTTCCTGATGTCACCATGAAATCTCCCTCCCTTGAGTTTGAGCGGATGCCCTCTTGTTGCCGTAGGACCCGTAAGAAAAAGGATATCTTCCTCCACTTCGGTACAGTCTGTAATATATTTGAACGTCTCTATCATGTCTCCCCTCTCTCTGCGTTGTTGGAGAGAATATAATTGCAGCCTGCTTAGATGTTCTTCATATGGGAGATCCTTGAGTCCTGAGACCATTTTAGTGGCCATTTGCTGAACCGACTCCATTCTTTTTACATCCTTTTGATAATGTGGCCTCAAAAACTGAACACAGTACTCCAAATGAGGTCTCACCATGGACCTGTACAACAGCATTATGACTTCAGGCTTTCGGCTGACAAAACTTCTTCAGATGCAACCCAGCATTTGTCTAGCCTTGGCCGAGGCTTTCTCCACTTGGGTGGCAATCTTCATATCTTCGCTAATGATTACACCCAGGTCCCGTTCTGCGACAGATCTTGTTAAGGTTTCACCTTTCAGGGTGTATGTTCTGCAGGGGTTACCACTACCAAGGTGCATAACCTTACACTTTTTGGCATTGAAACTCAGTTGTCAAGTACAAGACCATTGTTCCAGTAAAAGTAGATCCTGCCTCATGGTTTCGGGCACGGTTGCACTGTCAACCACGTTGCATAGCTTAGCGTCATCAGCAAATAGTGCAATTTTACCTCGAAGTCCCTGAGGCAGGTCTTGTACAAAGATATTAAACAGTATTGGACCCAAGACTGAGCCCTGCGGCACTCCACTGGTCACTTCCAACGTTTCTGAGGGGATACCATTTACCACTACCCTCTGAAGTCTACCACTGAGCCAGTCTTTAACCCATGTCGTCAATATTTCTCCTAGTCCCATTGTTTTCATCTTATTCAATAACCTATGGTGTGGGACACTGTCAAAAGCCTTACTGAAGTCCAAATACATGATGTCCAGGGACTCTCCCTTGTCCAGTTGTTTCATTACCCAGTCAAAGAAGCTTATCAGATTGGATTGACAAGACCTTCCCTTCGTGAATCCATGTTTGTGGGGATCCCTTAGCTTCTCATCATCCAGAATTATATCCAATCTGTTTTTAATCAACGTTTCCATAAGTTTACACACTATTGATGTGAGACTCACCGGCCTGTAATTTTCAGCCTCTGACCTACATTCCTTTTTGTGGAGCGGAATGACGTTAGCAGTTTTCTAGTCTAAGGGGACTTTCCCTTGCTTAGGGAAAGATTGAAAAGCGCAATCAACGGCTCTGCCAGGACATCTCTCAGTTCCCAAAGTACCCTGGGGTGTAGATTATCCAGTCCCATGGCTTTGTTCACCTTTAACCTCAATAGCTCATGGTATACATTGCTCACGGTAAATTCAAAATCCTGGAACGGGTCCTCCGAGCACTCCCTTGCTTGCTGCTGCAGTCCGGATCCCGGCGCCTCACAGGTAAAGACCGAGCAGAAGTATCCATTGAGTAGTTCAGCTTTGTCAGAGTTTTAGTCTACATACTGTCAGGTTTCTTTAAGCGTACAATCCCATCTGTGTTCTTTTGTCTGTCGCTAACATACCTGAAAAAGGATTTATCCCCTTTTTTAACATGCCTAGCTATATTTTCTTCCATCTGGAGTTTGGCATTTCTGACTGCTGTCTTAACAGTTCTAGATTTCACCAGATAGGCTTCTTTAGCTTCCGGTCATTGTGATTGTTTGTAGGATGCAAATGCTCTTTTCTTCTGCTTTACTAGTTCCGATATCTCCGTGGAGAACCATTGGGGTCTAATATTTCTCCATCGTTTACTCAAAGTCTTTATGTAGAGGTTGGTTGCTTCCTGCAGGATAGATTTCAGAGCCGACCACAGTACCTCCACACTGTCTGTTGTGTCGTGGTTTTGCAGTGCGTCATAGACAAAATCTCCCATGCTCTGGAAGTTAGCTCCCTTAAAGTTAAGGACCTTTGTCAATGTATTTGACCTAGTGACTCCCTTTCTGAGGTGTCACTAGGTGTCCTGAGGTGTATCAAGGAGTAAGCTATGATTAACAGTATCAAAGGCAACAGACAGGTCAAGAAGGATGAGGATCAAGTAAAGGCCCTTAGATCTGGCCATGAACAGATCATTGCAGATTTTGGTGAAGGCAGTCTCTGTGGAGTGTTGGGGGTGAAAGCCTGATTGTAGAGGATCAACAATCTGTTGAAATGAAAGGAAGTGATGGAGAACAAGTAGCTTGGATAGGAATGGAAAAAGGGCGACAGGGCAGGTGGAGTTCAGTTATTTGAGAAGCAGCTTAACTACTGCATGTTTGAAGGCATTGGGGCAGTTACAGTGGAAATGAATAGACTGAGAATATGGCACTGTGTGTAAATAGCACATATAAGACACTTACACATGTACCAAGTCAGCCAATCTGCACCCAAACAGCTACACATCGAGGCTATAGCACCACACATACACAACACAAAGCTCATAGAGGTGGATGGTCCCTTTGGCCACATGCCCTGTTTGCACAACGATGCCATAGGCTTTGGTCCAAAGTCATATGATAATAGACTGGTTCTACCCACTCCAGCTTGTGCGAAGTGGAAATACACAAGAAACTATGCATTTTACTTTTTGGCTCCAGCACTATGGAATTCTTTGCCTCAATATATCCAAACTGAAAGAACATATATGACTTTACATTCCCTTCTGAAAGCCTCTCCCTTTCATTTGACCTTTAATTGTCCATTATTATTGATGGACTTGTTTAGGATGTCAGGTAGATTGGCTACAGTTGAGAGCACGAGGTAACATTTGACTGATGTACTTTACTGTTTTCTTGCATGAATGAGATTCTTTCCTATCAGACAATGGAATTCCATTCTACAGTTAATCTTGTTTTCTGTTTTACTGTTTGTGAGTGTGTGCATGGGGATTCAGGTATTTGTATGTTTTTTTTTTCCCCCAAATTTTGAGATTTTCAAAATTGCTGCTCCTACTGCATACGATCAGCCCTCCCCCGGCTATTACAATCGGGCAGGAGGGAGCCCAAGCCCTCCTGCCCGGCAATACACCGAACCCCCTGCCAACATCGGGGAAAGAGGGAGCCCAAGCCCTCTTGCCCCATCGAACCGCGACCCCCCCTGATGACATCGGGGCAAGAGGGAGCCCAAGCCCCTTCGTGATAAGGCATATGGGGGACAGCCTTAAAGATCTCAATCTGTATACTTTGGAGGAAAAGCAGGAGAGGGGAGATATGAGAGTCGTTTAAATACCTACATAATATAAACATGCATGAGTCGAGTCTCTTTCATTTGAAAGGAAACTCTGCAATGACAGGGCACAGGATGAAGTTAAGAGGTGATGGGTTCCGGAGTATTTTGAGGAAATACATTTTTTTATGGAAAGGTTGGTAGATGCGTGGAACAGTCTCCTGGAAGAGGTGGTGGAAACAGAGACTGTGTCTGAATTTAAGAGGGCCTGGGAAAGGCATGTGGGATCTCTCAGAGTGAAACAGAGATAATGATGGGTAGATGGGCAGACTGGATGGGCCATTTGGCCTTTATCTGCCGTCATGTTTCTATGTTTCTATGCTAAGCACCAAGCGATAGGTACCTTTCTCTTATAGAATTGGATTGGCAACTGTCGCCCAATTAATTTTTTTTAATTTCCCTTTTGAGGCTATTAAGGATATTTTACCAATTAACCTCCCTCCCTTTTACAAAGCTGCGCTAGCCACTGCTGCTGCGGTAACTTTCCCAAAGCTCATAGAGATTTAAAGGGCTTCAGGACTTTTACAGTGCAGCAGCGGCAAGCATGGCTTTGTAAAAGGAGGGGTAAGTTAGGCGGCCTTTGTAGAATCAGCCCCAAAATATTTGACATTATGATGTTATGATGTAATCTAATATAATAAAGAGCTAGCCGCGCATGCGCACTCCTATTTGCGTGTTCTGTGCGCTGTAGGTCTGTGACCGAAGGAGTGCGCATGCGCGCTAATACGTCACCAGCCTATCGCTTCCACAAGCCGGACCGCAGCCAGATGACAATCTCCATTCCTCCTGCCGCCGCCGATCTCCGTTCCTCCTTTGCCGCCCACCCCCTTCTCTTCCCGCGGGCCCGAATGGCGATTCCAGCAGCGATTGCATCAGTCTTCACACGCTGCTTCGGGCCCTTCTACTGCCCTGATTTGCTCTGCCGCGTCTCTGATGATGTCATCAGGGACGTGTCAGAGTAAATCAGGGCAGTAGAAGGACCCGAAGCAGCGTGTGGAGACTGATGCAAGCACTGCTGGAATCACCACCTTTGTAGTCTGAACCGCGGGAAGGGAAAGGGGGGGTAGAGGAAACGTTAATGCTGCTGCACAGGGAACTGGTGGGGGGGAGGGAAATGGAGGGGAAGGGAATGCTGCTTTGGACAGACAGACAGAGAGAGGAAGGGAAACACAAAGAAAATAAGAAAGACACAGGGGCAGGTGCACAGGGAACTGGTGTAGGGGGAGGGAAATGGAGGGGGATGGAATGCTGCCTTGGACAGACAGACAGAGAGAAGAAGGGAAATACAAAGAAAATAAGAAAGACACAGGGGCAGGTGCACAGGGAATGGAGGGGGATGGAATGCTGCTTTGGACAGACAGACAGAGGGAGGAAGGGAGACAGAAAGAAAAGAAGAAAGACACAGGGGCAGGGAGATACACAGAAAGACAGACAGGCAAAGGGGGCCAGGGACAGAGACAGACAGAAAGGAAAGCGGGAGCCGCGTCAGGAGGGGTGCGGGATGCGGCAGTGGGAACTTTTCCAATGGGTGCAACTGGGCGGCTGTCGGGAACCTCTGATCAGGGGCAGAGCAAGGTAAGAGTATCATAGGGATAAGAAGGAGGAGGGAGGATAAAAAAGGAAGGGATGCCTACTGCTGGACATGGGGAGAAGGAAAGAGATGCTGATGGACAGGGGAGGTGAAGAAAAAGGAACGGAGGACTAATGTTGGACAGGGGGAGAAGGAAAGAGGTGCTGCTGGACAGGGGGAGGTAAAACAAAGGGAGAAGGGCTGCTGCTGCATAAGGAGAGCAGTGAAGGGGTGGTGGTGGACACAGTGGAGGTAAAAGGAAGGGAAAATGGACAGGGGGAGCAGGCAAGGGGTGGTGATGGACAGCCAAGGAAAAAGAAAGGCAGAAAGAAAGAAAGCGGCTAAGGAGAGAGAGAGAAAGAAAGACAGACACACACAGATATGTTCTAGCACCCGTTAATGTAACGGGCTTAAAGACTAGTTCCTTATATTTTCTTTACAAATAGTGTTCTATGCTGAAAAGAAAATATCAATTTAAACATGCAAAAATCAACCCAGATTTAAATTCAAGAACCAGTGAATAAGCTGTAAGTAAAAGCATCACATTTTGAACTTATAAATGCAAGCTGTCACAATTCCATTCTCAGAAACAACTACAAGGGAAGATAAAATAGTGTCTTAGTATGTAAATTAATGCACACTTCTGACAGCTATGTTTAAACAAACAATCACAATATTTATTAGGAAATTCAAATATGTAGAAATGAAGGTCAGATATGCATATATGCTGCAATTTGAATTAATTATCTTTTCATTGCCATCATCTATAACCCCACAAACATTGAACTAAAAAAGGATTTCAGGGTGGTCATAAAAAAAACTTGATAAGAAAAAATATAATGTATTGACTTGTGTTTAATCAGAGACAAGAAGAGACCAACCAAATAACTATAACATATAGAGGGCATTTTCGATAAGATGTCTAAGTTCGAGTTTGAATGTATTGGGATGTGCGTCCAAAATCAGATAGAGAAAATGACCATATTTGAAATGGCAAAACATCTATCTTGGGTTTTTTTCCCCAGAAATGATCATTTCTAGAAGTGTATACCCATGGAAGGGCATAATTAAAACATATGTTTAAGTCCAATTTGGATGTATAACTGGCAGTGGAAAAATGCTCATTTTTGAAAAATATGTCTACAATTTTTTCTTTGAAAATTGTCTATCTGGATGTCCAGGCCATTGGGTCCATCAAGCCCAGTAGCCTGTCCTCACGGTGGTCAATCCAGGCCACTAGTAAAATGGGCTCTAGAGGCACTGAAGTATTACTTACTTGGGTGGAGGTTTACATTGGTGGCAGATCAAGTATCCCTAAAATGGCTGGCACAGATTAAGGACACTAATGACAATTTAGTTCTGGTATTTAGCCCTATAAGTCTATAACTGCTAAATAGTTTATAGAGCTGGCTCCCTATATTCTAATGCAGATGTATTGTTACGAATATATGCAGAACAGGAGGAGAGGGAAAGGAACAAAAATAGATCACTGAGGGTTTTATGGGGCCAAGATCAAGATTAAAGAGGAGGGACTGTTTTTGGCCCATCTCCTATGGACTGTAGAGCTATTGACAGTTCCCATGAGGAGCCCCATCAGTTTGCATTCTCAAGTTGAGAATTTTGAGGAAGACCCCTTAAATCCTGGGGAAGACCTCCTCTTCCTAAGAAGGAGTGCAATACGATGCATCAGAGACCAAAGAATGCTCCTAGGGAAGTATCCCCAAAAGAGAGGGAATCCAGTAATTGGGAATCTAGTGATGGGGAGAAGGAGGAGATATATTTGGAACCTTTAGAGGAGTAAGAGAACACTGGCATGAAAATAGGAGAGATGGAAAGTCTCGAGAAGCACATGGAGGTGGATGTTTAATCCCTGGGTTTTCCCAAAGGAGAGGGGGAGGGGGAGGAGGCCATGGGGTGGTGAACACTGAGATTGTTCAAATGGGTGATAATATTTTCTCATTTGTGAAGATTTTTTAACCTTGCATTCTGTGCATGCTTACTCTACAATTGGTCCACAAAGTTATTTTTCAAGAGAAGTGGTGATTGTATTTGTTTATACCTTTGCTTCGTGTATATCTGACCCCTGAGGCAGGCGTATTGTATGCCAAAACACAGTGTTGTGTTCGTTTAACACCTTTGTGGATGGACATTATTGAGATGGCTTAGGAAAATCCATTGCTTATTCCTAAGTTAAGCAGCATAAAATCTATTTTACTACTTGGGATCTACTTGGGACCTGGGTTGGCCTTTGTTGGAAACAGGATTCTGGGCTTGATGGATATTCAGTCTGTCCCAGTATGGCAGATCTTACAATATAATAAATATCTGTGTTTAGCATGATCCTTCTGGTTATTTCTTTTGTGGAAAGACCATTGTCCCATCTCACTTGTTTGTTTTCTGATCTTTTTTCTATACCTTGTCCCTTTGGGAATCAGAGGAAGCAGAGAGTGCTTATAGTCTGTGCAGTTCTTGGCACTGTTAGGCAGATGTACCCAATGGAATTCCAAACATAGCTAGAAAAAATATGAGATTTTTTTCAGTAGCCCCTGAATAAGTCAGGTGAACTCCAAACTGAATTTGCATCTCAATCATATGGAAATTACAGACTGATAAGCCTCACTTCGGTGCCAGGCAAAATGGTAGAAACAATTTATAAAAAATAAAGTTGTGGAACACGTAGACAAACATGATTTAATGAGACGGAGTCAGCATGGGTTCAGCTGAGGGAGATCTTGCCTCACAAATTTGCTTGACTTCTTTGAAGGTGTGAATAAACATGTGGATAAAGGTGAGCCAGTTGATATAGTGTATCTAGATTTTCAGAAAGATTTTGATAAAGTTCCTCACAAGAGACCTGCAAAAATTAAAGAGTCATGGGATAGGTGGCAAAGTTCAGTTGTGGATAAGGAATTAGTTATCGGATAGAAAACAGAGGGTAGGATTAAATGGTCATTTTTCTCAATGGAGGAGAGTAAACAGTGGAGTGCCACAGGGGTATGTACTGGGACCGGTGCTACTTAACTTATTTATAAATGATCTAGAAATTGGAATAAGTGAGGTGATTAAATTTGCAGATGACACTAAACTGTTCAAAGTTGTTAAAACGAATGAGGATTGTGAAAAATTGCAGGCAGACCTTAGGAAATTGGAAGACTGGGCATCCAAATGGCAGCTGAAAGTTAATGTCGTCAAATGCAAAATGATGCACATTGGGAAGAATAGCCTGAATCACAGTTACCGGAGCTAAGGTCCATCTCAAGGGTTAGCGCCCAAGAAAAGGATCTGGGTATCATTGTAGACAATACGATGAAACCTTCTGCCCAATGTGCGGGATGGCCAAAAAAGCAAACAGGATGCTGGGAATTATTAAAAAAAGGGATGGTTAACAATACTAAGAATGTCATAATGGCCCTGTATCACTCCATGGTGTGACCTCATTTGGAATATTGCATTCAATTCTGGTCTCCTTATCTCAAGAAAGATATAGTAGCACTAGAAAAGGTTCAAAGAAGAGTAACCAAGATGATAAAGGGAATGGAACTCCTCTTGTATGAGGAAAAACTAAAACAGTTAGGGCTCTTCAGCTTGGAAAAGAGATGGCTGAGGGGAGATATGATTGAAGTCTACAAAATCCTGAGTGGAGTAGAACGGGTACAAGTGGATTGATTTTTTGCGATACTCAATGAAGTTACAGGGAAATACTTTTAAACCTAATAGGAGGAAATATTTTTCACTCAGAGAATAATAGTTAAGCTCTGTAATGCATTGCCAGAGGATGTGGTAAGAGCGGATAGCATAGCTGGTTTTAAGAAAGGTTTGTACAAGTTCCTGGAGGAGAAAACCATAGTCTGTTATTGAGAAAGACATGGGAGAAGCCACTGCTTGTCCTGTATTGGTAGCATGGAATATTGCTACACCTTGGGTTTTGGCCAGGTACTAATGACCTGGATTGACCACCGTGAGAATGGGCTACTGTGCTTGATGTACTATTGATCTGACCCAGTAAGGCTATTATGTTCTTAAACTGATTTGCATGTTTTTGTGCTAGTCCTATTTCAACAGATCACTTAATTTGAGAGATTTGAGGACAAAAGGGGGAGTAGAATTCCCTGGCCTTAGGGCCACCTGAGTCCTATGACATCAGGAAGGGCCCTTAGGATCAAGGACATATTCTCACTATAACAATCATAGGATCTATTGGTAATCACCCTGGAATTCCAATGGGAGTTAAAAAAGAGGGAGAGAGGATCTATTTAGAAGTTTATGTGGGATTCCTTAGATACATCATCAGACCCTAACATACATCAAAATATAAAATTATATAAGGCATACAAGATGCCTCAATGGCAGACATCATTATACCAAATAAAACAAACCAGACCATTGAACACCTTCGTTACCAGCAATCAGCACTCAACAGTCATTACTCCTTCTCCCTCAGCCTAACTCAGACCCTATATTTCATCTTACAGAACAGGTGTCTTTTCAGCATTTTCCTAAAGTTCTGTAAATTTTGCTGTTGGGCGAATGTATCCTGAAAGGTTGTTCCATTCCCTGGGGCCAATGCAGTGAAAGACACTGTTTCTGGAAGAGGAAAGCCTTAAGTCCTGCACAGATGGATCAGACAGATTGCAATGCTCAATTGAGTGAAGCAGTCGAGCTGACTCACGCGGCAAGATGCTCTGGACCAGGTGATTAGGGGCCAACTTCTATAAGTACATGAAAACATTTACCAAGAGCTTGTAACGTATCTTTTCCCTTACTTTAAACCAATACAACCTTATAAAATATTCTGTTACATGCTCTCGTCTATCCAATTTAAGTACCACTGAATTCTGGGCCACCTGAAGCGCACCTAAAATTGATTCTGCATTCCCAAGAACACTAGACTGCAATAGTTGAAAACGGACAGGTGTCTGGAGAAGCCTGGTGGGCAGTGCAGTGGCCAACATTTTGGATGCCTACCTTTCACGAAGCTGTGATTCTATGGCACTGCTTATAGAATCCGGCCCTAAGAGCCCAAACATCTAGATGGGTCATTAAAAAAAAAAAAGGATATTTTTTCCACCCTATTTTTGGACATTTTTCTCAAAACATCCAAAGTAAGACTTAGACATCATATAAAAATGGCCCTCCATATGTATTTCATAGGTATAGTTAGATTGTGAGACCATTCAGATTGTGAGAAATTCAAAGTACCTGATTAGATTTTTGACCATTACTTAAGTCAATTAAATTGCTATGTAAAATTGCTTCAAATCTTTTGAGAGATTTATCAGTATATAAAACACCACATTAACCCCCCCCCCTTTTTTTTTAACAAAACCACAGAAGCGGTTTTTAGCGCAGGCCAGCACACTGAATACTCTGTGCTGTTCCCAACGTTAATAGGGAGCAGTGCAGAGCATTTAGCGTGTTGGACTGCGCTAAAAACCGCTATTGTGGTTTTGTAGAAGAGAGGGGGTAAATTAAATTAAATCAAATTTATAAGATACTAGAATATATGCTGCAAAAATGGCAGGTAAAATTAATCTATGTATATATTAGACTTTTTAAGCTGGTATTCCAGACTATTTAAAAAAAAAAATGCTTTCAAGGCACCTAAATGCATCACTCCATTATCAACTTCTGACCACATTTTTAATTTTACTTCTACTTGATGTGGAACAATGGCTGTGTGTCTTAGATATGAGGGGCGCTCAATAATTTATCTACCTCAGTAGGAAAGAAAAGAGTTTTCAAAATATTTTTGTTTTATTTTTCAATATAGTCCCCTGATAGCACCATACACTTCGGAGAGGCAGGTTATTTCGGGTGTTACCTTCTTGGTGGACTTTGAGTGTGCCCTGGACTGCAGCGCTTCTTTAACATCTTGGAGCTGGAGAGTCGGAGCCAGGTTTAAGTCGGGCACCCGCGGAGACAGAGGCACTGACGTCACGCGGGTCCTTCTTCCTGCGGGGCTAAAAGGACGCCGCGACTGCAGGAGACCGGAGAGGCAGGTTATTTCGGGTGTTACCTTCTTGGTGGACTTTGAGTGTGCCCTGGACTGCAGCGCTTCTTTAACATCTTGGAGCTGGAGAGTCGGAGCCAGGTTTCAGTCGGGCACCCGCGGAGACAGAGGCACTGACGTCACGCGGGTCCTTCTTCCTGCGGGGCTAAAAGGACGCCGCGACTGCAGGAGACCGGAGAGGCAGGTTATTTCGGGTGTTACCTTCTTGGTGGACTTTGAGTGTGCCCTGGACTGCAGCGCTTCTTTAACATCTTGGAGCTGGAGAGTCGGAGCCAGGTTTCAGTCGGGCACCCGCGGAGACAGAGGCACTGACGTCACGCGGGTCCTTCTTCCTGCGGGGCTAAAAGGACGCCGCGACTGCAGGAGACCGGAGAGGCAGGTTATTTCGGGTGTTACCTTCTTGGTGGACTTTGAGTGTGCCCTGGACTGCAGCGCTTCTTTAACATCTTGGAGCTGGAGAGTCGGAGCCAGGTTTCAGTCGGGCACCCGCGGAGACAGAGGCACTGACGTCACGCGGGTCCTTCTTCCTGCGGGGCTAAAAGGACGCCGCGACTGCAGGAGACCGGAGAGGCAGGTTATTTCGGGTGTTACCTTCTTGGTGGACTTTGAGTGTGCCCTGGACTGCAGCGCTTCTTTAACATCTTGGAGCTGGAGAGTCGGAGCCAGGTTTCAGTCGGGCACCCGCGGAGACAGAGGCACTGACGTCACGCGGGTCCTTCTTCCTGCGGGGCTAAAAGGACGCCGCGACTGCAGGAGACCGGAGAGGCAGGTTATTTCGGGTGTTACCTTCTTGGTGGACTTTGAGTGTGCCCTGGACTGCAGCGCTTCTTTAACATCTTGGAGCTGGAGAGTCGGAGCCAGGTTTCAGTCGGGCACCCGCGGAGACAGAGGCACTGACGTCACGCGGGTCCTTCTTCCTGCGGGGCTAAAAGGACGCCGCGACTGCAGGAGACCGGAGAGGCAGGTTATTTCGGGTGTTACCTTCTTGGTGGACTTTGAGTGTGCCCTGGACTGCAGCGCTTCTTTAACATCTTGGAGCTGGAGAGTCGGAGCCAGGTTTCAGTCGGGCACCCGCGGAGACAGAGGCACTGACGTCACGCGGGTCCTTCTTCCTGCGGGGCTAAAAGGACGCCGCGACTGCGGCGCGCGGCCGCAGGGCGCGGCCGCAGGGCGTGGCCAGGAGACACTGGGAGGAACGGGAGGAACTGTATGTATTAATTTTTACTGTTATGGGGAAAAGGAAAGGTAAAGCAAAGGTGTCCACACCGATATTATTAGGTCCCATTGATAGGCACTTTATTCCAACCAGTACCTTAGGCCACAGTCAAGGAGCGGATTCGCTATCGGGGGCATCCCTTAGCCCCCCAGGTAGAACTCCTCCCCCCCCCACCGAATAATCCTGATGTTCTGGAACCTAAAATAGGCTCCAGTAGTCAGACGGGAGATTCCTCTGGGCAGGTGGGATCACCTTCATTAGTTTATGGGGTGATGCCCAAAGCCTTATCCTTTCAAGGTGAGGCTTTGTTTGCCAGAGAATCTCCGACTGAACCTCAGGAAGTTACTTTGAAAGATCTTTGGCAAATAAATACTCGTGTGGAGGGGTTATTAAAATCTGTGGTTCAACAAAATGAAAAATTTTCGCAAGAGGTGATTGAAAAGTTTGCAAACGTTGATTCAAATTTAAAAATTATGGAAAAATCAATTAGAACAATTGAGTCTCAGGTGGTTACATTACAGGCAGTTTCTACAACAGCAGTTAAGGATTTTCATATCACTCATATGAAATTTGAGAAAATGGAGAACTTATACAGAGCAAAAAATCTGCGTCTAGTTAATTTCCCCAAAACACATTTATTATCTCCAGAAATATTGGTTAAAAAATATTTTAAGGAAATTTTGGGGATGACGGACGTAGAAAATTTGCCTTTGACAAATTTGTATTATATCCCTCAGAGGAAAAAAGTTCCCATAGAATCTGGTATAGATCAGTTGGAACAAATAGATTTCGATTTAACTGGATTTTTAGAAGACTCACAGGATATAATCCAAACTAGATCTACACTTCTTATAACTTGTTCTAGAGAGATAGATAAATCCTTGATAATGAAAGCTTATTTTCAGAATAAGCAGACTAAGTTTTGCGGAGATAATGTATTGATTTTTCCAGATGTGGCCCAGGCAACACAATTGAGAAGAAAATCATTTTTGGCTTTGAAATCTAGGGTGTTGGCTTTGGGAGCCACATTTTATTTAAAATTTCCTTGTAAATGCTTGATTAAATTTAAGGAAAATGATTATGTTTATTGGGACTCAACTCAATTAGAACAATTTTTGCAACATCAAGAATCCATTAGTGTTTCCTCTGCTACCACATAATTAATTGTTTGGAGTTTTGAATTTCTAACACTAATATGTTTGATCTATATGATCATGTTTATGTGACTTTTTTCTAGAATATATAGTACTTGCCCTCCCATAGTTATGAGGACTAGAGGAATTTATGTGATAGCTTTATGATTGATGTATTAATATTATTTATGTTCCTTACCTTACTATTATGTATATGTAATAATGGTATAAAATTTGAATAAAATAAAAAAAAAAAAAAAAAAAAAATATAGTCCCCTGATAGCACCATACACTTCATTCATTTCTCCTGCAATGACTTTAACCCCTTTGAAAATAATTCTTCTGTTTGACCTTCAAACTGAGATGTCACAATTTCCTTGACATCTTCATCACTTAAAAACCACTATCCAAGGAGAGATTTCTTCAAAACTTGGAACATGAAATAATCCGAAGGAGCCAGGTCAGGACTGTAAGGTGGATGGCTCAGCTGCTGAAACCCACATTCCTACTGGCAGAACACAAATACTATGAATTTGCCTGCATATATTTATATCTTGAACTTTTTTGGGGGGTGGGAGATGACTTATGCTTTCACTGCATTGACTCCATTTTGGACTCTGTGAATAATCCCAAGTCTTATCTCCAGTCACCAAATGACGAAAAAAATTAACTCGGTCTTCACAGATCATCTCCAAGTTCTCCTGACATCACTAGAGCCTCGTGGCTTTCTGACATGGCACCAGCATTCTTGGACCCATCTTGCACTTATCTTGGACATGCGCAACTTTTCATGAATTATTTTCCAAACTGTATCTGCTGAGATGCCCATTTCTTCAGCTATTCAAAAAACTTTCATTTGTCTGTCTGACAAAATTAAATCCTCAACTTTCTTGAACATTTCTGTGGAAGTTGCTTCTACAGGCTGTCCAGTGTGAGGTTCATCTTCAATAGACTCTCTACCCCAGTTAAAGTGCTTGCTCCAAAATTTTACTTTGTAGAATGATGGAGCAGACTCGCCATAAACTGCAGTCATGTGTTCATGACTTTCCTTTCGCTTTTTTCCTTCTTTTGTGAGAAATTTTATCACTGAATGGTGCTCTAAATCTAGCAGTTTTGTGCTTGATTAGCATGAAGACTCTCCTGCCATCCTGTCTCTTGGAATGTTAGACTCACAGCTGTGCATGTTAGAGCCTCAGCTATACATGAGTAACCTTGAGACATGTTATAACATGCACAGACTTGTTTCAACAAAGAAAAATGGGGAGACCCAATGATCCACAGTGGATACAGATGTTCTGGAGATAATTTATTAAACACTGACATATCACAGTATTTTTTTTATCATTGTACTTTTTGAATTGGATTTTCATGGTTTCATTTTCATTGAATTGGATTTTCATTTTCATGTCAGTGTTTATTAAATTATCTCCAGAACATCTGTATCCACAGTTTTTGTTTTCATCAGATTTGTTTCAACGCACTTGCTACTTTGTTTCATACTCAGGTAGATAAATTATTGAATGTCTCTTGTACATCTGCATACCACATTGTTTTAGAAGTGTGATAAATATGTTGCTATAATTTCAGAATTATTTTTTTTTTTTAGAATAATATGCTTTCTTGGGTGCAGGAAAGGCATTGTGGAATAAATATTTTACTGAGATAAAGATGTTTTATGAATGTTTTAATTGAAAAATCATATTTATCAATCAATTTAAGAGGATGGAAATGTTACTGTATATATTTACAATCTGGTCTACTAGGAAAGGAAAACCTAGCTGCTGAATCATACATATTTCCCTACTGAGCCAAACAGAACAGCTTTCATATCAGGTACAATATTTAATTAATTGTGCGAAGATGCCAAGGAGCTGATCAAGATTTATAGTCTATTTATTGCATCAAATATATCTAGTAAAACCGTGTGTTATTGTGCAATTCATAACAGTGAAACTAATAGACTAGATACTGAACTTTATAAGTAATTAGGAAGATTGTGAGGTCCTTTTACAAAGACGCTCTAGCTTTTTTCGATATAATGTCCAAGTCCAATTGTAGACGTTTTGTTAAAAATATTTTAAATTCTCATCCTGAACAAAGCAAACTTATAGGACAGAAGAAATGCTGTTAAGAAAGTGGCATTTTGCATATGCATCAAAAAGAAGGGGGAGTCGTGAGAAACAAGAGAGTCGCCTCCCCCACTCCTTCCCCGTCTCTTCCTGCCGCACACGTGCCACTTCACTTCCCCCTGTACCTCTGTAACATTCCTGACGCAAGCAGCAATCCCAAAGTTGCCGTCACACCAGTGTCAGCTCTTCCTCTGATGTCACCCCCATTTATAATTTTAATGTTTCATTTTGTAAATGTCTCCAGCATAAGGACATTCTTATTACATATTTTTGAACAGGAAATCTGGACATCTTCCTGTTTGAAAATTGATGTGAGATGGACTTCTTTTGGTGTCCCAATTCTGACTTGTGTGTTCTTTCAAAACAAGCCAAAGGATTCAGTGGATTAATGACTCCCCACCCTCACTCTGTTGATAAGATTAATATGACCACATTTAGGAATAGCATTCACTCTCTGACTAATACAGTATATTGTACCCACAGTAGATTCACCTTCAGTTGATGTTACTGCTTTCCTTCCATTAGCCAAGTACAAAACATCAGGAGACCCTAGGGGGACTTCCTTACTGTTAGGCTAAACCCTGACATGTTTCTTTCTCTTGTATGTTTCTTCTCATGAGCAATAACAGATTTTGGTTTACAAACCTAGTTTTTGTGACTTTTTTTTTCTAAAGAATGATTGATAATGCAAGCTTTCAGGACTTCATTCTTCAAAGCAATACACTGCTTAAGAGAAAGTTTGTTTCATCAATCATATGTTAGCTTTAAAAAGGTATTACATCTCCCCAGAAACATTTTTTTAAACTCTAGATTCATCTTCTTTGAAACTCCCATTTGAAATTCATCTTAATCTTGAAAAAAACAAGAGTAACAAGTCAAAAGATCTCCCTTCATAGACATTGCCTCCAACATTCAGCCGGAGGCAGTCAGACTTTTTTTAAAAATACTAATCTTCGCTGGCTAAATTATCCCCTGATATTCAGTGGTGGGCCATGTCTGGGAATACCACTGAATATTGGGGGGATAATTCTGGGTGGTCTGACCTCCCAGATCTAATGCAGGCCCAGCTAATGTTAAGCTGAGGCTCACATAAGAGTGATGTGACAGATAATCAGGACAGGTCTGCATAACTTGAAAAAAAATTTACTTCCCCGGAGCCCCTGCCCCTTCCTCCTATGACAAAAACACCACCTGTAAGGCCCCACCCTGACCTTTCCTCCTGGTTTCCAAGTAGGCCCCCCTGGGCCTTCCTGTATCCATGGTGGTCCAGCAGGATTATTGGGAACAATAGCACAGCCCTCTCACTCCTGCACCTTGCAGTATCTTCTCAAAATGACTGCCCTGACCTCTATAGTACTGCAAGCTGCTACAAAAGGTCATGCAGCCATTTAGAGAAGGCACACAAGGGTAAGAGTGAGGGAGCTGTGCCCCTGCTCCCAATGACCCTGCTAAACCACTATGGATATAGAAAGTTCCAGGGGGCCTACCTGGACAGCTGTGGTCAGGGAACCTTCCAGAAAGGGACCTTTTTTTATGGGCTAGGGCAGGGGTAGGCAATTCTGGTCCTCGAGAGCCGGAGCCAGGTCAGGTTTTCAGGATATCCACAATAAATATGCATGAGATAGATTTGCATCTCAAGGAGGCAGTGCATGCAAATCCATCTCATACATATTCATTGTGGATATCCTGAAAACCTGACCTGGCTCCAGCTCTCGTGGACCGGAATTGCCTACCCGTGGACTAGGGGATAGAGAAGGAAAGATTGAGAAGAGGGGTTCCAAGAGTGTTTTTAAAAAAGTAATGCAGTCTCTGACACAATATTCAGTGCCAACATCTGCAAGGCTAAGCAGCTAGATTTAGGACAGTTTTTTGAGCTGTCCTAAATTACACTGCTTACCTAGGTGAGTGTTGGCACTGAATATTGCTGACATTCGCATAAACAGAGACTCCTCCCCAGTGCCACCCCAGTGCCTCCTCTGACCTGCCAATATTTTAGTTGGGCAGTCTGTAGGTTAATGTCACTCTCTGGTTAAGTGATGCTGAATATCCACACTAACACCCTCTTCTATTAAACTGCACTAGTAGCTTTTAGCGCAGAGAGCCGCGATGAATGGCTCGCGCTGCTTCCAACGCTCATAGGAACTCTATGAGCGTCGGGGGCAGCGCAGGCCATTCAGCGCGACTCACTGTGCTAAAAACTGCTAACGCAGTTTAAT